>NW_012267335.1:7716375-7782776 GCF_000151885.1 Dipodomys ordii | reverse complement strand
GGGGCCCGGCTGCCGCGGGCTGCGCGCGCACCTCGGCCTCAAGGACCGCGGCTCTGCCAGGGTCGTGGCCAGGGTCGTGGCGTGCAGGCGCCCGTGTTCATTCTCGTCATCCCCACAACTGCGAACGCGCCAGGGACGCAGGGAGGGCGAGGCTGGGCGCGCTGACATATTAGGGCAACGCCGGGGCTGAGACCTGACCCGCCGCCCGCTCCACTCGCCCGGCCTGCGGCAAAGGCTGCGAACTTCCCGAGAAGATCAACCCGGGCGGTGTGCGAGGCCGAGACGATCAACCCGTGAGTGTGCAAGGCCGAGACGATCAACCCGGGAGGTGTGCAAGGCCGAGACGATCAACCCGTGAGTGTGCAAGGCCGAGACGATCAACCCGTGAGTGTGCAAGGCCGAGACGATCAACCCGTGAGTGTGCAAGGCAGTGAGCGACGCTGCTCACAACCTTCTCCTAGTCTCCTAAAACTGATTGATAACCTCCCTCTTCCTTTCCCTCCCTCCCTCCCTCCCTCCCTCCCTTCCTTCCTTCCTCTCTTCCTCCCTCCCTCCCTTCCTTCCTTCTCTCTATCTCTTTTGTTCTTTCTCTTTCCTCAAAGCAGCAAGGATGGTTTTGCTATTCATTCTCCATACACGTGATCAAGAGAAACAAAGACATAGATGAGACCCCGTTGCCAATAAAGCTCGCATTGGAGATCAGAAGGCCTGTCTGTAGACTAGACATTTTCAAACTGAAAAAATAGTTACACATAATGGATATTTTGTATGCACCTTTTAAAAATCTTTAATGCACTGAGGACTGGCTAGAGATAGAAGAGACCTTGTTTCCCACTAGGGATTTCCAGAAGGAAGAGATTGTGTCTCGCTTTAGCTGTAGCTTTGTTGATACTCACTGGGATTTCTCAACTGTGAGTTTCTCAATTAATTTCATTAGCTTTCTATTTCTGCTCATTATGTGGAGGGCTGTGAAAAAGATCTATTTGAAATGCATCTCCAGAGATACCTTTCTTTCAGTTACAAAATCATTATAATGTGAAATTTATCTACTAGACACAGTGCCTGGACACAATAAACAAACTCAGAATATATGTATGCATATGTGTGTGTGTGTGTGTGTGTGTGTGTGACAAACTAAAACATTTGTAGTAGAGGTAGAGGAAGAAAAACATAAACCAAATAAAAACGTTGTCATGTGGGTTAGAAATGACGAAGAAGCAACAAGCTTGGTGGGGAGAGAAGCCTTTAAACTTCCCACCCAAAGGGAGCAAAGCTTCCAGTAAGTGAGATGGCTGAAAGCAAGCTGATCGTGGAAATGGACATAGGAAGTAAGGAGCACTTGCTAGCTGGAGTCTCAGACTGGGCCCTGATTGAGGACCAGGGAGAGAAGTGCAGAAGAGTGCAGGACAATGATCAGTCAGCATCTCCCTTGCGGAGCAAGCAGCTCTCTGGCCCTGATTGTTACCACACCTCCTTGTGTTCACACAGCCAGAAGCATTCTCTGTGTATAATTATACAGCATAACACAAGACGAATATTCTCATGATTAGTTTGTCATTAGCACCACAGATTTTTGTAATGGTTTCTAGCAGTAGATATGAATGTTGATAAAATATCAGGAAAATATCCTTGAGCAAAGACTAGTTTGTGAATTTAAAATATTGACATCTAGTTTTGAAATATGTTGACATAAACTTACTGAAATTAAAATTGTCACAGATGATCATCCACACTTTATTTGGCTGAATGTTTTTCTGTTTTCTTTTAAACTTGTATCCAAAGAACATTCATGACTTAAAAAAAATCTATTTCCTGTCACTCTTGTTTAATAATCATGGTTGGTGTTTACTCATTTTTAACTCATTTCATATTCATCGATGCAAATAGCCTGTCTTTATTTATGGAACTCAAAGTGATGCTAGGGTAAAATATTGAGTGCTTTCTTTAAGCCAACAAATAATTGTTCTGCGTAGCTCTGTTGTTGCTATTCTGTATTTAAAATGTACAATTTTATGTGTGAATGTGTATACTTACATGCATGCATGTGTATTTGTGTCCAACCATGAGGACACCTGTAAGTGCACTTCAGCTCAGCTGTGTTGTCTTTTCACAATGTCCATTTAATAAGCTACTTGGTGTCGAGCTGTATAGCATACCATAATACTAATGAGTTATTCTTGGACAGATTGGAAAGAATAAGACAAGGTTAGACACTATGGAAAAATTAACCAGCCAAGGAAAATGAAATGAAATTGCAGAAAGAAAACAAAGTGCAGTTATATTGCTCAATGTGCACATGTGAAATGGAGCCATGTAACTGACAGGGTGGGGCTGGAGCGATGGGGCAAATGACTCAAGAGCTGGCATTGATCAGCAAGATCATACTCATGAATTGATATGCTGGATTGAAAGATAACAAAATGAGCTACATACATAAACACAAAAAAATCAATGTTGGTGCTGGAACAGTTGTTAAATAGTTTTAGCTGCTTAACGTAATAAGTGATGTAAAGTCCATAGTCTAAATAATGTTTACAGTCAAAATGATGTTCATGTTAGCAAACATCAGGTTTACCCTGTTACTTTTATGATGATCAGATCTCTGAAAATTTTGTTGTTGACCATCCCGTGCCTTGAAGACCAGCCACAACACGCGGCTAAGCCCTCAGTGACTCTGAGGCTTTGAGAAGCCTCAGAGCTGTACGGTCCCCAGGCTCCTCCGGCTGAAGACTTAATATCCAGTCTTATTGGTACTGGGGTTTGAATTAAGGGTGTCATGCTCTCTAGACATGCACTCTATGAAGTCAGACATGCCTCTAGGCCTTGACTCTTCTATCCATCAACCTCCCTACCTTCTCTTCTAGCAGAGTATCAAAACAGGTGACACTCACCAAATATGTCTGTTATCTTAGTCTACTGCATATTTGTGCACGCTAAAACTTATGTCACATGTCAGTATGTTGAGAACTATTTGGAAGCAGTTTATCTTCAAATTAATGTGACACTTTTATTTTTGTCCATCATGGGCCTGAACTCTGGGCCTGGGTGCCATTCCTCAGCTCTTCAGCTCAAGGCTAGCGCTCTACCACTTGAGCCACAGTGCCACTTCCAGCTTTTTCTGCTTAGGTGGAGCTGAGGAATCAAATCCAGGGTCTCATACATGTAAGGCAAGCACTCTACCACTGAGCCACCTCCCAGCCCCACTAATGTGACAATTTTAACACAGAAAGAACTGAGGTGAAGGATGCTAATGACCAGGTGGCTCCATTCTAAAGGAGACTGGTCCAGTTAGTTAGATAGAGATAGATAGATAGATAGATAGATAGATAGATAGATAGATAGATAGATAGATAGATAGATAGACAGACAGATAGATAGATGGTAGGTAGATAGGTAAGTAGACAGACAGACTGACAGACAGAGGAGAGAGAGAAAAAAAAACATAAAAGCCTGGAGATCCGGCAGCTGTTCGGACCACGGATGGATCCTGTCTGTCTCACAATGTCCTCGCCTGTTGGTGGCCGGGACTCAGGGCAGGAGGAAATCTGACAAAACGAAGACTCAATGCAGACAGCTGCTCCAGGCTGAAGGGGAGCTGTCAGGATGAACATTTGCAAACCCAAGGAGAGGAGGCTGTGGAGCCATGGCTGTGGAGCTGAGCTGTGGAGAGGCTGGATTTGTACCTCTGAGAGGGACCTGAGAGATGGCAGCCGGGACACTGCTAATGGGGAGCCCCAAGACACGACTTCTGCTTAGGGCTGGGCGGTGAAATGGTCCAGACTGCACGCGAGCAGATCCTCACTGGCCACAGCCACCTCGGCGCCTCAGTTAAGCGAAGCCCGTCTGTCTGTCCAGTCCCTGAGGAGGCTGCCCAGCAAGAGCACCCTGGACAGCCACGTCTGTGCCTTCGACAGTCCACAGATACACGAGAGTCTTTTTAGCCCGGAGGTGGTTCAGGCCTTCCAGTGAGAGAGCTGTGAATAGCCGATGTCCACCGCCCAGTCCAGGGTCAGGGGAGTCCAGAGCACATCAGAACGAGTGCGAGGGAGAAGCTGTCCAGGACATGCACAGAAGTGTGGAGGGCTGGCTCCACTGTGCTGGTCGGTCAGCAGCTCGCAGGGACAAAGGCACTAAACAGATAATACGCGGCCTCCAATCGCTGGAGCTGTGCAGGGCGCACAGAGGTAGTCATCCTGAGCAGGCCGGGGAGGCAGTGGGAGTGAAGAGGAGGGAGAGAGGACTGGCACCGGCGAAGGACGCAGAAGAGAAGTGCGCAACGCTCTACTAAAGGAAGAGGTAAGCAAGCTTTGTAAGCGTCAGAAGAACAAGTGCAGAGAGCTCTGTGTGGTGTTCACGTACTGTGGCGACTATGAACATTCCTAATCAAAGTGAAGCCCTGCAATCACACCCTGGAAACAGTTTTGTTTACACACATGCCTGATTTGTTACCACTAAATTAGATTGTTATGTGATTGATCCTTTCTTTGCTTCCTTTTGGAATAATTCCTCAGCAGTTCTTAGCATGGTGGTGGTGATCGTGATCGCGCTTAGCACGTTGTTTTGTAAACCTGTCCATTCCTGGCACTAACCTGTGAGTTCTTCATAAAGAGGCGGCTGCCTCTTAGGTCTTCTCTCCCCCCCCCCACTCCCCGGCACCCCATTCCCTGGTTTGCGATTCAGTGCAGTCACACACATCAGACGGTTTTGCTGACCCATTGAAGAAGTTGATAAATAAACATGATATCGGTTGAAAAATTTAATTCTAAATTAAGTTTGACTTTCCATAGTAGTTCAAATAACCCAAGGGGAAGGAAATTCAAAGTGCAGATTATAAGGAAAGAAACAGAGCAGGAAAGCAAACTCAGCAGACCAAATTGGGGCTGAAGATCTGGGCAGGACAGCCAGGCCCCCTTCAGTCAGGCTGGAGGGAAAATGGCGCCCGCCCCTCACCACTAGGGTCTCTTTGAATATTAGGCAGAAAAGTGAAGTCAGCGGCGGATGGAGGGGTGAGATGGGGAGCCATCTCATCTTGAGTCAGGGGTCAGAGGTCAGCATCAGCTGTGTTCACTGGGGGCTTCAGCCCAGAGGAGGCCCTGGTCTCAGGCTCTCATTTGTTCAGGGGAGGGAAGGGAGGTGATTCCAAGGAGCAGCAAGGACGGCTCTAAGTATGGCTGCCGGGGGAAGGAGTGATTCCAGCTTAGTTTCCATCCAAGGTCATCAGGGAATTTGATCAAGATAGAAGAAACAGGTGTGGTGACGTTTATTGACCCTGGCAAGGTGATGAGTCATCTGTCTCATATCTCACTGAATCCCTTTCTCTCCAAATATCCTTGGGGTGAGATGTATTCCTGGCCGCTGTGCTCAGGCATGGTAGCCAGAGCGTGTGACAGTCAAAGGCTCGGGGAGGAAGGCCTGATTCTGATTCTGGAACATGCACGTCTGATTCTAGCACTTTTCCAGTTCTTCTCCATGCCTCTAATCTAGCTTCCTCCTGCCAGTTTTACCTGGAAACTGAAATTCTGTCAGATCCTCCCAACTGACCTGAGAGAGCACAGCACACAGGGTAAGAAATCCGTTCAGGTGCTAGGTTCTTCTGAAAGGAACTCTTCACTTTATGTGTTCCAATCCAAGTTGCTCACACAGCACTAAGAAGCTGATAACAGAAGGCAGAAGGATCCTTGTGAAAATTATGAAAAAAACCCAGCATGTCTTCTACATATTAAGTGTTCATAAATATTTACTGAACAAATTAGTTTCCTTATTATCATTGAAGGAATGGAGCTACTCTCATGCACTTGTAACATGGTGGGATGGCCATGGGTTAGAGGTGTCTTTTGCTTCTTTGTTTTACATAATCTGACACCTTGAACTTGATCAAATTTCTTTCACTGGTCTAACAGCATCCAGTAAAGCTGCAGTAACATCCTAAAGGCCTACCCTTACCAGCAATACAGGAGCTCAAGAAGACTATTTCTTTTATCTTGTTTACACTTGCAAGGTAAAAGAGATAAAAACCGTAAGAAAGGCCCCTCGCAGGTCACATACATTTATGACTTCTTAAATATTTTTTTCCTACACCATAACAGAAGTTCAGGCTATCACACCATGTTTTATTGACATTGTAGATAGTGATTTAAAAAAAATCGTTTCTATCCTTAAGATTTTCTCCCTGCTATTTTACTGTCTGGAAACTTCAGAAACGAGCTAAAAATATGTACAACCAAGTATTTTTGTCTCTTAGCCATGGCCCCTTGCTACCTGTCCTGTATATTCTCTTTCAAGACATTTTGAGTTAAACTAACAAGAGTTGAGAATTGAGAAACACACACACACACACATGTGGCTAGGGCACCAACTACCAAAGTGGTTGCAAGTGGGGTCCCATGGGACGGTGGAGCCCTGGTATGTGGCCTTTGAGACCACGCATGACTTCCCTAGATCTTGGGACGTGTCTTTGCCTTGTTGTTGTTGTGCCACTGGGAGCATTCACCTGACATTAATGAATGATGAGTGAAGCCTGACTACAGGAAGACACCCCACATGCTGCCAACAGGAGACAAGACGCCTTGTTCGTGAATCGAGATCGCTGCCTTTGCCCTCCCCTGGTATCTTCACCGTACACATCCAGGAGGTCGAGTCTATGTCATGTTCGCTTCTGAGTTCCAGCCGGCCCCCGCATACTCTGCTGATTAGCTCAGCGTTCTACTCCAGCACGTAGATTAGAACAGGCAGGCGAAGAGGGCAAATGTTCCAGTAATTACAGATTGGGTTCTGTTTAGAAAGATTGAGTGTTACACACGGTTTTTCTCCTGATTTGTTCAGGTTACTAGATTTTCTGTGTTTTCTATCTCCAGTGTAATAGAGGAGAGCGGAGGATATTTGTGCAGGGTGTGTTTTGTAGGACAGCTACATGGAAGAACTATGAAGCACATGCCGGGGGAGGGAAGAGGTGCGGGGAAGTTTTAGCAGGAATACTTGGCGCAGTGTCTGCACTTGCTTTTCTGGCTTTTTGTTTCCCCATAATTCTCAATCTTCGCAGTCACCATCCTCTTCAAGAAGAGTGTATTCTCTGTGTCATATTTAGACGGTGGAAGAGAACTTAAAACACAACTACTGACTTTGTCCTATTTTTACCTCAGGAATGTGTTTGCCCTTCTAGAATTGCTGTCCACCGTTCTCAACCCAGGAGTCAGCCCAGGAGTTTCACAGTTTTGTCTTCAAAACTCCAAGGACTGAGGCTTGGACCCAGAGCTGCCCATGCACGGAGGCGTCATACAATGTGCACAGATGACACCAAACTAGACCTGAAAGTGCAAAGTTCTCATTAAGAAAGGTGAGCTTTAAGGTGTCCTTAAATACAAATCATACTATTCTGCTTAAAATTCAAATCCCAACCACCTATTAAAAAGGGAAACGCTTTCCCTTCTGAAGAAAGTACAACGTAGTTAACATGTCCTTGATGAAATCTAAATGAATTAGAAACCTACAATGAACAAATTAACTCCTGATATTAAAAAAATAGGTAGACATCCTGTGGTAAACCAAGCTTAAATCTGAAGAGATAATTAAAATGATCAGCGACTGGAACAAAAATACTTTGATGTGTAGGGGAATTTGCAGAGTGGGACTTACCTGGTGATCTTTGGCCCTGGGATGTTTTCACAGTTACTGGCTACAGGGGCGGGAGACTACCCTTGGGGGCTGAGATTGCCGAGCAGACAGGAGTCATAAATAGCAAGGGGAAGTGTGTGCAGAACAGTTTAAACTCTTGAACAAAAAGCCTTTCTGCTCACTTGAGTAGACATCCAAGCTCTGCTTTGACAACTCCTAGCTCCAGTGACTCTACCTAGAGAGCTGAAGATGAGAACAGGTCCTGCCCGGGCAGAGCCGCCTGGGCGGGTCCTTAAATCCCAGTTACCATAGAAACAGAGCCACCCATCCCCTCCAGTAAATTGTGGATGCTCTCAGGCCCTCCCTGTCCTCCCGAGTTCCGGGAAGTACTTGGTTGAGTAAAAGTTAATTCTGAAACAAAACAACAGCAAATAAACCTATATCTGTCAAAAAAGCCCTCCATTGGAAATTCTATTGTCAAAAGTTCATGTATGCTAAAATAACATTTTAAAACCATTTGTACACCTTTGAATAGGAGATTTTAATAAGTTTGGTTTGATGACTCTTCATCAGCATAAAGTTACTGAGGGCGTAGCACCAGCATTATGAAACCAATCAGATGTCTGCTCCATTCTTCCCATAAGGCCACCCCACACCCACTGAAGAGCTGTAACTTTTGACAAATTCCAGATGCTCAGTTGATTGATTTAATTTTCGCTTTATCAGTTTAATTTTCGATTGAACACATTCCCTTTCTCCTTGTTTTATGAACATCTCTCTGAGAATCAGATGTTCACAGGATGAAGTGTAAGGAAACCCTAAACTGATCACACAGAGACTTCTGCAAATCGAGCCCAGAGGGGCAGGTAGAGGGCATCTCCCTATCAGCTGAGCTGTGGAATGCAAGCATGGGAAATTACACATTATTTTTATTTTTGAACCTTCTTTTAGTTTTTAAAGCTCATTTCTATGTCACTCACACTAGTTATAATATTCCAAGAATAAGCTGAACTTGTTGTACAGGTGTGCACACACAGATACTCATGTGTATGTGTGTGTGCACATGCAGGTGGCCTAAACACCACCAACACCATAGTAGAACATGCTCACCTCCTGGAGGGGTATGAAGGGAGAGTAGAGACATGTAAAGACCTGGCACCTGTTACAACTTGGCCAAAAGTAAAGAAATAGACTATCAATCTGTGAAACTTTCAATGAACTTCAAAGAAGTTATCAGACACTAAGTATGATGGAAGATGGAGAATGAAGTAGCTATGTGAAACTACTGGGTATTTGCATATGTATTGGATAGTGAATTTAAAATTTAAATTTAAATGCATGAAATATGTTCTTTTATTAGAGTAATACCATAATGATATGAAATTTGGGACAGAAACTTTGAAGATGAAAAATAGGACACACACAGTATTGAATATTTCCCAGCTTATCTCGAAACACATACCCACACAAGCAATGTTATTTTGCAATATATGTAAAACCAATCTCAAACACGTATTTAGAAGCTAAAATGAATATAAATAGAAACAAGTGAAAATGTTCAGCACTGCGGTCTTTGAGAGCTAGATGACTTCAGCACAAGTAGGGATGGAACCATCTTCAGCACGGGAAAGTCGGTGGGCACTCTATAGAGATCAACATTTATGTCTGCGTCGGAAACTACGTGAGTTTACTCAAGACACAGCCATAAAAGATGCGCCCCACCCAGGTAAAAACCAGGTACTCAGACCTTGATCATCTAAGTTCAAAACAGATACTTTGAATACATCTTCACAACTACAAACCGTTGTGTTGTGAATAAGAACTTACTACATTCTAGGATTCCTTGTGAGAAAGAGGACTGTATATCTCAGGGACTCAGCTGCACAGATACCAGTTCACTCGCTAATAAGAAATCTAAGTAGCTCTAAAGCCGTGCGCTCTACCCTTCTCCTTTCATTTGTTTTTGCCTCCAAGCTAATAGCTGGATTTATTCGCTTTACTTTTTTTTTTTTCCTTTGAAGATTAAAGACATGCCTAGCTTTGTACTGCCACCGCTGGACAGTTGACAGCCCATTAAGCTAAAGTCCTACAAGCTGCACATTTTAACGCCTGATTCCAGAGCCCAGCCCAGGGGCTGAGCTCAGTCCGGGAGGAAAGTACATGTCTGATGAGTTTTGAGATGGAGAAGTAGCCCTTTCATAAAGCCCTCTTGGTCTTTTGCCTTAAAAAAAAAATCTAAGTCAGCTAAGCTGATGAAGGTCCTTTCTTTTTTTTATTAAAAAGAATCCTTTTCTCTCTCAGAACTTCTAAAAGAATTTCAGTGATAGAAAGCCTGTAATTCTGATTTATTATTAACTCTGCAATCACTTGGAGAGTATATATAATTGTAGAAGTCGGAATCAAATGTGGGCTTGCATAGTTGTGGCTGGAACCAATTACATCTTAAAGGTAAAAAAAAATCTTTTAAGATATTGTGTTAATAAAAAAACATGGATCCTGAGAATAGATCCTCACCTAATCATGTGACCATCTGACTTCCTAACTCAGGACCCATGCTGTTTTGTTGTGCACTTGGGATGCTAATTTCATAATTTAAATTTCTTTCGTATCAGGGTTTCACTCTTAGAGAGAGTGTTTTCCCACTCCCTATCCTCATTTCTCCACCTTCCGGATGCTTACTGGTCAGGATGGTTTCCTTGCAGAGAGCATGCTGTAGTGCAGGGCAGATCATCTGTTTCCTGGTATCCTCCATGCTCCCTTTGCAAGAACTGCAGTGAGCAGCGAAATCAGCAAGAAGAAAACATCAAGTCTGTAGCGATCCCACCACGTTCTTAAAGCCAGGCTAAGCCGGGAGCCGGTGGCTCACGCCTGTCATCCTAGCTACTCAGGAAGCTGAGATCTGAGGATCATGGTTCAAAGCCAGCCCGGGCAGGAAAATCCACGAGACTCTTATCTCTAATAAACCACTGGAAGTGGTGCTGTGACTCAAGCGGTAGAGTGCTGCCCTTGAGCTGAACTGCTGAGGGACAGCGCCCAGGCCCAGAGTTCAGGCCCCAGAACCGACAAAACTAACTAACTAACTAACTAAATAAATAAAGCAAGCCAGGTTAAACCTGGAAGCAGCTCTCAGATCTCTGCAGCAAGATCTGCCTGCACCTGAAATTTCCCGGTGTAGTGTGTGTGTGTGTGTGTGTGTGTGTGTGTGTGTGTGTGTGTGAGTTGGGCAGTGAGCTGTGTGAGGAGGATGGAAGCCGTGGGCCAGCCTCATCTGGAAGGCCACAGAGCTGAGGCCAGCCTGGTTTCCAGATCCGTCCTGTGCACGGGGCCTCCCCTCTCTGTGCTGCACCCCACAGCCAGAGCACATTGCCTGTGAGTTTCTCTCCGGGAAGCCCAGTGGCCCAGACCAACTCAAAGTGCTATGTTTTCATGCCTTGGCACTCCATAGATAAAATTTACATAAGCAGATAAGAGGAACCGTTTGTTTTTTATTTAAGTGAATAAGTGCTAAGGAAACAAGTAAATCTGACATAAATAGCAACACTTGTAAACACGAGTTTAACAAGTCTAAATTATAATAGTGTATTTCCAAGGCAATGAAATGTACAAATTGATTTTTTAAATGCTCAGAGTAAATTGAGGAATTGAGGACATAAGCTAAATAGTTTGTGGGAAATGATCAAAACATCCAGCATTTTGGCTTCCTCCGCTATTTATTAAATGAATCAAACAACAATGATAAGAAACCATTGAGCACTAATTGGAATTTAGTACATGCAAATTGCTACATGTTATTTTGGGGTTTATTCAGGGGAAAATAAAATGTTTCTGTAGAGTATTCTAAAACAGCAGTCATATCCCTTGAACATTTCCATGTAGTCTATGTCAATTGATTCTATTAAGCTCCATTTATAAGTATTTTCAGAGTAGTTACTTTGTGCAAGACATAATGTTCAGAAAATTACCTACCAAAATAGTCTCCACATTTTTTCTTATTTCTGTTACAAATTAGTTAGCAACCTCAATTAATGTTAACCATACCTGACAGTCCACTTCTCTCTGCAGAATGTACTGTGACGCACTTTTTTGGAAGTCTGCATGGATTCTAAAACAACTGAAATTGTTGAATTTTTCAAAGGTATCAGGATCCTACTTTACATTTTAAGAATAAAGTGAAGTTTTAAAAACCTATATTGACCATTCTTAGATAATATGTATATATGTATATATATTCCAATTATCTATAAGAATTAGTTAGCATTTCTATTACTAATAAAATGATTTTAAATCTTGCCTAATTCTATACCTCTAAGTGGCAATATATGAACACTTCTTTATTCTGACATTGTTAGGTAGAAGTAC
The DNA here is from genome assembly GCF_000151885.1 of Dipodomys ordii. NCBI lineage: Eukaryota > Metazoa > Chordata > Mammalia > Rodentia > Heteromyidae > Dipodomys > Dipodomys ordii. Next base: position 7,770,806 of record NW_012267335.1, on the reverse strand, counting down.
TTAATGCTAGTGAATGAAATATGATTATTACACACCTCTACGTTGGTAATTTTCTGCTTTCTGTACCACAGTGGAAAGTAAGTCTCACTCTAAATTATTTTGTCACCCTGCTTCCTTCCTTGGAACCCAAACTTCAGTTTTATACTGTTTGGAATCCTAGAATATTAAAATAAATAAATAAAATGGGAGCAGAAAGACTGTATTTGGGGTCTGAAAATGTTGATTTCCTAGGGAAGGAGGGTGCAGAGCAGAGTGGGGTAGACTAAATGGAGAACGAGGGAGGCAGGGTGCGAAGCAGATGATCATGTACAGTTAGAGAAAATAGGAAACTCCCCACAGCAGGGAGACAACATAACACAAACACACTGCTGTCCATTTCATAAAGCTAGTAGAAAGAATCTTAAAATTTTCACCATAAAGAAATGATAAATGTTGGGGCTGAGAAGGTGGCTCAGAGGTAAAGTGCTTGCCTTGCATCCATGAGGCCCTGAGTTCCATTCCTCAGCACCACATAAGCAAAAAGAAAAAAGCCGGAAGTTGCGCTGTGGCTCAAGTGGTAGAGCGCTAGCCTTGAGCCCAGGCCCAGAGTTCAGTCCCCAGGACTGGCAAAAAAAAAAAAAAGTTAAATGTCATAAGAGACCTATGTTTAAATTGATTTAAATATTAACAACGCATACACGTATGGAACCATTGTCTGATAATTCTATAATAGCTACAATTGTTTATCCAGGCAGTTAAAAAATAAGACCTTAGAATTTAATCATAGTGCCTAGCTTTGTGTAAATTCCCTAAGTTATCTCCACAAGAAACTTCCCAAAAGACCAGACAAAGGGGAACAGCGGTTATGAAAAGCTTCTGTAGTGTGTGCGTTCATGGACAGGTTTCACCATCATGAGTCCACCATATGAAATAAGCGTGGTAGTTCATCAGAGCTGACGCCCATGGCTTTGCTCCTTACAACCCGAACCCCGAAACAGGGGCTGTTCTGTGCTGTGTGAACTGTCTCATCGGCCGTGCGCTCGCTCCCTCCCTCCATCCTTCCCATGGGCTGGTGTGGATTCTGCCCGTTCTCAGGGATGAGGTGCTACCTCCCTTTCCCCATGCTGTCCTCCAGTGGCCAGGCCCACCCGGCACCAGGCATTTCCAGTGTTCATCTTCTGCTGATCTTTACAATCTCAAGAAAGCAAAGGTCCCTTCGCTACTGCAGTTGTGCAGTGGTGCTCTCTTGCATTCCTCTTGTCAGCCATTTAAGTCAAAACAGCAGCAGTGGGAAAGACTCAGCAGGAAGAAGGAGGGAGGAGAGAAGCCTTTGTGTAGGCAGAAAGTCCCGGAAGTCATTCCCTTCTGAAACGTGCATGGAATCTGTGCTTTCCACAATGTGCAGATTCTCAGTTACATGAGCAAGTATGTCAGGGCTATTTGGCCGAGTTCCTATCGTTTGTGCTACAACGTGTCTGCTATTGCTTTAGTTCCAGCTTCTTCAGAGTGACATATTTTCCACAATTAGGCAAAGGTCACAATCGAACAACTCTGCACATACACAAGAAATGACCTAATCACTTGTATACTTAAAAGCATGTATTGTATGTATGGGATATGTAAGCCCCAGCTTTCATTTGAATGGAGAGTGTGGTGAAATCAGCAGATCTGGGGGGGGGGTAGCAAGGGCGATCATGTTTGCTGCCCCTGTACTTAACATTTCAAGTTGAAACTGGGATCAAGTGAGGATGGGTGCTGCACTTCCATGCCCCGCCCACATTTCACAAGAAACGGGATGTGAGCGTGGGCAGAAGAACCTGCAGCAAGCCTCCAGGTGGTTTGCTGTCTTTAGTCTAACATGGCAATAACAGCCACGTGTCAAGCAGACTCGCAGAAACTCTACTTAGCAAGACTCACCACAAACACACAATAACAAAATGCCATGCCAGCCGTCTCTATCACACACACCCACACTCACACTCACAGAATCTCCTAAAACTCACACAGCTCTGCCTCACCTCTCAGACTCTTTGAAACCTTTAAACTTGGCTTCCTCTGTGTGTCTGAGACAAGGCGGAACTGCAGGTTTGTTCTCAGCGCTCTGGCTGACACTTCAATGAGTTCCACATTCTGTGTGTGACTCAGCTGCTAGCGGTGAAAAACAAATCCTGGCTTTGAGGATAGTTCCTCATTAACACAAGCATGGCCATAGTTATGACAAATGATCCTGGCTCTCGCTTGTTTGCTGGGGGTGGTTTTTCTCATGTATAGTCTAGGAAGAACCATGGCTAGCATACTTGTAGAATCACATGAATTAACAAAGAGTGGAATGAATGGCTCCTGGTGGGGGAGGGGGGAGTCAGAAGCCACCAGGAGGGCTGTGGGTATTGAAGACAACATTCCTACGATTTTAGATGGGAATAAACACTCAGTTGGAAATGGGAATACAGGCCCTCCATATGATATTCTGGCAAACAAATAATTAGTATTTTTTTCCTGAAATGCCGTGGAAGGCTGGATTTAGAGGTGAGAAGTTAATCTGAGAGAAGCGGCCCATGGGATCTCCATCACTGTAGCCCGGTCACCACCGCTGCTTAGGGGCAGATCTGTTGTGAGAATCAGGAGAACAAGGAGGTGCCTGGGGTCTGGAAAGCTGCGTAGACAGCTATGGATGCTTAGGCAGTGGCCACTAAGGAAATGCGTGATATGAGAAAGAGATCAAGTGCTCTGCACTGCAGCCTGAGTGAAGAGGCCTGTGGGTCACCCACGGCAGTGTGGCATTATCCACCCCGAGGGGCTGTGAGCAAGTCACCGTGCTCAGCCACCCAGCCAAAGCAAGGCCCTCAGCCTGCATCCCAGTGCAGTCCAGGTGGTGACCTCCTTAGCACTAGCTACGTGGTGCTGACCCTGTGGGTGTGGACAGTGCAAGGGAACCGTGCTGTGGAGGATAGAATGTGGTCCACGCATGGACAGGCAGCCAGCAAGGTCCAGCTTCATCCAGATGTTAAAAATGAAGGTGCTGGAGGTGCCTGGACACAGGCCACCTCCCATTTCCGGGCATCTCAGTGAACCTGTTTACGGTCGGTAAGCATAGACTGTTCTGTTGGGTGTGTTTGAGGTTTGGCTATTTGCTTAGCTTTTGTTCTGTGGTTTTTATTTTATTTTATTCTCAACAAAGGTGTGAACTCGTGAAGTTTGACACCAACTTGGGTCATCTACAAATCTGACAGTAATAAAAAGTTGACTCAAATAATTGTCCTTCTGATTTTGTGAGTGCAATCACCGAAGTATAGATTCAGATAAAACACAGAAAAAACAAGCAGACACATCAAAAATGCTTAACATTAAAAAAATATGACAAGCAAGCAAGATCAAAATGGTAGTGGGCAAGCCCCGGATTCTCTGGTCTCAATATACCTCATTTATGAAGTTGTAGATTTAGAAAAGATAATCAACTGGAAATCAAAATAAATACTGTGAGTAGGTACATTTTTTTTCATTATTGAAATTCCAGAAAATTGTTCTATCATATGTTCTTAATGAATACTTACTGGGTGCAATGACACATCCTCTAAGTCCTAAAATACATAGTTGCATTTTTATTCAGTCTATGTTAGAGGAAAAATACATTTTTTCAACATTTTGGAAATTTTGCATCTATTTTCTTTTAAGATCAGGTGATAACTTTAGATATTTTACTACAAGAAATACATATAAATGTCCTATTATGCTTCTTTTTCCAAATTATTTGCTGTTCTTTAATTGAAAGCAAACACACACACGTTTGGATGATATATGCATGTTTTCACAGTATTTACATATGCACATATAGGTATATTAAAATGTATATTTATCAAATGTTTAGATTTAGTGTGCTGCTCACCCCTCACTTACTCCTGAGATTTCATAAGACATTTAGAAAGCTGATTTTAGTTTAAACCAATGTGTTTACTTGCATCCCTAACACTGAGTTTAATTAAACAAAAAGTATATGATTGTTTTACATTTCTGGTTAAATGAGAGGAATTTATTTTACAAACCAATGTCAAAGTTGATGAAGGATACCCAAATCCCATATTCTCCAAATAATGCATTCCTCTTCCTGACCCAGGGAGAATTCTTCAATTCTTTATTGAGTATTTCTTGCATCCTTTTATTTTTTTTGCGGGGGGACTATGCAGTTTGCTTGTGATCATTCCTGCAACACATTCTGGGAGCAACTCTTGTTTGTTTGTTCTTATTCCTCTGTCAGCCTCACCAAGCAGGCCAGAAAGAAAGCAGACTCAGAAATGAGGGGGACACAGCCCACATTCTCACTTGTGAGAAAGGAGCAGACATTGTATCTGCTCAAAGGTACTAAGCAGATGCTCAGTGCTTCCCGTTTTAGCTCAGGGCAAGCAGGAGTGATATTTGTGCAGCTGAGTGGGCGCACAGGTGGTTGTACCACACGTGGCTCTCTGAAAGGGTCCTCGGGTTTGTAAAGTGTCACTTTCGGGAGTTTTTATTCTTACGTCCCCTTTCTACATTAGGGACTATTTTCCTATAGGCTTTTGGCCTCATCTCTTTTCCACATGCTACAGTATGAATGTTAGCTCATGGGAAGCTTGAAGCAAGTAATAAGGGAAGAAATAAAAGTTCACTCTTGGAAAGGTAGAATGAAATGATCACACCGACCTCACCGTTCTATGGTAATGAAGCCTTAAAGGTGTCACTACAAGGAATAAATTCCAGGAAACAAATATTGTTGAAAACTAGCAGGGCCTGAAGGAGATAATAATTAAAAAGTGAAGAAAAGACTGCAGTATAGAACTTCCTATGTATTCCCTGTGATAAATGTTTTCATTCAGGAAAAGATGTTAGAAAGAAAAATCAAATAATAATTGAGCTGGGAACTTGTAGGCCAATTTTTAGCTTGGAGCAAGTATGTAATGCAGATATATAAATCTCTCCAAAAGGGTGTTTAATGATGAAAACCCTTAGGGTTAAAGTCTACCAGTGGTAATTTACTACTCTATGTAAAGTGTTACATTGTACTTTATTCATAGCAAATCATGTCTAAAATATTCTGACTTGTTTGAAGAAAGTGAGAAGAGAGCAGGAGGCTGTTTTCCTTGGGAGACAAATATAATTTATTTTACCCTTACCTAAACAAGCCATTGTTTCTTTTTTTCATTGCTTCTTTTTTTTTCCTTGGTAATTTCCACTTAATAGAATGATGGAAGAAGACCAGAGAATCAAAATATGGCTTCTTCAAAAACCCAGTAGCTTGAATTCTTGCAAAGAATTTGCTTTGTTAATTTCCAAGATACTTCATTATCTCTGCATTTCAGTTTTCTTAACTGTAGAGTATGAAGAATAACAGTAAGGACCAATATATCTTCCTTTCTCTCTGAACCAATTTAGATGCTTTTCTCATTACATTTCACACACTATGGAAACTCAAGTTGTATTGTATTTCTATTTATATTATGTAAAATCTAGGACAGAAATCTAAATTCCTGACTGAAAGTCACCAGGACTGGCGGGCACGGGAAGAGACGTGGTTCAGAGATCGCATGCCTGCGCTCCTATGGGTGATCTACTCCATGCATGGTACTTGTTGGGGAAATAGATGGATGCCAAATGCTAGAAGCATACTTTGTGCTTACAGGAGGTCAATTAACACTGGGTCAAATTCCATATTTCTAAATGTCCTATGCTGGAAACTTGCACTATTTTTATTCAGAATGACCATTATGCATATTCTACAAGGCACTTTTCATCCCATTTATGAGATCATTTATGGGTACATGCAGAAAAATAAAAAATACTTAACAGGAAGGAGGAAGGCAAAACAAGAGACAAGGGAGACAGAGAAGAGAAATATCCACATTGAAAGTACGTAAATTGTAGAAGCTGTCCTTCAGCACCCACCAGCTATTAAACTAAAACGCGCCCAGTGGACACATATCGATCTTCACTGTCACCTTCTACAAACTATGATTGAGTAATAGACGAGTATTTGCATAAAGTGCCATATTCTATCACCGCCCTGCCAAGACTTGGTGCTGACTACGTGAATTGTGCTGCTCCCGATTAACCTGAAGTAAGGAGGACTATCATTTTCATCATTTATCAGAGCCTTGTGGTTCAGGCAAACAGGTTTGCGCCACAACTACTCTTGGAGTTAATTTCAGAAATCCTAATATATCAGCAGAATGCATTTCTTGAATTTCAGAAATCCTAATATATCAGCAGAATGCATTTCTTGGGATTTCAGAGTTGCATCCTTGAGAACTTTCTCTATGAACTTCTATATAATGCTCTCAAGTGTATTGTCTGAAAACATTACCTTGTTCCCTAAAGTTATCTGGGTGAAATTGAATTGGGACTTCTAGTGGGTTTTATGCTCCTTTTGCACTAAGAAAGTAAAGAAATTTAAAAACCAGGTTACCAAAGAGTTTTCATACAGATATGATTATGAAGAGACAAGACCACATGCTCACAATTCTGCACTACATATGTAGTGGGTCAATAAAGAGCAAAACTCAACGCGTTTTCACAACTACAGAGAAGCTTTTTTGAGCCCGTTCCAACATCAGATGATGTATCAATGAACACTGTCTTATTTTGTCGAGCCTGTGTGTCATTTTGTAGTTGAAGCCATCCTGGAGCTCACCATCATCTCTCCTTTCCCTCACAAACTTGGGGACCACAAGCATTTGCTCCTATTCCTGCTCCGAATAGTTTTCTTTTTCCCTTAAGCTTAACGACCAAACTTGGAGTTATTTCAGAGAAAGGAAACAAGGGTCCACAAATTCCTATCAGTGCTTGTTTAGGTTCCTGACCCCAAAACTGCTACAAAACCCAAAGTGGCGTCCCACGCCATCGTATTACTACAGGAACGCTGGAGGTAAGGCTTTCTAGAATGTTTCTTCTGGAATAATTGCCTGGGATATTTTTATGGGTTTTGATCTGCTTCAATCAGATAGAACTAGCCCTTTGGTAGTCTTCAAATGCATAACTTCTGATGGGTTCATCCTTTCTTTAGGATGTAAAAAGCAATAAAGGCCATCTCCCTGTCAAATTTCACAAACTTTGTTGCACAACATCTCCAATGTTAATCACGGAGGGAAGAGCTGTGGCCTCTGCTGACAGATGAAAGCTGGTGTCAGGGCAGTGTCAGCAACAATACCGAGATCCTGGGGAACATGGCAAAGCTCCCCGCCATCTGAACACACTCATTAGTCAGGGCAGACGCGTGGAGAGCCTCTTATTCCACAGTGGGATGAGTTGGTCAGAGCCTCTGTTACATTGTGTTAGACTTAACACGTTCTAAATACAGGACGACTAATCCAACAATTAAACCAACTCCAACATAGAGTCAATCAAAATGCTAAGCCACTCTATTATTTCAAATAAATAACTTTTAACATGAAATATCATGTATTTTAAACTTCTGTCGGTACATAGTAAAGTCAGTGCAAAAGACAAATGAAGTGCAATATATGAATTATCTGAAAAAATACTACAAATAAGAGAAACTAATACAAAGCAATTTCAATACATTTTATCATCAAAGCCCAGAAACAAATAAAGCCAAATGAATTTAGAATTCCCACAGGTAAGGTTAAACATTTCTTAAAGAGATGATGCACAGAAATCTACTGAGCTGGTAGACAAAGAAGGGGCTAGCTATGAAAGAAATAAAGAGCTGTCAGAGATGGAAATCAGAATTTTGAGATATTGTATTTTCTAAGAAGTGAGACAAATTTAAGAAGTAATGGAATAGTAAATAGCTTCCAATGGCACATGTAACCCAATAGCATGAAGCCAGAAGCTGGTGGCTCAGTCTGTAATCCTAGCTACTCAGGATGCTGAGATCAAAGGTTCACAGTTTGAAGCCAGCATGGGCAGGAAAATCTGTAAGACTCCTGTCTCTAATCAGCAAAAAGCCAAAAGTGGAGCTGTGACCCAATTGGTAGAGCACTAGCCTTGAATTCAATCACTGAGTGACAAAGCCTAGGCTCTGAGCTCAAGAGCCAGGGAGCAGCACACAGTTAGCATGAAGTCTGAAAAGGGTTAGCGTCACAGGCAATGTCTTTGGCAATGACTTCTGGAATGGCTTTGACAGTGCTGAGGACCCTCATTTGCATAGAAATTTGAAAAAACAAGTATTATGAGGAAAAGTGGTGAACACTCTTTACTGAGGAAAGTAGAATTTTAGAGGGAAGGGAATAGCTAAGGCAGGCAGGAGAGATGCTGGTTTTTATGTCAACACACAGTTGCTTCAATAGAAGGACGCCGCACATGGACAGCGATAACCTCAAGAAAGGAAAGACCGAACGGCGAAGCTGGAGTCTCTGGGTGGTAGCACGTAGCCACGAGGACAGGCTCGAGTAGAGTAAAATGCACTTACCTAATGGGGACAGGAGGCAACCGCGAATCACAGTGCGGGAGCATCAGAGAGCAATTACAAGCAAGGGATCCAAAGGAAAAGAATTATTGAAATAATTTCCTTTCTCTTCCTCAAATGCTGTGTTTTAGTCATTGCTTCACTAGTGCTCTGTTTTTCCAAGGTAAATACATGCTGATTAATGGCAGGAGCTGAAAGAGCAAAGGAGCATAAAAATCCAGGATTGTCTCATTTCATAAGATTGACTGAATCCTGAAAGAATTGGAGTCGAAAGCTGGTTAAGAAGGCAGACCTGGGGCTGAGGCAGAGCACAGATTGATAGCAGGTTGCTCCAGCGGCCCCTAGCTCTTTACACAGTCCCCGGCAAGTCCTTAACCAATCTATACCTGACCTCTGCTGGGACCTTCGGATTCCATTGGCATTTGAGCATCTCATGTTTCCTTCGAGAAGTGTTCATCACGATGAGTTGGGTAACGGATGCCTTGGGACGTATAATATTGGTATGCCTCTGCACATGTCCAAGTTATGAACTTGTCACTGGATGGAAGGATAAACCAAGTGAACTGAGTGAGATGCACCCTTCAGAATGGATCCGGGTTGAAAGCTGCAAGGAAAGTGTCCACAGAGATAAGACGTCAAAGTAATAACAGGGCCGACGTCTGCGTCTTCTAGAAAAATGCTAGTAATGGTGACAACCTCCTTTGTTTTCCTTTAAACTTCACGGTTGTTCTCTCCTTTCCGGAAATCTAACATACGGGCTTTCCATTCTTCTGAATAGAAAACGTTTGTGGTCTGAGGTTCCCAAAAAATTCACACCATGCCAGAATGACAGAACAGACAGAGCCCTTCTTGAGTTTGGAAACAATCCAGAATATTCCACCATTAGGCTCTTTTTTGTTTTCTTTATTCAAAATGATTTTTAAAAAGTTACACATGGCTCTTTTGTGTGTTTGCCCTAAGATCCAGCATACAAATCTTTATACTTCAGCAATCGCAACAAAAGTAGCTTAATGCATCCACATTTCAGATTCAAAACAAACTAGTAAAATAAAGCTTGCTAATGATGAGCCAAAGAAAGACCCACCAATGGTCCTTACTGAAATCCTAAGATCTTATTTTAGCTCACGAAGGAAAGGCCCTTGAATTAAACACAAAGCATGGCACAGAAAGTCAACTCTCATGCCTGTTTAACAAAGTTTAATGTAGGCGTGTTAACATGTGGGCCAAGAAGGGCAGAAAGGACAGCTGAAGGACTTCTGAAGGGTTGAAGCCACATCCGGCACAATGGCCCGCAGAGCCTCCTTCTTCCAGACAGTGCACGGCCTTGCAGGGCTCCGGCAGGTCAGGGCTTAGCCTCTTTATCGGTAACACTGAGAGGCAGCGTGCCTCAGGTCATTAACATAATGAGTATTATTGAAAACACTCAGCTTCTCTTCATTGTGACCAAGGAAGCTGACAGGATAGGAAAGCAGAGACTTTTAGAATGGTTCAACTTCTGGTTTGAAAACAAAGAAGTTTCTAAGCATTGACTTTGAAACTCTCGAAGACGTAATGTAGATAGTTAGCAGACCATGGATGAGAAGGACATCTATGGTGACTTAACGGGAGGCATTCCAAACAGAACTGTGATTATTTCCACTTTCTATCCCAAACCATGTGTAGTTGAGGGTATGCATCATGAACAAGCATCTTAGCACTTCCAAGGAGACCGTTCATTGAGGGAGTTAACCACTTATTGTCTATTACCTAACTTCAACATCCATTAAACTGAAATAAGCCAAAATTTCCATGTCTCTTCCATACTATTAATATCATATAAAGCACTATCACCAACCAGTTCAATCATAGATTCTTCATTTGTATAAGTATTAGAGGTTTAATATGCAAGCAGCATTTCCTCTCACAAAGTACTAGACAGGAACAAAACAGCACCATTTCCTGAGTACAGAGAGGGTAACTGGAAGATAGCCACACATTCTTCCCAGAGACAGAGGGATGTTTTATGGTAATGATTGAAGAATTGGAAAATTTCTCCTCCGTATAGAGAACTGGGGGATTTCTTAAGGGGATTTTTTCTTTTAAAAATATTTTTACTTAAGTGTGCTCAAAATGGTGTTGATTTATGATTGACAAGAATGCAGTGTTGAACTGTGTCTTTGCTGTAATCATCAACTTAATTAAACTTCTGACAAAAATCAATGGCACTGGAGCACATAAAAGGTATTGGCTTTTCTTTTTTAGTCAAGATCAAATTTCTGAATTTCTGAATTGTGTATATCCAATTTCGTACATTACAAAGAATTTTCTTCCAGCTGAGCTAAGACTGAAAGAAAATTTGTATTTCTTACTCTAGAAATGACTGGGTTATAGACACTTTTGCTTATGCATAATGAAATTGTCACAGAAAACAGCATCCACTTCATGCGGAGAGCAGCGTTCCAGAGAAAGGTGAGTCTTTAAAGGCATTTTTTAAAAAAGATCAATTGCAAATTCTTCCAGGAGGAAGGACGGCGGAAGGATGCACACAGTCAGAGCGCATCTTTCTCCCCACGGCGTTTCTCCAGCCCGGACTTCGCAGGGCACAGGGAAACTCCCCAGCTATGTCAGACAGATGACTGAGAAAATGAATACAGTGAGGATGAAACCTCAGAGAAATAGTAAGCCCGTGGTTCTCAGACTCCGCTCTTCAGAGTGAGTGTGCATGCAGGTCAGTCACCTAAACAACCACAGTGTTCTGAACAGGGTGTTTGACTCTGCTGATTTCCATCACTTAAGATCAGACTCACTAATAGAGACCCAGAAACACAACAAATCAAAGAAAGGTTGGACAAATGGGATTGCATGAAATTGCAGAGCTTCTGCATGGCAAAGGACATAGCTAGCAAGATCAATAGAAAACCCACGGATTGTGAGAAGACCTTCACTAGCCTTACAACAGACAAGGGTCTCATATCTAAAATACACCTGGAACTCAAAAAATTAAATCCCCCAACAACACATCCTCAAAGAAACAACAGCCCAATAAATAAGTGGGCTAAAGACTTACAGAAAAACTTCTCTGAAGAGGAAAGAAGGATGGCCAATAGACACATGAAGAAATGCTCAACCTCCCTAGCCATAAAAGAAATGCAAATCAAAACAACATTGAGATACCACCTCACCCCAGTTAGAATGGCTATGATCAAAAACTCTAATAACAACAGATGCTGGAGGGGATGTGGACAGAAGGGAACCTTACTACATTGTTGGTGGGAGTGTGAACTTGTTCAACCACTTTGGAAAGCAGTATGGAGGTTCCTCAAAAGACTCCACATAGAGCTCCCCTAAGCCCAGCAATCCCACTTTTGGGCATTTACCCAAATGTTCACAAACAAGACCACACTAAAGCTACCAGCATGACTATGTTTATTGCAGCATTATTTACCATAGCTAAGATATGGAACCAACCCAGATGCCCCTCAGTAGATGAATGGATCAAGAAAATGTGGTATATATACACAATGGAATTCTATGCCACCATCAGAAAGAATGACATTGTCCCATTTGTTAGGAAATGGAAAGACTTGGAAAATATTATATTAAGTGAAGTAAGCCAGGTCCAAAGAAACATAGGTCCCATGGTTTCCCTTATTTGCAATAACTAGTATATGTTGGAGACAAGCAGAAAAGGTCAGATAAGTTGAATTAACCCCAAGATAAGTATTTAAATTTTTTTCTTTCATGCAATTGTTTCTAGCAGATTTATAAGATGATTTCTATGTTGCTTTGTATGTCCCTCTCCCACGGTACAACCCCTGCTTTCACTGTATTTGATGTTGGTATAATTTGTGGAGGGGAAGGGAAAAAACAAATCGTTTAACTAGGGATACAGGTAGACCCATTGCAATAATGAGATGTACAAGTCGTGATGTTGAAAAACGAATTTTACAACTTTTGTGGGGGGCAGGATTGGGTGGGGGTGGGAGATGGGAAGGGATGGGAAGGGGAAACAAAGAGGAGGCAACAATGCTTGATAAGAAATGTACTCGTTACATTGCCCATGTAATTGTAACCCGTCTGTATGGTATTCTCACAATAAAATAATAAATAAAAGAGATCAGACTCACAAACAAAACTACAACTGGACAACTTGGGAACCCTGTGAGATGCATGCATTTTTCTTTTCTCCTGGAAGGGCGTAATTAAAACGGCTTCAGCAGGGTTGCGTTTAAGAAAAGAATCTGTTAGTCCGAATGATTCCTCCACTTCCCAGATGTGAAGCCTGGATTGTCTTTTCTCTATGGCTTATCTTTGTGTTCTCAGATGATAGTAATGGGAACCAACATATGTATCTGAGGAGAAGGAAATAATCTAGTTTATGTCTAGAATATTCTCTTTTTTTTTTGTCAGTGGTGGGATGAACTCTGGGTCTGGGCACTGTCCTTCAACTCTTCAGCTATAGACTAGCACTCTACCACTTGAGCCTCAGCCCCACGTCCAGCTTTTTCTGTTCATGTGGTGCTGAGGAATCGAACCCAGGGCCTCATGCATGCAAGGCAAGCATTTTACCACTGAGCCACCTTCCCAGCCCCCTCTAAAATATTCTTTTGTGTCATTATTGTCATTAAAGGAGTAACTATTGTATTAATAGCTACAATATTTAACAAAAGAAACAATTAATGTGAGATTTCTAGCTAATTTGTCCCAAATTTGGTAAAAAAAAAAAATTGAGCACATTGAACCATGTCTGATTTTTTCCAGAATGTTCTACAGCTCAACTCGTATAAACAGATGGGAAGCAGATATAACCTTTCTTTCTTTCGCGAAGTTTTCTTCCTGCAACAAGAGAAAGAGAGAGAGAAAAAGAAATATGAGAAGCTAGCATGTGTCCTGGTCAGATGAGAACAGACTCCAGCTCCCAGAGCATGCCGGGCTGCCAGCCTGGGCGGAAAGCAGGTGAATGGCTGCTTCTCAGCGCGGTCATTTCCTGGATTGTTCGTGAGTTGATGGGTCATGTTTGCTTTTTCTGTATTTTGTGCATCGAGTGGGTGGATGATAAAATGCCGTTTTATGGTTCATGAAATGCTTCCAATGCAGAAATTTATTATTCACGTGTATACAGTAATTTTTCTTCCCAGGAGAATGACTCTGACAACCTTCAATAGTCATTCATTATTAACAAAGTTACCAAGTTATGGCATAAAACTCTCTTTTAGGAAGAAAGCTAATTACAGACTCTCTAAAGTGTTCCTAACCGAGCTAGAATACTTAATGTCTAGAAAATAAGATAACTGGTTTTAAGTCTCCTAAAAATTCCTCCCACAAATGCTTTCTAAATTAAACTATAATCCCTGCTCCCTCCTAACCATTTCTCTTCTTTGTAGAATGATGAAGGGAAACTGCTGTACTTACACATGCTAAGATATAATTTCCAAAACTTGTGTCCCATCCAATTTCTCTAATAGCTCCAAGAACCCAATATAGTTCCTATATTCAGGGTAGATAAAGCTTGTCAACAATAAAATTGTCTCTTTCTTTCTCTGTCTGCCTCCTACCCCAGCCTAACCTCCCTCTCCATTCTTAGTTGAAAAAACTCTTAGAACATTTCTTGAATTTTTTTATTCTTTATAGTATCTCTTAGGCAAGAATTTGCTTTTTTTAAAATAAAAACTTACAGTCATTTAACTAGCATCTCCTTCCATTTTAAAAATAAATCACTTAGTAATATATTTAGATTTCTTTGTAGCATATGAAGTAATATGAGGTTTTGTAGCATTTTGGGTTCTACCCACCTGTGCTATGACAAATGTCTACTTTTTCTCTTTCTTTGCTTTCTTAAAAATTGAGGGAAGGGGTAACAAGTCTGACAAGAAATGTAGTCATTACTTTACTTATGTAATTGTAACCCCTCTGTACATCACCATGACAATAAAATATTTTTAATGAAAGCACACTTGCACTGTTTATTACATATAATTCATAAATACTTTTCACTAATATTTTATAGGAGAATTTTTCATAGATCCGTACAAGTACACTTTAGGTATAATGGTTATGTGGAACTATATTTTGAATTCTTTGTTTTCAAGATTATATTTCTGGCCCCAGACATAAATGACAAGCTACATTTCTCACTTAATAACTTGTGTGTCATACAGTTGACCAGCAAATTTCCAAAGTTGTTCCTTTTGAATCTTAGCACAAACACTCGGACAGCCCAACACCGGCTATGAAATAAACCACAGAAATGTACTGCAGACCCTAAATAGTGCTCACCACCCTGATTCACTCAAGTTTTAGAATTGTATATCCAGATAGATGACATTCAGCAGCAATCAATTCACCAACCTATCTAATATCTTCAAATAATGACAGACTTCTAGGGTATAGTTCAGGGACGAAATGAATAGAAATCGTGAAACATATTATTCTTGTTCTTGTGAATTTTTAGGCTGTGATAACCCATCTCAAAACCCCAGTTGTATACATGTACAAGCAGGGAGGAGTTTAGGTTACATATTGCCCTGGAGATGGAGAGATGCATATAAATGTTCAGGGTCACTGGTGTCAGGGGTCATAGCGTGCAATTCAAAGCCAGGTGCTGACCAGCAGGTGTGTGTGGCGCTGGCTTTACCCTCGTGGCTGTGGAGGGAGGGAGGAGAGAGGCCCGTCCAGGCTCCCTGATTCCTTCTTGAGGTCCATCACGGGAGGGGCAGTTCATAATCACCACTTTCCTGTTTCTTTCCTACCATTTTCATTTCAAGCAAAATCCCAAGTCTTCCTGGACTCAGATTTCAGACTCTGTTCTAATCTAAGGACCATCTTCTCATAAACTCCCCCAGTTCATTCCAAAATGAATACATGCAAGAGTTTTCTTCCTTCCTCTCCTTCTCTTATTCTAACCCAAGTCACCATGCCCTGCGAGGCTCTCTGTCTTTGACTGAGTGCCTCTTCCCCCCTTCCCCACTCCAAGCTCCATATGCTGATGTGATCCATCCTTGGGGCATTGCCAGGGTCTCTGGCGGGTCTCAGCACCGCTTCCTCCCCCTTCCGCCCCCCTCCTCACCGCTGCCCCCCACTCCCTCCCCCCTCCGCCCCCCTCCTCACCGCTGCCCCCCACTCCCTCCCCCCTCCGCCCCCCTCCTCACCGCTCCTCCCACCTCCTCTCCCCCCCCTCTCTGGCACCTCAGGCATGTGTGCCAGGCTGTGGCTGAGGCACCTAGACACCCCTCCTACGATTCCTGTCAGAAGAACATGCAGAATGTATAGCTGTATTGTAAAAATAATTCAAAATTGCAAAGAAATGCACCATGCGCCATATGTTCTCATTTCCAGTGCCAGGCCCTAGTAATCCACATCGTCTTTCTTTCTCTTTTTAGCTGAAACATATTTATTTGCTGGCTTTTTCAGAAAGCCGAAGTAGGAGATCACCATTGTGAACATCTCACATTATAAGGCATTAATGCTTTTTTGACTCCCTCCTATGAAGGGCGGATGGAATCAAATATTCCCATTGTCTTTTTAATAAGTTCCTAGCGATTCAGTGAATGTGGGGAGACTTCCGGCTGCCACAGGTCTGTGGTAATGAGGCCATGTGGAGTCGTGAGGGTGGCCCATAAAGGGATGAGGGCCTCAGCACCGCACGGGGCAGTGGCGGGGTCCCTCAGCAACACACCCCAGAATAAAACCAAAAACCCTTCCGTGGGAACTGCACCTGCGTGTCAGACGCAAGGCTGAGCTACGTCAAGTAAGTCTATGAGCAAGACAGGCCAGGCCAGAAAACGGGCAAATAGCACACAGGTACTTTTCCTACCTGGGCAGATGTTCTTGGTACCCTGCTTTCTTTTCAGTCCTGCATCCTCAGATTCTCAGTGGGGAAGGAAGACAGAATCTAGGTCAGCGTGCACGGCTCTCTGCTGGCTGGCTGGAGATAATATGTTTAACAGGAAACAGTGTCTAAGATGAAGGAGTGTAGCATGAAAGAAAAAACACTTAAAATTGAATATTTATTCAAAATTGATGTCTTAAAATCTAATAAATACCTAGTGTGCAAAACATACATCTCTCTCTATATATACATATACATAATATGTGTATACTTAATGAGGTTTGAAGTATAGTTAATCTTAATTACTAGATTAAATACTGTGACATATTTGAAGCATCATTAGAGATGGTTAATTCACATTGGTTAGATCTGTGAAGTAACAGATCTATAACAGATTTTACTTATTACTCCCTTGTCTAAGTATTCCCATGGGAAGTAGCCACGCTTCACCTTCATCTCTGTCACCTGGATCCATTAAGAAGCCATTCCTATTAAAAGATGTATCAAACTGGTAATGGCCTCTATGACACAAACACTGACGACAGATACCTGGTCTACTTTTTGTGAGGTTTTCTGTTGTGCAAATACACTCTGACAGAGTTTGTATCTCAAGTGCACCCCCGAAGCCCCATCGGGTATTGGCATTGAACCAGCAAGCCACACCAGAGGTGAAGACTAACTGGAATCTTCTGGTCATGGTACACACCATTCAAGGGCCACAGCTAGCACTGCCTCACACTTTGCCCAAAATACAATCCGAACACAATCATGGACTGAAACTTTTAAAACTATGGGGCAAGAAACTGTTTTTTATCTTTGTATAAGATTATGACTTCAAGGATCTGTTAGAGTGCCAGAAAGATAACCTGCCCAAACATTCAAGTGATCTTATTCATCCTTATATTAGAGATTCAAATAGTGTACATCCTTAGAAAGTCAAAATCAAAATTCAGCAGAATAAAATACTATGAAGCAGGTACTAATATCAGGTGGGGGTGTAGTCAATGGGAAAGGGGTACAAAAATTGAAAGAGGAAGGAGAGAATGCACACAAGAATCTAGTGTACATCCTATGAAATTAATGTGAGAGAGGAAAGGAGTTGGCAGAGGAAGAAAGGGTAAGAATATGGAAAGCGGTGACATTGGTCAAAATATATGGTATTCTTAAAATGCTTTGTTAAATGAAAACTCTGTTGTACAACTACTTAAAGATGCATTCTCTAAATCAAAATATGAAATATTCTAAATTGTATGCCATGTGGAGCTATTTGGAATAACTGCAAGAGAAATTGGTGAAATAATATAACCTTGGTCCTAAACTTTCTGTAACCCAGCAGAGAAATGTAACATTGAAGTGGTCCTTGACATATGGGTTGAAATAATAACTTGTTTATAGAAAATGTACTTTGATTGGGATTGAATTAAACTTCTGAAGTACAAATCCAAAAGAGGAACATTGTGGCTTATTAATTTTGATTCAATCCCTGCTACTTTTGATGAATAATACAGCTTCTTGTCTAACACACATAAAACAGAATCTAAAACTATTCCAATAGCGTTTTTTAATTCTTCTAGCACTGGCTTTTTTCTTAATTTTTACTTCTCCTTTCTTTCTATTTCTTTGTTCAGTTATCTTCCTAAAATCCTATATGTAGCGTTTTCTGATGTCTTCAGTCAGAATCTGTCCTTCTCTTAGCAAATGCTTTACACGTACAAGTCTCTAAACCAGCTTCCTTTTGCTTCAACTGTCACATTTTAGAATAAATTAGAGACCTGCCATCCACTGGCTGCTGAAGTTCATGAATTAATTGACTTGAATGTTTTGGCTTTCTTTGATCTAAGCTATTTTCTCAGTAATACTGTGATTTACCTGACATTAAAGGGCACACTGAGAAATGAGCTTCCAGACCGACCCTCATGAATGGGACCAGCCTACCAATGAACGGCATTGATTTTACTCAGAATATTTACATAGGAGCAGCATGCAAGTGGAACACTTTTAGGACATACTGAATGTCAGTTGTGATTGTGAGAATTACACCAATGGGGGCATAAGCATGAATTCTATTGAGTTGACAGTACTGAATATCTACTGTATGCAGATATTCTGGAAGAAATCGGAAATAGAACAGTCTGGAAGCAGAAGAGAGGCGGTAAGAGGGGCTGAGGTCTGAGGTTAGATCACACGTCCTTACCTCTGAGTAACTTCCTTTCGGAATTCTGCTTCTCATATAGCACAAAAAGGCAAAAATAATGCAAGTAACTGAAGAAGTACTTAATCCAGGTTCAAAAATAATGGAGACTTTAGCGTCTCGGTCTCAGCCCCGTAACGGCTGCGGAGTGTGATCCTCATGCTGTACCTGCCTGACCGCAAAGGCTTCCAAGCGCACGCACACGTGCCACGGGGGCGTCCACCTCCTCTCTCCCAGACTTGTCTTTTTGACATCTTCTCTGGCTTGCTTGCAGACTGCTTTGCTATTCCTGAAGGATTAAAAGACCACAGGGAAAACACAGAGAAAGCACATGAGCTACCTGCTAAATTCCTTCTCTTTGTTTCTTTCTTTGCAGTATTCAGACTTAGATATTTTCTCTCTATTTCCATTATCTCATAGACCAAACTTTAGCAATTACCTAGTAAACTGCATTTTTGACTGTTCTTTCTTCATGTCAAGTCCCTTCTAATGACCTGCAGTTGTGAGAATCATTTTTAAAAAGTATGAATTGGCGGGGCTTAGAGAGGAAATAGTTTCGGTGATGATACATCCACACTCCTGGAAGCCGCTAGCCAGACTGGACCAAGCGTGCGAGTCCATGGCTGCCCACGGTGGTGTGAAGGGGCAGGAACGGAGGCCCAGAGAGAAGCGGGGATGGAACCTCCTCTGGAAGTCGGCAAAAGCTAAGCCAAACCACTGTCACGCGCAGAGCCTTGGGCCTTCCCTCTCTCACCTCTTCTCCCTCCAGATGGAAACAATTCCCTGATTTTCAAAGCTCACGACATTGGATTTGATTGTGGCTACCCAGGGTAATCTCCCTACTTAAAACTTCAACTGCAAGTACAGCTGCCCAGTCCCTTGCCCAGGAGGCGATCTGTCCCGGTTTCGGGGCATTTCAACCTTGAAACCGCTGTTTGATTATCACCCCAGCAGTCATTCTCATATTCTTCATCATAGAGAACACTACAAGGAACTTTTCTGGGTGAGCACCAGACCCAGTGCCCAAAATGCTTCTCATAATACAGAGCACATGAACACAGAAGTAGCTCTTGGGAAGAAATGCATATAATATCTCCACTATTGGCTTGGCTTAAAAATTATTTCTCAGGCAAAGTTACACTATTCCAGTTGAAGAAAAAAAATAAGCATGTTCAAACAGTAGGAAAGTCCATCCTCACAAAGTAAAACAGCATTCAATGGCCTGTTCAGTCATCTTGACACATGCTTATTAATTGTCCTGATGGCTGAGTTGAAAAGAAACGGTACCTTTAACAGGCATTTTCCTCAACGAACTTGAAATGTAATTATAATGTAAATAGTTAAAGTGGATATCAAGCAAAACCACTGGGCTTTTAATATCAAACAAAGATAAAGTAGCCACTGGACACCATTATAAATTCCCCTGCAGATTTCTTTTGCTCCCTTTAGAAGGGTACTGATTATCCCTTCTTTTTATTTTATTTTTCTTTCAGTTCTGCTACTGGTAGCTGTCTTGTAAAGTTAGCAGCCTAGATCTTACAGTTGGTAGTCCTTAGATCTCTCCAGACCAACCCCTTCAATTTGCGAGGAAGACCCAAACCTTTTTCATGTTTTTTTTTAAGTTCTTTAAAAAGTATGTACTTAAGAGAAAAAGATTTTCCTTTCCTGGTCAGTGCTGTGTAATATTGCATTCCATCTCCAAACGAGGAACTTGAAAGACCACCATTGTATCTCACTATGTCCATTTCTGTATTCCCTTGGATATTCTCTAAATCCCTAAACTGTAAAAATTTTTGAGTCCTGAATTAGTGTTATTTAGAGGTACCATGTTCCTTAATCTTCATTATTCAGGACATAATATGATACTTAATCTATCTCATGCTGATTTTGGCAGCAATCCGAACTAAGGGCCTTATCATTGGGAAATTAAAGCTATTGGAAACATAGTTCTTTTTTTTTCTTTTTTGTCGGTCATGGGGCTTGAACTCAGGTCCTGGGCACTGTCCCTCAGCTCTTCAGCTCAAGGTTAGTGCTCTACCACTTTAAGCCAGAGCTCTACTTGCAGCCCGGGCTGGGTTGCAATGGGATCCTCAGATCTCAGCCTCCTTGGTAGCTAGGATTACAGGTCCGAGCAACCAATAAGCATTCTTTACCAGTGACTTTCTGCCCGCCCTCGGCCACAGCGCTGGCAGTGACACTCTCCATGATGGTTTCGCTCTCAATGCCTCCCAAAGATCAGGGCTCAGGTCTAGCTCACTTTAGGGACTGATGGATCTTCAGCCTTGGGGATCTCAGAGAAGGAAGCCAGGTCATAGGAATGTGTCACTTGGGGATCTCGGGATCCCAGGCCCTTCTCCCTCCCTCCCTTCTCTCTCCCCACACACACACACACACACACACACACACACACACACGCTTCCTGGGAGTCATGAGGCAACATCACCTTGCCCTGTCTCTGTCCTCGTTAGAGGCTCAGAACAACAGAGCCAGCTGAATGCCCATTCCTGTGAGCGCATGGAGTCTGTCTGTGTTGTACTGCAAAGATTCTGAATAATTTGTGTACGAAAAGTGGAAGTCTGACTGGGTAATTCCGGTGTTCATTTAGTGCCATCCAGGACAGTGAATGAGATAGCGGTGGGAGCATGGGGCGTGTTGCTCTGGTCCCAGATCTGATTTCTCCGAAAGTACCTTAGTAATTCTCACTCACCAAAGATTCTCCAAAACACACACATTATAGCATCCTACAGACTGCTGGAATATTCTTTCCTTTCATATAATTTCACAGCGAGGAAGGAGCAGGAGCCATAAATGAGGTAGTCACTTGCATGTTACCTGTCTTTGAAGGAAGTATGTATCACACTTAGCTTCTTGGCTTCTATTCACATGGAGAAAGTGGCTACAGACTCAACAGGTGGTTTGACCATACAGCTGACTCACAACTTGGGAACTGTTGACTAACAGTGGGGAAGAAGGCACCCCACGGATGCTAATGAACCACCAATCTGGTAACTGGGTAATGAAGTGTTAGCAATGGATGCATTGTGCAGCTTAGGAGAGAAAGTGAGGAATGGTTTACAGAATGCACCAAGTGAACGAGTACCACCAGTCTGGCAAAAGGGAAAAGAAAGCATGACTGGGAGACCATCAAAACAACTTAGAACCTCTATTACAGAACAAATGGTCAACCCAGGTAGACATGTTTTTTGTGTCCTTTTGGGCTAGAACTGTGCCTGTAAGATACTTAGGCAGAGGTAGACAATCTCAGCCACCTTACACTGTGGGAAGCAAAGCCCCCATTGGCTTCTCAGGGCCTTTCACCGGGGCATATTCAGACACAGGATGCCTATTGTACTCATAACCGGGGACTAAGGAGCGAATAGGAAACACCTGGAGTCCATGTGCCCACAGATTTGAGATACTGGTCATTTTAGAAAGATCAAATAATAAGCCCAATGCAAATTCTGTGCTTGAAACAGCAATTTGTGTAAAATCTGAGAACAAGAGCCTCCTGGAAAACCAGTTCTGCGGGCAGTTTCCTGGCATCCAGGGTGCTTATGAGTTTTAAGATCCAAGCAGTGTTCAGAATGCTGAAGCCAGGAGAAACCGGCTCTGCACTCACAGCTCCTCGGAGTAGTAACACCAAAAGGAGTTACCACACAGTTACAGCTCATTTTGATGCAGAAAACCGAGAAGCTAGTGATCCTGACCCCGTCACGTAAATGTTAGATACATGACAAACAAATGATGCTGTTAAAATCAGCGACCAGCTGGTGTCAGCTCCTGCTTGTTCTGAACTAACAATATAACCCAGTAATCGGAACATTGCATTGGTCCTTTTAATTCCAATGAAATATTGAAATAAGGCTTACTTCACCACTTAGAGGAGGACGGAGTAATCACTAGGCTTCACAACAACAACAAAATTCAGATGGAAAAGACGATTGAGGGTGTGAATATACATTAAAAAGGGGAAAATACTAGAGTAAGTATGTGTAAACTGCAGAAAGACATGTCTTCAAATGTATAGAGTTCACACACTCCAAAACATGTATAATGAATTCAGGAGTGTGTTTCACACCTACAATCCTAGCTCCTGGGGATGTGAACATTGGGATGGTCAAAGTTTTAAACAAACCCTAGCAAACCGACAGCCTCGTGATGAAACTCTAGTACTGCCAAATATAAAAACCAAAGCACTGTAGAATGTAATATAACGTGTGTGTGTGTGTGTGTGTGTGTGAGAGAGAGAGAGAGAGAGAGTGTGTGTGTGTGTGTGTGTGTGTGTGTGTGTGTGAGCACTCCACCATTGGAATTAAGAATTTGCGGAATTCTACTTGAGTAGAATTCACTTTTAAGCAGGAGGAGATGCTATCCAAATACACACAATTATTGCTTTGGGAGCCATTTTCAAAAGTAGAAAACTGTAGTTGCCACCACTAGCAAGGACACACTCCTGTTTATTACTACGGCAATGGCCAGGGGAAAGGAAAGGAACACATTCTAAGTTAATGTGGCTGTCTCATGGCGAGCAGAAGGCCTCGGCAGACTGCTCAGAACTGGAGGCTGGGGCTGCGAGCCTGTGTGCGGTCCCCGGATGGACGTCATCATCCAGAGACAGCGGGTGAATGTTCCCGCAGGGCAGCCATATTTGAAAAATGTAGACTGGACAAACGGCATGCATCCGTTATGGTACAGATGAGGAAACAAACGGTGGAGAGGTGTAGACATGAATGAATGTGAATGTGTACATGTGGCTTTTTCCTGAGTATGGAAAATAAATCTTGAGTTTCTTCTTCTTTTTTTTTTTTTTACATTTTTATAGAATACACAAAGGAAAAAGCCCAAGGGCAGTCAGAATAAATGAGAAAAGTGAAATGACAGAAAGAATTAAGTCTCAAGTGGCTTAGCTAAGCAAATTTAAATGCCTTGCTGTGTTTTTAAGGGAAAAACAACAGATTTGACTTTGTTCTGCATTTCTGCTTCGTTTTCTTGGGATTTTGGTCAGTGCTTATTATTTATATTCTATTACTGAGCAGTTTTTGATTGGTTACTTTTATGTAAGTAAATGAATCTTTTTAGCTGCATTCATTCAATAGCAATTCATGTCCCTGAATCTGGTGAGCACAAACGAGTTCTTTCCCCTCGCGCATACAGACACAATGGTGTGGATGTTCTTTTCCTTTAGGTTGTTGGAGATACTTCCTTCCAGGCACCTGGGCTTTTTCTGAGTAATCACAGAATGAGTCCTGAGATGATTTGGTCTCCGGGAGGACCGGCTTTCAGTATAAGGTGACTCCTCGTCAGTTCACAGCTCTGTCCTGACTTCTCACCATAGCGTTTTCTTGATCCAGTACACTTGGAATAACCTGACCGCCCTGCTGTCACTGATCACCCTGTATCCGGGCTCCCCCGGGGAATCGGGCTGGCCATGCGATTACCTCTCCTCCCCGAAGGCCGGGGGTGATACCATCACATCAGACCCGGGCCTCCCAAACTGAGGGCCTGACCGCTACGTGTGTCCACCCACGCAACAAGTCCCTGCAAACCACATTAATCAATGCCCGCCTCCTTAGCTTTCCATTTGTTTAATTATTTATCACCTATCTTGTTCTTACTTTATTTTGCAGATTGCTGCTTTGTGAATTTCTATTGAAGATTGATGCAGACGTGTGTGTGTGTGTGTGTGTGTGTGTGTGTTGTTCCTTACATGTAATCATGAAGTAATAAATCTTCATTCTCCCATTCAGCAGAACCCGAATGGAAGAAGAATCGGAAAGCTTCCATTAGTAAAGTTGAAGTTACTTTATGTAACAGATGAAGCTCTGACATGTTTCAGTGGTCACAAATATGCATGTTCAAGAGCAACAACCAACAACTAAAGGAAAAAAGAAAGAGGAGATCAATTAGGGTGGAAATGAAGGGGTTAGAGATGTTAAACTATGACTTACTTGTATAACTGAATTTATGTGCATGACCTAAGAAAGCTCACGCCAGTGGTCATGAATTTTTAGTCTCCCAAACGATTCCTGCCAACGTCATCATTGTTTGCCGGAAAAAAGTCAAGTGTACTGTGCATTCCTTCTTACCAATCAAACCTGAGAAGGCTCCATGCACAAATGCCTACACATCATGCAGGTGAAAATCTTCATCAAATAATTTTGAAAATGGAAAGGGCATCGGTGATCTTCTTGCTCTGTGTCTCTCTCTTTCCGACGGTCTCTTGAGCCTCACCGTGACTGCGCTGTTCCTTCTCTCCTGACAGCCAGCTCTCCAGCCAGATGACGGCAGAGTGGGAGACAGGCATAAACGCTGACCTGAAGATACATCTCTCAGGAGCAGATGGAAAAAGCCATGGGCCAAAGAAGCTCACTGCGAATGCGTTAGCTAAAAATATCTGATTCTCCAAACTCTCGACTGGAATTCATCCGTCTTGCCTATGTTTTCTGTTCTTCCACAGCCTTACAGAGTTGCAGCACATCACCAATGGACACTAAAGAAGTTTCTTCCTCTCTGGTACAGAAAATGATTGACAGGATGTCCTAAAACTTATCCTGATGGCATTAGGATAACTTGGGTGAATTTTAAAGCCAATAATTCTTAGAATTAAACGACCCAAAGTGAGAGAGAAGAAAGGAAACCAATGAAAAGGCCAAATGAAGAAGGATTCTGAGCCTACGATGGCAAGTCCTGGAACACAGGGAGCTTTCGAGAAGGAGCAAGCTGGTGACTGTAAGAACATGTTTTGAGCACCGGGAGTTAAAGAAATGAGCAGAAAAGCACATACAGCAGAAAAGCACACGCAGCAGATCAACAGGTTTTATTTGGGCTGAAAACTTGTGAAGGGCAAGCTGGGCTGGAGAGGAAATGGCACAACCACCTGCTCCCCAACACACACACACACACACATACACACATACACAACCATGAAACTGAAGTCAGCGGCAGATGGAGGGGGTGAGGTGGAGATCAATCTCATCTTGAGTCATGTACAGGGGTCAGCAGCAGCTGTGTACACCAGGGGCATCAACAGCCTTGGTCTCGGGCTCTCTTCCAAGACCCGGTGTGTTTGCTCAGGGGAGGTGATTCAGAGGGTTGGCAACCAGGGCTGTTCTAAGTTATGCCTGTCCGGGGAAGGGAGCACTTCCAGTTTAGGTTATTTCCCACCAGTGACATCTCTATCTCACACATCAGATTTCTAACTTAGGGGATGAAATTCAGTGTTCTTATTCCAGCAAGCTTGTGGTAATTTTTCAAGAAATGACCATCACATAGAGTTGATCTAGTAGAAGAGTGATACCAGCAGCCTAGGGAAAGCAAGATGGGGCAGGGAGTCAACTAAGTCACAAAACAGAACCTCACCAGGACGGGGCAGGGAGTCAACTAAGTCACAAAAGAGAACCTCACCAGGACGGGGCAGGGAGTCAACTAAGTCACAAAACAGAACCTCACCAGGACGGGGCAGGGAGTCAACTAAGTCACAAAACAGAACCTCACCAAGACGGGGCAGGGAGTCAACTAAGTCACAAAGCAGAACCTCACCAAGACAGGGCAGGGAGTCAACTAAGTCACAAAACAGAACCTCACCAAGACGGGGCAGGGAATCAACTAAGTCACAAAACAGAACCTCACCAGGGTGGAGACGAGTTCCCACTGTCTCCTGCTGTCATAGAAGTCACCCAGCATCGCTATGATTCTAAACAAACAATACTACTAAGAAAACATAAAAGCACCAGGACGGGGCAGGGAGTCAACTAAGTCACAAAACAGAACCTCACCAGGTGGAGACGAGTTCCCACTGTCTCCTGCTGTCATAGAAGTCACCCAGCATCGCTATGATTCTAAACAAACAATACTACTAAGAAAACATAAAAGTAGCATTATAGTGAGAGAAAACCAAAGGCAAAAAGTCCCTCATAGAGACTGAGAATTTCACTTCGTGGCACATGAGCCAGGCCTCTCCTACTCAGGCCCAAACTTTACTTTTTGTTCATATTTTATCTTATATTTTGGGGGCTGATACTGGAGCAAGGCTGGTGCTGCACCATGTCAGATGCTTCCAGATCTTTCCGTGTGTGAAGTGGGGATAAGAATCAGCTGCACTCTTTGATGGAAGAACACAAGGACATCTGCACATAACCGAAGTCGACTGAAAATCAGAGGACATAATTGAAAGATAATTGGCCAAGTCTCTTGCCAACCAAGGAAGTTGCTCATATGCATGGATTTGTTGTGGACCACAGGAAAAAACAAGAGAGACAAAATCGCAGGAGACTGAAAGTACCTGACAAAATGGATTTAGTAACTCCTCACTCATCAGTAGTTACCTTAAATACGGGTGGATTAACTATATGATTGAAACCTGGAGAGCAATAGCTTCAGGTGTGGTGATACATACATATCCTCACAGCTATGAGGGGAGCAGAGCTAGAAGATGGTGGTCTAAGAGGGAAGGCAGGGTTTCATTCTCAACTGTAGAAGAACCTTTAATTCTCTTCAGTCCTAGTGTGCGGCAGACTTATTGACATGGTGTCAGAGAGAGGTCCATAGCAGAAGGCCAGTGAGGAAGAGCTCTATCGTCCAGATGAGTGACAAGGAAAGACTCTTACTACCCATCTGGCTGGAAATACTTGACATCAATGTCAAGTGAGGTCAAGATTGAAAGATAAAATCGTTGCTAAGAAGTTCATTATCAGCACCTTCATTCTCTATCTCTTCTCCGTTAGTGGTTCAGAGGAAAAGCTCATTCCATTGCCTTTTTAAAGCTTATATAACCCTCACCAATTTTAAATGAAATAAGATGAGATCAAAGGCCTCTCTTCCAGTCAAAATGTGTAATAAACAGAACAAAAGGAAATAGAGATTTCATGTGGGAATTTGGTGTAATTTGATTCTTTTATTTCATTATAATTTGACAAAATCATTATGTCAAAGTAATTTCTCACTTACTTGCAGGAAGAGAGGAAAAATACTGACATGAACAATAAAGGATAACAAATTTGTGATAGTTGTACTCTTAAGATAATTCCGTATGTACTACGGTATCACTCAAATCAAACCTTGCATATTTCTTTAGGTAGAGAATCACTGGATTGCTGACTTTGGATGCTTTTCTCCTACAGAAATGGCAACTTCTTATGCCTTGAAGTTAAGACAAGCTGGCAGAATTGTAAATTTCATGGTTGGTTTTGGCAAGAGATTTAAGTCTTGGGGTTATTAGGCTGTTGCATTTTATGGTGACAAAGGAAGTATGCAGAATTGGAAGGAAGGAAGGTAGTTGAGGTGAAGAGGAGGAGGGGGAGGATTGTGGCTGAGAGGATCCATTTGTAGGCTGGGTCTAAATGCTAAGGATAATAATGACCAGAGCAGATCCACAAGTACACTGACAACACCTGGGGCTTGAACTCCCCTCTAATGGTGAGCGATGCACCCCCATGGTCCCTTGACACATTTTGTTAATCATCAATAAGACGTGACAACCATAATTAGCCCACATTACCAGCTCCCCCCCCCACAACACAATGTCCTGCTCCAAATATTTATCTCTACATTCTATGCTCTAGGTTACTCACACATTCTTTTTGACCCTGAGTGTGTCGCAGGTCATGTGACAGGTCTCTGGCCTGCGATTACAGAGAAGCTCATCCTCAAGCTCATCTTTGTGCAACCTTCCTTACCTTCCTCAGGTACTTTCTCCTCTCTCCAGCCTCTCTATAAATGTTGATGCCAAAGTAGCCTGCTAGGGTATGGGATGTATTTACCCAAGTAGAGGAATGACATTAAATGTTTCCTAAAAGGTGATTTTAATTCAAATTACATTTCCTATTGAAATCACAAGTATTGAGGTACCATACATATATATATATATATATACATATATATATATAAATATGTGTGTGTGTATGATTTTAAGATACATGTTTATGCAGCACAAGTTTTAATTCAGATAAAAGATATCTTTCAGTTCAAACATTGTCCATTTTGAGGAAGATACTGTTACTATGTTTACCATACAGTGCCAAAGCAGACCAGACCCTGCTCCTATCAAAATGTTAGGAAATGCCTCTGGTCGCTCTTCCCCACCTCTCCCTGTGACCAACTCCAGCCAGCCTCCACGAACAACCTTTGTTCTCTGGCTTTCTTCATGATGTGTTTGTGGGTTTCATATGTAAGTAGACATGCCTACATGTCCTTTCAGTCCCTGGCTCTGGTTCTACCCAGGTTATTGCACAGAAGGAGATTTCTTTAGCTTTTTATGGTGAAGTACCATTGCCTAGAGTTTATACCATGTTCAGCCATTAGCTGTTTGATGATGCCGAAGTTGTCTGCATTTCTTGATTATCAAACGTTATCTGTGATGAGCATGGTGTGGCAGGCGTCTCTTTGACAGACTCATTTCATTTTCCTTGGGTAAACCACTGCGAGGAAGTTCTAGTTTTGTTGCTGCAGAACTTGCATTCTGTTTTCTGTAGTAATCACACTACTTTCCATTGCTGCAAACTGTACACAGGTTGCATTTTCATTAAGTCTCTGCTAACACTTGTTATCTTAAAGGGAGAGTTTACTACATCATGTTCTACAGTGATTTTTTTGGATATTATGTTTACAAAACTGAAGTCTTAAAACTAGAACTCACTGAGTGCTTCTCATGCATTTTATTTAAATTAAATTTGCATTCATTTTTTAGTAGTCTAATACCTTTATATATGTTATGATTCTTAAAAATGTTTTGTGTCATATATACCTGAGAATACCGTCAATATAATTCCATTCAGAGTTTTTATTCCTGTCTTTTAGAGTGGGAACCTGAGATGTTGACAGAATTAACAGAAAAGTTGAAAGAAAAAGTTGTCAGAGATAAGTAGGAAAAGGTGGGCAGAACTCTGAAGGCAGAGACTTCAGAACAAAGGTTAAAAACCCAATTGACATCCCCGTAGCATTGCTTAAGTTTTTGCCTAGCAAAAGGCTGCTCTGAACTCAAAACCCAATATGGTAAAAACAAAAAAAATCCAAGAAGAAACAGAAACGAGCCTCATCCCTTTGGAGAGCACAGATCTACCCAAGGAATTCAGATGAGAAGAAAGCCAGTCAGCAACAATGGGAGCTAGAAGGTAAGGCTTGATTTGTGTTTAAACCTCACACCACAGGGACTCTGTCCCTCCAGAGTTCCATATTCTGGAGTTTTGTATGAAGTGAATTGAAAAAAATTATCTTAAGTGAAGTAAGCCAAGCCCAAAGAAACATAGGTCCGATGGTTTCCCTTATTTGCAATATCTAGTATATGTATGAGTCAAGCAGAAAAGGTCAGATAAGGTGATGTTAGGAAATGAACCCTTAGCTATGTATTCAGATGGTTTTTTTTCTTTCATGCCATTGTTTCAAACATATTTATAAGATTATTTCTTTGTTGCTTTGTATGTCCCTCCCCCACGGTATAACCCGTGCTTTCACTGTATTTGATGTCAGTATAATTTGTGGAGAGGAAGGGGAAAAACAAGTCGTTTAAATAAGGATACAAGTGGACCCATTGCAACAATGAGAAGTACAAGTTGTTATTTCAAAAACGAATTTTACAACTTTGGTGGTGGTGGGGGAGAGGAGGGTTGGGTGGGGGGGTTGGGGGAGGATGGGAAGGGATGGGAAGGGGAAACAAAGGAGGAGGCTACAATGCTTGATTAGAAATGCACTCGTTATCTTGCCCATGTAATGGTAACCCCTCTGTACAGTATTTTCACAATAAAAAATAAATAAAAATTAAAAAAAAGAATTATATAGGTGTTTCTATTTTCTGGTACAAGAGTTCTGGTTAAGCACTCTACCTATTTTAGTCCCACCCTCCAGTCCTTTGGTTTAAATTTTGTTTTTGAGACATCATTTAGCTCCCTTTCCCCAAAGAAGGAGAAAACCAAAAGCCTCTACAATTTTTATTTTCCTCAGAGTAACTTCTGTAATACTTCTCTCTTTATCTATCCTGGCCTTGAATGATCAGGGCCTATTTATTTTATTTCTAACCAAGCTATAATAAGTGCAGTCCTGGTAGCATTCTTGATGAATATTTCTTATGGATAAAAGAATCTCAAATCTCAAGGACATGTGGCACAAATAGACTAATCATAAATGGATATTAGGCAAAGTTCATGGGGCTTTCATTCCAAAACCCTTCCTACTTGTTGTGATAATTCTTTATGTTGCATGTGAATAGTTTTCAAGAAAGAAAAAACCTGCAGATTGATTTGTTAATTTGTACCATATGAATCTCAGTACAGGTTCACTGAATTATATGATATGATGTTCACAAATATCAGGACATGGTGAAATCAAATATAGTAAAGAGTCTTCACATGTCACTAGTGATGGAATTTAGTTTTGTAATTATGATTTATCCATTGTGGAATATTAATCATATTCAAGGATAATGTCTGAATAGCCATACTGAAATTAATTTTAGTATATGCATATTTAATTGAAGCACATTAATATTTATAAACCTTGACATTGTTTGTTTCTCATTAAAAATACCATAAATAACCCCTCTTTATCCACAGGAATCTATTTTGGACAGAAAGAAAATCTAGTCTTACTTCATTTCCGATAGCTGGAAATTGTTCTTTTTCCCAAGAAAAAAAAGGAATTTATAAAAATAAAACTTTCATTTGTATGCAATTTTGTTTTGAAATTTTCTATAATGGTAATTTCTCTCTACCTTATACTATTTATAGTTTTCCCTCTGGTGGGAGGAAGTAATTAATTTGAAGGAAGCATGCAGTGAAGTCAGAATTTCATAATTTGAAAAGCTTATTTACTCATCTGTAAAATTATTCCCTTTATCAAAAAAGAAAGGGTGCAAAGAATGCAGAGATTTTTTTTCTTCTGGGGAAAGATCCTCAGAATGCATTCTGAAATTATAAGGGGACATTTCTTTTTCTACCTGGAATAATAAAAAAAATCACCAAATGACACAGCAAAGCACAATTTTTCTGACTCTACTTTTATTTGTGTTTCCTTCCAGTTTTAATTCATTTTGCTCCTCTTTCACCCTATTTGTACTTGTAGAATAAGAATGGTGGTGTATAGAGTGACTTAACCCTGGTTTATGGCTATTGATTCCGCTTTTTCCCCTGAGCTGATGTAGGCATAGTAGTTCATCTGTGAAAGAGACGAATCAGTGGCAGCAATGATGAAGACAAAAAGAGAAAGGCAAAGACAGAGACGGTGTGATGTAGAGAGAGACAGACAGACAGAATGAGACAGAGAGACAGAAAAAGAAAATGAGAAAGGAGTGAGAGAGAGAGAGAGAGAGAGAGAGAGAGAGAGGGAGACAGAGACGGAGACAGAGACAGAGACACAGTGAGACAGAGAACAGGAGACAAGAGGAGACACCAGAAGACAGAGGAGGAGGATGGGCCAGGATTTATGTAAATTTATGTAAATTCCTGCTCCAGGTTTCTCCTTGACTCCCAGTGGCCAAATAGAGAAGACTCCTTACAAAATACTTTGTCTCTACATCTCATGAAGTGAAGATGGCCCCGAGTCATCGTGACGTTAGGGCTTGTCTCTTCTGAGGTACACTTGTGCTGAATACCAAACCCCGATAAAGCTGGCTTGCCACAGGTGACACCAGCGTCCCACAGAGGCTGTTGGCTCCCAGTCCTTCGCTGGGGGCTCAGGCGGGACCTGAGGCCGCCCGTGACCACGAGGGACTCACTGTTCTGTCCATGACGCAATTCGTTTCGTCTGTGGGGAAAGTCACTTGTAAACCTTTAATAATTAAAGCACTGTGAGATCACATCTCACATTCCTCTCCTGTACTCTGAGGTCATATCGATTCCAATACCCAGTGCTGGAAACTATGATTTTAGTCATTTGAATCCTATGATTTTCCCAGTTTTCAATCACGTTTTACTGACTCTGACTTAATGTATTTGTCCCTTCTTACTTTAGGAAGATATTTAGACATTTAATAAATGTCTTGGCTTAGTGAAAAGCACGGGTGGCAATTTATAAGAGTTATTAAAACTGTATGAGTATGTGTGTCCTTCTTTTTATTTCCCCCTTGTTTCAGGGAGGAATTATTTGGTCTAAAGTCTCAAAATAACCTATTCTACTAAAGACAAAAAACCGGAAGCCTGCTGCCTACTTGCAGTAAAGGTATGTCTGCAAGATGTCTCTGTCCTTCTCTCTCAAGAGAGAGGGAGAGAGAGGGGGGAGGGAGAGAAAGGGAGGGAGAGAGAAGGGAGAGAAGGAGGAGGGAGGGAGAGAGAGGGAAGGAGGAAGAGGAGAGGGGAGAGGGGAAGGAAAGAGAAGAGGAGGAAGGAGAGGGAGGATCAGGAGGGGGAGACTGGCCTGGGAGGGGGTTTCTGGCTGTCCAGGCTCCTGGTGGACAGCCTGAGCCTCTCCCCTCACCCGCAGATCCTGCTTCTTCACCCCCCCACCCCGCCCAGGGCTTCACAGGGTGCCTCAGATGGTTTCTGTGGCTGTCACAGAATCCTCTAGAAGAGTATGGCTCATTGGCAACCAGGGCTTGCGCCCTGCCCGTGGGCGCTGATGCTCCTGCAGCCCTGGCCCTGGTGTGCCAGTCTGTCAGAGGAGGAAGCCTGTGCCTCCAGGGCGTGACCCAGGCTGGGAATCAGGAAGGAAGGAGAGCTGGCCTGGCCAGAAGCCCGGCCCCGGGGACACGGCAAGCACGCCAGGGGGACTGGAAACAAGTCCTCGTCCTGATACACTGCAGTCCTCTGCATGCACACGGACAGGACACATTCTAACGAGCGGCTCTGGGGTCGGGTCCTTGTGTCATCGGACAGCAGAGTGGAGTGCTTTACGGTGTGCTTCGCTTTGCTTTACCCTATGACTTGAGTCACACCTTGACCTCATACAGTGACCTTGACCTCTCTGTCCTTTCGTCCTTACATCAGTTGGCTGATGCAGCCCTGCCTCTCACCTTCTCCTCCGTTCCTGGGCCTCCTGGGCCTTTCCTGTTACCATGGTGACAAGGGAAGAGATGAGTGAGTGCTCCTTCCTCTTTTCCTTCAACTATGCCAAAATAAATAAATAAAAACGTGGAGGATGCTGGAGACAGGTCAACTGCTTGAATTTCAAGAGGGAAATTTCCTGAAAGTGTTCGGGATTTCAACTTCACGTCAAATTTATCTATGTGACTCAATGAAAGTCACACACATAAAAAAAAAAGAAAGAAAAAGAAAAATACTTAACATTTGAAACTGGAAAATTGCGGCACTAACATCATTAGTAAGAACTATCACCAGCCACACAGAAAACACTCGACACTCTCCAATCCAGAAAATTTTAATTACCTAACCATGCTAAAAGTAAAAATAAGAAAAAAAGAGTAATTTTTCCAGCTGCCTTTCTATTGCTTATCCCACAAGCCCCGGAGTACAATGATAAGTTAAATGCTACTTTTGTATTCATGAGGAAAGAGGCAGTTTGAGAAGAGGGCAGCTGCTCCAAAACTTTCAAGAAAACCTTTCATCTTTTGCATAATCACACACAGATTTGAGTGCAGGCTTGTATATGCACACACACACACACACACCAGCTGCTCCAAAACTTTCAAGAAAACCTTTCATCTTTTGCATAATCACACACAGATTTGAGTGCAGGCTTGTATATGCACACACACACACACACACACACACACACACACACTCACATCTGAGCAGGTGAGAGAGATCATTGTCTTGTTTGATCTTCTACCAAAACACACTTCTTTTTGTTTCAGTTAATGATACGTTGATAGGTTAATGATAAAATAATAGCAGGGAAAGAAAAGTTTTGAATACAGGAGATTATGTTAAGATGATTATATAATTTTAAGATTTGATGTAATTTTCAACAATTCCAAAGGTTCTAGGTAGTTGTGTTTTACGTATAACATGAAGGTTGTGGCTGTAGTACTTTAAAAATCATGTATATTGTACAAATATTTTCACAGTGCTCAAGTCTAATTATATATAAATATATTTCAAGCTCTACAAAAATAAATAAAATATTGCTGATGCCTTGCATGTGTGGGTGTGTGGGTGAGTGTGTGTTTCATACACTTAACAGGACCATGAGCTTTTCTTCTCTCCTTTTTTGAAGCAAGGTGTTTTTATATGTAACCAAAGCTTCATTTTCTCCACAGAAATCTCTGCCCATGAAGGCATTTTCTAGGGTGCTTTTCGAGCTTGAACTTCAGAAACCATCCCTTCATTGACCCCGATTCAAGCATCATAACCAAGATAGAATTTCAAAATCAATATATTATTAAAAGCCTCCAAAATCTTGTAAGCATATCCCTTTCATCTATCCCAAGGCCGATTCCTGTGGCAGAATTCCATCAAGTTCTTCCCTTAGAAATGCTGCCTTCTCTCTATTTCTTGGAGTGGATCGCTCTGACTGAGTCAAAGGGAAAGCATCTTTCTCTGAAATGCTATTCTCAGACATTCTGAGCAGATCTGCTTCTGCCTGAGTTATTATCTGCTTGCAGTATCTCCCCTGATGCTCATTGCTAACAGTAATTATTTACTTTCAGTGCTTTCCTTTATTCTCTGCATTTCTAGATATTGAAGCAAAAATTTTCTATTTTGCTATTATTGTATTTTCCTATGGGAATTTTTTCCTAAGGGTGGATTATTGTTCCTCATAAAATTCAGTTAATTCAATTTCTTAGGTTTCCCAAAATTGGAAGGAAAACAACTAATGAATAATATTTTTTAAAATGATTACCTATTGCTCTATTGGCATTTTATCTGGAGTATTAAGAATGTCGGGCTCTGCAGTTAATCTAGCCAGTGGACCTGGGATTTGAAGAAATCAGGTTGTTTCTTGATTAGATATATAGATCTTACAAATTTCTCTGCTATGAATAAATATTTATTCCTTTACATAAAATGTTTTTACACACGCATACACACACACACACACACACACACATACACACATGGTGGTTGTCATGAAAGTTCCTGTAGACTTTCCAATTATTTATACAATTTGTCATTTGTTCAGCATTATAACTACCATACCAAATAAGGGTACTGAGGGCTAGGAATGGCTCAAGGGGTAGAGGGCCTGTCTGGCAAGGGCAAGACTGAATTCACACCCCAGTATTACTGAAGAAAAAGCATTTTTGGATAAAGCATGTGCACAAGAGTATTTATGGTGATTATACTTAATTAGTTCTATCAGAGTCATCCATTATTGCATAATTAAAGAAAATACATTTTTACCTGTCATGATTTAGCTATCCAATAATTCACACAATAGAACAAACAGTATAATATATATGTATATTGAAATCTAAAACTATAGCTAAACTTGATGACTTAAGGATGGATAACACTGCTTATTTTTATTACCACAGCCAACAACCATTTAGAGGGTGGTTGACCACACACTATTACTCACTCACACAAAGGTTTTATAAAGCAAGAAATGTGAGGTGCTTTCGAGAGTTCATAAAGTATGAAAATAGCACAAATGAAACATGAGAATTTATGCTTTTTCATTATATTTCTCCAGGTATTTTAACAACATGCTGTATCACAGCAATCCCTCAGGTCTTCTCTGAACTCAGTGTTGGGTCAAACCGTGGCCCTGGAAGGGAAAGAGACACTCTCGGTTTACCTCAGGTGAGGGCTTGCTCTGCAGACAACGCACTCCTTCCTGTCTGTGACTCTGCCTCAGGTGGAGAAGGGCAGGCCCCATTCAGCGGCACGGCCAGCCGGTGGAATGCCCAGCCTTCACTCTGGCCCCTGGGTGATAATGACAGGAACACTCATCAAACTCATCACCCACAAAAGGGCCTCTGCGCCTCCCTCCTACAGTTGCTTTAATAGAAGGAGACAAAAAATCCCAAACTCAGGTTTCAAGGATGAAGAGGAGGTAGGAGATAGGGAGCTGCTCCCAGATGGGCTGGTGCCCTCACGCAGCCTAACTTTGGAGGAAGTGAAGAACCTAGCTATCCTCAAGTGGGGAGGAGGCGGGAAATGAACATAAAGAAGCATTTGAAAAGCCTCTCATCGTCTGTGAAATGTTCGTTTCTTAAATTTCTGATTCTTTTTAGCATTTTATTTTAAAGTCTTGCAATGCAGCTGGGACTCATATATGCTCCAGAAGTTGGGGGCATCCAGTGTAAGGTGTTTCTTCATTGTAATAAGTTGATCTCATAAGTTTCACTTATACTAATAAAGAGTGTATGTTCCTTTACCCAAAGTGTTTTTGGTGTCAACACTTTTAAGTAAAATAATCATTCATTGGGTATTGAAATCTTAGTTCCATGCCAAGATATCTAACAATGTATAATATCTGGTCCATTTGTAAGGAATTAGCTGATTCTTGGGGGAGGGGAGTCGGGGGAGGGCAGGGAAAGTGGGAGAAAATCGAGGGAAGAGTTAACAATGTTCGACAAGAAATGTACTCATTACCTTACTTATGTAACTGTAACCACTCTGCACATCACCTTTAAATAAGACAAAATTAAATTAAAAAGAAACAAAATTAGCTGATTCAATTGTTGTTTTAACAGAGTGTAGGAAACCATTTGAGCCATAAACATTTTGAGTCAGTAACAGATAATAGTTACTCTCTCCTAACAATTTTAATAGTACTTCTACATGCATTTTGACAATTAAAATCACACTACACACATCCACACATCCACTAATTGGAGCTAAAGTAATCTACACTATTGGATTTAAGCAGTTACATTTTCTACAATTAGAGTTTTATCATTTAGTTTTAGGAAAATGAAATATTCATACTAATCAAATACTGGCAAAAATCCTCTCTGAAATACGCCACTAGCTTGGAGGGGCGTGGCGGGGGAGTTTGAGGCAGCCAGAACTCTGTCAATAAGAAGTTGGGTATTCTGTCAGGTTACAAGGTGAAGGGGTAGAGTTGGGTAATATGAGTACTAGAATTAAGTCAATATAAACGGCCCTATGAATCCAACTAGGTCATGGATTTTTAGCCCTCTTTTTTAGGAGATAAAACAAAGAAAAGATAAACTTTATTCCTTTTCTAAAAGTTGTTTAATTTTTTAAAGCTACTTATTGTAAAGATACTGTACATAGGGGTTTCAGTTACAGGAGTAAGGTAATGAGAACATTTCCTATCAAGCATTGTCCCTCCTTCCCTTGCTTTTCTCCTTCCCTTCCCTTCCCTTCCCTTTTGCTGTTTTTACAGAATCAAAGCCAGTTTTGAACAGGTAAGTTCAACTATCTAAGTTTTACTTACTGCGAGTATGTGTTTAGGAATATCTGGTTTGGATCCAAAGGCTCATCTGTAGTGGGCTTGGCCATTACGTGGTCCTTTGTGCATAATTAGATCCAGAGGGCTCTTGCATTGCTTGATTGGTTCATAGCTTGATGAATTATTGGGAGGGGGTGGATGTTGGAGGCGGGGCCTACCTGAGCAAGCGGGTGTACCTAGAGAGACAGAGCTATCTGTCAGTCTGCATTCTTTCATTTTGTCATTAACTTTTCTTTAGATTTCTCAACATTGGGGGGATTTTCTTTGTTCAGCTTCCAACACACATGTGCTCTTTATATTTAGTCATAAGTTTCAAACTAATGCTATTACATCTGATGTGGAGAGTTGAAGAGATGGAAGCAAATGAGCCCCTTCTGACGGAGCAGGTCTGGGGAGGGCTTGGCTGCATCATCCCACCTGACAGGAAAATAGGATTTCTGTTTTAGCATTGTGACATTATATGCATAATTGAGAGACCTGAATATTGCTGTTCACTCTGCCTCAGTAAGTGGAAATGCATCTAAAAATAACACCAGAACCATTCTGTATCAGTATCTTATAAATAAATGATGGTAAATAAAGTTGTCATTGGATATTCTACTTGATATTCAGGCAATTTTCTCCTGTATCTTTAAGCCCTCAAAATATGGGCTGCCCTGTTGATTTTCAACCAGCCTTCTTGTAGCAACAATTTAACTGAGCTCATCAAAACCAAGAACATCCGCTCGTGCCTTCTCAATTGTATTAATATGTGCATATCCATTTTTGTAAAATGTGTGTGGGTCCTGGGGCTTGAACTCATGGCTCAGG
Organism: Dipodomys ordii; assembly: GCF_000151885.1. Lineage (NCBI taxonomy): Eukaryota > Metazoa > Chordata > Mammalia > Rodentia > Heteromyidae > Dipodomys > Dipodomys ordii. The sequence continues at coordinate 7,732,376 of NW_012267335.1, read as the reverse complement.
CATTGTTCCTAAACTTTAGTGCTCAAGGTTAGCACCCTACCACTTGAACCATAGTGCCACTCTGGCTTTTTGGGTCGTTAATTGGAAATAAGAGTCTCACAGGCATTCCTGCCTGGGTGGGTTTCAAACTCAATCCTCAAATCTCAGCCTCCTGAGTAGCTAGGGTTATAGGCATGAGCCACCAGCACCAGGCTGTGCATAGCCATTTCTTATACCCACTGAATATGTTGACATAAATATCCTCAGGGTTTTTCTAATAAGTAATAATCATCATTTTGATTTGAATATTTGAATATCAGAATTATTTAGTGAGATTGCAAGCTCTTTGAAGTTGACAAGTTTTATAAAATGGATCTAATGTCTCCACTGATTGGAACAATATTATTTTATAAATATTCATCTTTCAGACAAAGATGAAATATCCGGACAATGAGATGCCAATACTCTGATTAAAATTGGTGGCACAAAGCTCTTGCTTTGAAAGGCATGCTTAAGTAATTTGTGGCACAAAGCTCTTGCTTTGAAAGGCATGCCTAGGTAATTTGTGAGGAACAGGTATCTTGTCTCCTTGTGATCTCCTGCACTGAACATATGGCAAAAAATAAAAAGCTAAATCAAACCCTGAGTGCAGCAACTGTCCTTCAGTTTTCTCTTTTAACCTATTTTTTCTCCCTTTTAACTCACATTGAATCTTTTTCCATATGTGGGTTCCTGTTTTAAAATAGCAACAATTTTCCCTAGATTACTTTAATTTTGCATTAACAATTGTAGAGTGTAAATGTCTTTAGCAGTAGTTTGGAACATTATTTTCAGCCCACATTACACAAAAGATGTACCCTAAAAAATTTCCTATGTGGGTAATAGTGACTAATTTATCTCTCAATAAAGAAAATGTCTCAGAATGACTTGAAGGGCCATGATTTATCTGAAGTAAGCCTAGCCAGGAAGGGAAAAATGTTGAAGTTATAATGGTTAAAGATCAAGACTGAAATTAATTTTCCCTACTTTGAACTTTAAAAAGACCTCACTATTCAGAAGAATTTCAATGTGAACTAGGTTCATCTCCAAGTTTAAAGCAGTAGAGTTGGCAGGAAGAAGGTAAATAGCATGAGGTACAAGAGAAGGAAATGATAGTAACTTTGTTATATGATAAAAGTAGAACTTCAAAAGGATCATGTGAGTGCATAGTTTTGCACACTAATATGATATATAGATTCCATATGTCCATGTATGTTATTCCTAATGTTTCCTCCTATGTCTTTAATTTGAAGTATAAAAAATTTAAATGTGAACTTGTGATATTTTCTGATTCAAAAATATTTTCAGGCAATATTTCCTCAAAAACAAGAAACAAATGACTATATAAATTTAAATCCTTTAATAGCTATTAGGAGACCCCACATTTCAGTTTTAGGCACACACACACACACACACACACACACACACACACACAGGAATGCACAATTTTATCTATGTGTTAGACTTTGTAAATCTCAGCTCCCGGGAGCAAAGAGTAAAATACAATCTATTGAAATGCCAGACCCAAGGAGCTACCTAAAAATGTTATATGGAATTTGTTGCTCAAACAAAGGCACATACCAACATAAATATCAAGCAAACAATCAAACACTCATGGAATACTGACAGTAAACAGATAGATGGACTTATTGTGTGGAAAATGACAGATTCTTTACTGAATAAATAAATTATTCTAGAAGGTTCTTTCCTTGGCTAATGGGTTTGGGAAGAGGTGAAGCAACTCACAATCATTTATCACCTATCTACATAGCTAAGTCAAATTGAATACTCAATACAAATCCCTCAACAAATAAACTTTGTCCTAGACATGACATTGAATTTTTTTTTAAAAAAAGAATCAAGTATGAATGCTGTCATCAGAGTGCTGTTCTTGCTCATTTGCTCTAACGACAGGATAATCAAAGCTGATTGGAAGGTGCGTGGCATTATGATTTCTGTGAAGCAATGATTTGTGGGCAGCTCTGTGTTAATTTCATAGCTTGTAGTTGGACCTTTGCTCCAGGGCCTACTTTCAGGCCCTGGCTTTGCATGGGTGTTGGTCTGACTGTCTCCAAAGGTAGCACAGCTGACATGTGTAGTGGTGCTCACCGTTCTTTGAGGAGTGTTTTCTCCCTTTCAGAACAAGGCACTGTCCACATTGCTTATTCCCACCCAAGCCTTCATGGTAGCAAGATTTACAGAGAATCCTCCATACAAAGCAAAGTGAGCATAAAAATGGTGCTAACAGTATATAGTCCAACATGCATGTATTTGAGCCTATAACATGCAAAAAAAAGTGGATTTTTATTGGTTTTTGTTATACCTCACTTAACTATACAACTGCACATCTAAGTGTAAGAGACTCCTCACCAGGTATGAATGATTAAATTTCTAATTATTTTTATTAGGTTTATTTTAATAATTATGACACTTTCAATAATAAAGATAAGGATAATAAAGAAGGCAACGTTTTAAATATATTATAAATTTTTGTTTTAATTAGTTTAATTCTTCAAAAGTTCCCCACAAAGGAACACTATTATCCTTCTCACTCTCTATACTATAAAATAGGCAGGCACAAAACTCTTAGACAATATTTTTACTGACCAAGGCAGGAACTTGTACAGTTGGATTTAAACCTAGCCTTCCAGTTTACTCTAAGATATAATGATTCAAACGTATCTCCACAAAGATTAACAGTATGTACATTTTTGCAAGACTCAAAGAAATATCTATCTCTTATGAACTAATCATTTGGATGCTCTTTGAGAATAACTGAAGTAAAGTTAGCAAATATATTGTTTCTCTTCCTTCTACAGATTATGTATTTATGACAAAAATCTATGATACTTCTTTTTGAACTATTATCTATAAATAAGTATGGTGACATGTATGTTGAATATGGTTATTTTGAAGTCATAATATATTTGTAGTATTGTTACTTATATTTTACTTGCATCGTGTTTTATAGCTACAATTTTACTATTGTTTTTATTAATTTGACAGAAGTGGAAGTATAATTATTTAGAAAAAGGTAATTTTCTTGTGTATTTTATACTGACTAACATTAAAATGATCTTTAAATGCTTCATAGATGATATCTAATTTCTTCTAGAAATTATAAAGTACACCTGGTTGTGAGTGGTCATCTGGGATCAGAAGGCACATGCTAAGCTTCAAGCTGTGCTCCATTCTCCTTATTTCTTGCCAAGCTATTCACTGGAGAATAATCCAGGCAGACTAGAAAGGCGTGTACATTAAACCAGTCATTGCATTTTCCTCCTTGACTTAAGTCATTGTAAAACAAAACCTGCAACACTACACTTGAATAGAATTGTACTAGCGAGAGTGAGTTTTATCTCTCCTAGTTATATAATTTATATCTGTTCTGTATGTGTAATGGTTCTAAGATGTCCACCACTTACTTATTTCATTATCTAATGCTATTTACTGCTCTTATTTCACTTGATTTATTTCGTGGTTTTCCCCAAGTGTGCGGTATTTCTGCTTCTTTGCATAGTTAGTGATTGTCTCTTTTGGTCACACACACGTCCATACTCGCTGTTGTGGAGTGCTGTCTAAAGGCTACTGAAGTTGGCGATGACAGACAGTTGCTCATTAAGCGGCCTCCCCAGCCTGCCGACATGCCAGGGACACTCCAAAGTCCACAGAACCCTCAGGGGTGGTGTGGGGCTGAGTCATCGTCTCCTGGTACAGCAAGGTATCTGAAAGAATCTGGAAGACATTCAAATATAAACTGCATATTTTACTATGGAATAAGCATTCAAAGTCCCTATTCATGAATGTGATATTTTACCTTCCTAAGACAGGTGCACCTGCTTCAACATTTTCTCAGACTGAGCACAGATACATGGGCTAAGAGATAATTCACATACAATTATGACTGTGTTTAAGAACGTGTTTGCATTAAGCCATCTTTATCATCTTTCCCATTGATTGGCAAATTACATTTTACTGATTTTTTTTCTGTCTGCACTATGTACCTTTTCTTTTCCAGAAGAAGCAATAGTATTTCCAGATTTGAATACCACAATTGTCTTTACGATTAACTGCAAATATGGTAATCATCTTAGTGTTTGTCGTTTATTTTACTACCTGGTCTAGTTACCTCAAGGTAAATGAGTTATCTTGGACTATACATTCACAAAATGACATCAAACTATATACTATTTTATATTCAGAAAAACAGCAATTCAACATAGCTGCAATGCAAAAGTGTGATTGATGAAAAGTATAGCAATAGAAGATAACTACTGGAATTTTAGCGAGTACTTTTAACATATAAGAATTTTCAAATAAATTGTGTACTTAATATCAAGTAAAATATTTAATGATTATACTCTTATGCATAGATAAAGACATGTCTTTTGTCACTTTGGTCTTTCATACAAACAGCAGCAGTATTTCATGAGTTAACCATTCCAGGCTGATTATAAACAGCAATGGCTAAGATGGTTTCTAGTTCAAGACATCAAAAGGAAACAGGAAGGTAAATCACCACTTACTGAAAAACCCAGGTCTTCTGTTTTCATGTAATAAAAATATTCTGGTAAAAATGTCAACAAACATACTGGCCAAAGGAAATGAGTTGGAGTGCTTTCTCCTGGTTGTTAGATACCTAAGTTTAAATCCAGCACAATCAACTCTTCTTCCTTCCCCATTGGAAAGGAAACATTTTCATTGCTGCTCTGGAGTTATCTTCTTATAAGAACATGGAGTTTGAACATCATCTGTTCTCAGAATCCTGATCGGTGGAACATTCTGGCGCCTGAGGAATCCAAGCCATGGATTCGGTCCAGTTTCCATTCACCAGTCCTGAACCAGATGCTCCTGGAGTTGTTGAAGAGAGGTCAGATTCCAGTCTGAACGATGAGTCCTTGTGCTATATTCAAAATGCGGCTTTTCATTCTAATTTGGATGAATAGCTGCCCACAGGTTTGGTTTTCATGGGTGATTTGCTGCATCTACTCATGAAATGACAGGGCAACTTAGAGAATAGCATCGATAATGTATCCTTTATTTAAATTGATGTCCGGTGCCATCTAGACAGGCGCAGTCAGAAACAACGTGTAATTCCAGTCTTTTAAAATTAGTTTGACAGATGGATGAAGAAACTGGAACTGTGAGTAGAGGTCAGGAGAGAAGGTCTTCCACACCCATTCACACCATCCCCATGGGAGGCTTAATAATTTTGATGCACACTGAGAAATGGACCATCAAATTCAAGGTATCTAAATGTATAGATATCTAAATGGGAAGGTCCTGTTACTAAGCTGGAATTTTGATTTTGTTCTGACATAAGGACAGAGCAGTAGCCCATGTGGACATTTCATTAATTTCTCAAAAAAGTAGAAAAAATAACCAGTTGAAATAAATACTGCAGAATGTGTGTGTGTGTGTGTGTGTGTGTGTGTGTGTGTGTGTGTGTGTGTGATGGTTTCTGTAGGTCTACAACCATGCTATGAGTCGAGCACATATTACTGGGGACTTCATTGTGTGATGATTTGTGGCTAGAGTGACTGTCAGAATCTCAGCATCAGAATTAAGTAAAATATATGGTTTTTCCCTTTTTCTCGACCGTATTGGAGACATCAGGAAAAAAACACAAATCATTGATTTTAGTGGCAAGATGTATTTTAGTGAAAATATGAATTTTCCAGCTGCTTTCAGTATCTCATCTATGTAAGTAAATAATAACACAGTTTAAGAAGCAAATAAAACATACATGTACTTTGTATGGACAAAGTTGTTGAAATAAAGCCTGATGGTTTCTTTACTAGACAGGAGTTTGGGCCACTGTAAATGCTCTGTGCCTGATCACTATACCACAGTCCGTAAGCAAAGTCCAGCTCGCCACCTGGTGTACAGTTCCAGTGAACTAAGAATGAGGACAGCTTAACAGAGTGATGGTCCAGGTTGATGTGTAAAGATTATGCAAATGTAAAAATTTGCACCCGAAACTACAAGTGTCGTCATCACAGCGGTACGCCCTGGTTCTGTGTGTGTTGACTGTGATTTCTGTACAGCAATCACACAGGTGAGCAGCTGCCTAAGCACCGTTTGATCCGAAAAGGTTGAAGGATCAACTGTCTGGACCTGCTCTCGGAATGGAAGTGGCAAGCACGCCCAAGCCAGCATGTGCCACACGCCTGCTCTATCTGAGATAGCCCGTGACCGAAATCCTACCGCACGATTAGAATTTAATATCTGGACAATGAAATTGAAAGAAGAGATCACCCATTTCTCCAATTCAATATCTCATTTCTATGTTAGAGAAGTCAACGTTGCAAGTATTAATTTGCCTAAATTTATCCAGTCTGATAGAAGCTTCTCAATATTGCGATCAAAGTGATCATTCTGAGAGTTAGTTGCCAGGGTGTGTTTGCTGTCTCTGTGTGTCCCACTTTTGATATATAATTCTGCAAGTAATTAACCTCTGTCTTGGGCAGGCGCTATTATCACCACTCTGTAGCTTAAATACCTGAGCATTTCTGAGTTATTTCCCTACTACTTAAAGCCAGTAAAAGGCAGAGAATTATCCGAACTCAGATGTCTGACTTGTGAATGTAAGACTCATTACAAACTGTTGACTGCCTGCCTTCAGGTACAGTCTTCCTATTTCTCCTAAGCCTGCAGGCAATTGTACATTTCATGAAAGGATAAGCTTGGTCCAAAGCCAATAACTAGGAGGGATGATCGAGCTGTTGTTCATTTTTACTTGAGGAAAACAATGCTCATTCACGAAAAGGCCATGTGCAGTGCTGTGTGCATTGGTGCTTCTGATGCCCTGAGGGTACCACACAGCTTAACCAGCCAGAGACAGTCATGCTCAGCCTCAAGACTTCTTTCTAGAGTCAGCACGGTGGTACACACTTACAAGCACAGCAGTCAGAGGATAGAAGCAGGATTCAGTTTGTAGTCACCTGTGGCTACCTAATAAATTTGGGAAAACTAGGGGAAAACACCAGGAAGTTATTTAAATGACAACAACAACAAAAAATAGGAACAACCACCACAGCAGCAAATGAAATTGCTTCATAAGAGAAATGTTTTTGTATAACTCAATTTAAAAGAAAAATATTGCGCATACCTTTGATCTTTATAATATACCATAAATCTATTCATATGCATTTTATGGTATTTTTTAGCCTCTTAGTATATATTTTTTCTTCATTCATAGATGAGAAATAAAGAGGAAAGGTAAGGTAACAATTGGGCAAAGATTAAAGTCGAGAGCACTACCCCACAGTGCAGAGACCATGCATAAAAGCAACTGTTTGAATTGAAAGGAAATCTGTGTAAAAATGTGTTTCCTTAGTCACATTAATAAGCAGACTTGCTAACTTATTTCAAGATGAAAACCAGGTAATAAATGTGACTTTTTAAAGACAAATTTCACACTTTCTTTTTGTGTATTTGTACTGATTTATTGGTGTAGATTTCTTTTAAGTTGGTATTTAGTAAAGTAAATCTACTGTTTTTAACTTCAGCCCAGCACCTCCTGAAATACATGCAAGTAGGAGATTAAATCAAAGTTGACAGAACTATTTTCTTGCCACTAATTGAACAGAATGACTTATTCAAATGTGTAGGCAGGGGACACTGTTCAGGAGTATTTTCTTCTATTCTGCCAATCATGAACCCTCCCTGATGAAGTATGAAAGGTTTCAAATGCAAAACAAATACCTCTTTGATTGGCCTGGTCTATTCTGTAGCGAGAGTTTCTGGGAACAGGTAGGCAGGCTTGATGAACTCCATTGTTCCCTTTCCGAGAGCCTGCAGGTCTTCCTCAGAACAAAGAGGCAATGCCAGCAGCTCCATCTCCAATCTGAGCTTACAGATTGCAACCTTTCTCTTACAGTGCCCAACAGAATATATGGAAATAGTTCTCCCGGCCTATTTATTGCCTCTGATAAGAATAAGAAAAGGCATTTCTCTGAATGAATCCAAAAGAAGTTGAAATCATACAAATGTGGAATTAGTTTCTCCTTTTCTTTAAAGCAACAAGGGACTGTAGTCTGCTTCAACGTCCTGAGACAGGGATCTGAGGACTCCTGCTGGCAATTAAAAAATGATCAGTGAGAGTTATTATTGCATTTATTCATCTTTGTTCCAAGTATTGGTGCTAAGACATGTCGCATAAGAAAATTAACAAATGAGTCTCTGACAAATGTAGAAACCATAAAAAAGTAGATTACATTGAACTATCAATACGATCCCTGGGTAAGTCACAGTATCATAGGCTCAAAACAGAATGGAGAAATGTGTTTTTAGTTCTGAAAAAGAAGAGAACAAGATTCTGAGGAGAAAGATGTGTCTTAGTTGAGTTGGCTTGGGAATTTTGAATTTTTTTTAAATGAATGTTCTGATGATTGAGTTCCAAGTTCCAAATTTCAAATGAAAGAATGGACAATGAGACCAGTAAACAAAAGTACATATGGTTAATGAGTTTTCTGAAAGTCAGTGGTACTCATCAAAACTGACCTTCGCTGGATGGTAAGATTTCCATAGGTGCCATGCATGGGGAGAGGTGAGTATATATATATATATATATATATTCTTTTTGTATATCTCCATTTTAAACTTGGATTCACACTGATTTCTTTGAGAGGGAAAGGGAATGAAGAACATGGAAGGTGGAAAAGCTTAAAACAATGATGGCATCGTATCTGCCCTCTGCATCCACGGAAAGCTATCATTGTAAAATTACAGGTAGCAATTGCAGAGCCCAAAGCTGTGTGGGCTTGCCATGCCATCTCACCTGAATTGTTGAATCAGTTTGATCAAGCCTCTTGTTAATAAGTTCAAAAAGCCAGTGGAACTGGTTGTCTGGCATGAAAGATGTCATGGCTGAGATGGTTAGTGACAAGAACTAATCTTCAGGAATGCTGTGCAGTGCCCGAGGCCGAGCTCTTCTCATTCCCTTTGCCCCATCTCCATTTCCATCTCTCAGTGTCGTTCAATCTCCCCTTCTCATCTGAAAATCCTCTGTCTGTAGAAATCTCTCCCAATGTTTTGGAACTCACAATTTCTCCTCAAAGTACAGGAAATCTTATTACCTCCTTAAAACTTCCATCAGATTCAAAATAAAGCCAAGACTTGCCATTGCTAAATGAAATACGTTTGTTATCCTGATGTGTCTGAAAAGCTCTTATCACCCTGGGATTCCACCCCATCCAGTCAGAATGGCCACTATAGGAAAACAAACAACAAAGCTTGGTAAGAATGAACTGAAAAGGGAACCTTAAAACCTGGTTGGTGGGAATACACGCTTGTTCAATCACTCTGGAAAGCAGTGTGGAGGTTCCTCAGAAAATTAAACATAAAACTTCCATACTATCCAGCAATTCCACTCCTGGGCATTTTCCCAAATGATCACAAACCAGCCCACTCTAAAGCCACCTGCACAACCATGTTCACTGCAGTACTATTCACCAGAGCCAAGATATGGAATCAGCCCAGATGCCCCTCAGTGGACAAACAGATTCTGAAAAATGTGAAGTGGGATTTTATTCATCCACTAGAAAGAATGATATTGCACCAATCCTAAGGAAATGATAGACTTGGGGAAAATTCTCTTAAGTAAAGTAATCCAGACCCAGAAACACAAAGGTCAAGTGGTTTCCATCCTTTCTGGTTGCTAGAATGTGCCTATAAATCCACAATTAAACACATTTGGTGGTGTGCAAGTGGGTACAGATGAATTAACTTCAGTGTAATAGACTCTATGGAGAGCTTAAATAGCATCATTTTTTTAGAAAGTCAAAGACCAACAAAATCACTACAAAGAAATGGGAACATGCAAGAAGGGGCATGGCAAGGGAGAGGGGAGAGGACTGAAGTGGGGAATGGAGGGAGGGTGCAGTCAAGAATTATTGTATATACCACAAAATCAGCAAAAGTAAGGAGCAGGGGTGGGCACAAGGTGGGAGAGATGTTGAATGTCTGACACAGATCAAGACACATTGTATTCATAAACTGCTTTGGTAAATTAAATCTCTCTTGTATAAAGACTTAAAGATTTTAATAAAACTTTTGAAAGAAAGATAATTACTGTGCCTGTTATCAGGGGCTCTAAATATATACATGCCTCTATCTGTCCATCTATCTATCTGTTACCTATCATCTATCCATTGGTTATGAATCATTAATATGTCATCTATCTGTATCATCTATCATCTCTCATCCATCTATTATCTATCTTCTGTCCATTGACCATGAATCATTTATACAACATCTCTATATATAATCTATCATCTATCTATTTACTTAACTCTCTCTCTCTCTCTCTCTCTCTATTCATCTATCTATCTATCTATAGAAAAGAGACAGAGGAATGGAAAGACAGACTTTATAATGTTATAAATTACATTATATATTTGGTTCTGAATAAAAACACTATTTTAAAAGTAAACTATTTGAAAATGAAAATGATTTGATACTGTTCCATTCATTCTTCCTCTTATTTGCCTATTTGAATTCTATTGAGAAAATTGTTGCTCCTTCCTCTACCTTCCGAAGGTTTTCCTGTTTTGTTTTTGTTTCTGGTTTTAGGGTTTCAGGTTCTATGTTAAGATCTTTAATCCATGGGATCCAGTCTCGGCCCCATGAACACTGAAAGCTGGTTTCCCACACCAGGTGTTCAAGGTCTTTCTCTTCTCCAGTGCGTCTTTAGCCCTTTTGTTGATGATCAGATGGGAATAGTTCTGTGCTCTTGTTTCTGGGCCTTTGATTCTGTTTTACCAGTCTCCATGCTTGCTTTGATCCAGTGCCATGCTGTTTCTATGAGTAAGTCTCTGTGCTATAATTTGAACTCTGTTAGTGTGATGATATCTCTTGTGTAGTTATTTTGCTCAATGTAGCTTCTGCTATTTGGGTTCTTTAATACTTCTGTATGAATTTGAGGGTTTAATTTTCTATTCTTCAAAGGAAAACATTGCTTTTTTAATAGGAAAGGCATTGATGCTATCAGTTCTTCTAATCCCATTTGAGGAAGCTCATTTTCAATGGAACTACTTCCAGGAGGAATGAATACTAGAACAGACAAAGCACAGGGAACTGTCTCACACGGTCTAACACAGTCTACATATCCTGTGTTCCGATTTGTAAAATAAGTAATTTAAATTTATTACTGGCATAGACTAAAACACACTGTATCCATGCCAACGATAGAGAAGATTTAAAAAAAGGCAAATAAACACTAAGCTATGAATGGAAGTATAGAGCCAAAAAGGGAAATAAGACAAAAGATTTGGGAGATCGATATTTTTGAGAGTGTTACAGGACATTTGAGTTACATTTTGCAAATTATTATCAGTTACTTGCTATAAATACCTCTTTTTTTCCACCAAGAAGATGGTAATGAGAAAGTAGTTGTCTAAATATTTAGTTTTAGATTATCTACCTGTGTTAATCTTGGTGGTATTTAAGATTAAATTATTATTATTATTTCTTTTTGCGTCCGGTCGTGGGGCCTGAACTCTGGGCCTGGGCGCTGTCCCTCAGCTCTTCAGCTCAAGGCTAGCGCTCTACCACTTGAGCCACAGCTTGTGGCTTTTTTTCTTTTTGCTTATGTGGTGCTGAGGAATTGAATTCAGGGCCTCATGCATGCAAGGCAAGCGCTCTACCACTGAGCCACCTTCCCAGCCCCATTATTTTGGTTTTATATCATGCATCACTTGTTAGTTTTCTTCCTACACTTTGCATGAAAGTGATTCTTCATTTCATCTGATTTAAGACAATCATTTTTAATTGCAACAAAGTGAAAGCTATTTTTAAAATGATACCCCTTGGCCTTTATGTAGACAAGTAAAATGGTTTCTAGATAACTTTAATAAGCAGGGTTAGATGTAATTTAAGAGATTAGATTAAAAAATCAGTTACAACAATGTATGCTACATTAGTTGAAACTGCCTAAATGGACAAAAACATTATCAAAGCGTTTATACTTTTCTTTTTTTCTCTTTTTATTTATCTTTAAGTAGTTGTAGAAAGGAATTGCCATTTCTAATTTTGCAGTTTAACAAAGTTCATAACTTCTAAAAAGGTATTTTTGAAAGCCTGTGCTTTTAAGCTATAAATAAATCTAATTTTACCTTAATAGTTTCAAATATGTCAGACTGAATGGATATTATACTTCTATACTTGATCATTCTACTTGATAGACGCATACTTTGCAAACAATTTATAGGATTCCTTAGAGTTGTTTTGAATATGGAGAATCTCTTTATGATATCTCCAATGGATTTTTATCCTTTTATCATTTTTTTCATTTTCATACAATATACTATACCTCATTTTGCTACATTAAAAATTCCATAAAATATAAATTAGTTATAAGAAGTTGAAATCAAGTGTATGATCTATAATTAATTCATTACTCTTTTATACGGTGTTTCTAAGTTCTGCAATTGTGATAATTTCTGCAGGTTTGTTAATCATTCATAATTGATTTAATACATTTTCCAAAAGCTTTCTAAAAAGCAGTTACACGTAAAACTGAAAACCCCAGAATGTTAGTCAAGGACCTGTTTGCCTTTGCTTCCTTTTTTTTTAAATAAGTTTTTTTTATTGTGAAAATACTGTACAGAGGGGTTACAATCACATGAGCAAGGTAATGAGTGCATTTCTTATCAAGCATTGTTGCCTCCTCCTTTGTTTTTCCCCTACTATCCCTTCCCTCCCATCTCCACAACTACACTCCCTCTCTCCATTCCCTTTCCCCGCACCGCCTAAATTGTGAAGTTCATTTTTCAACATAGCGTCTTGTACATCTCATTGTTGCAATATGTTGTTTTCTTTCTTGCTATTGTTTCTAACATATTTATAAGGTACCATGTGATTTTTTTTGGTTGCTTTGTATGTCCCTCCCCAATGGAATAACCCCTGTTTTCACTGTATTTGATGTTTGTGTAATTTGGAGAGTGGAAGGGAAAAAACAAATTGTTTAAATAGGTATACAGGTTGACCCATTGCCTTTGCTTTCTTGAGAGCAGAGAATAGTTAAAATTCAAGTAATTGCTCAGTTGATTACTCATGTGTGTTATAGCTATCTATGCATATCTATCTATGCAGCAACAGGAGGATAAGAAATATAGACCATGTCTTTTCTCTACACCTTTATTTTAAGAAAAATTTAAGTTCTTCCTTTAACTGAAAGAATATAATTTCAAAAAATTATATACATGATTTCTAAATAAACAAATGGATTGCAAGTTTCTACTGCTAGCATTCACTAATTTTCTTCTGAAGAATGGTGCTTTCTTAATCCCATATATAATGTGTGTCAACTCTTTCTGTTCTTGTCATTGTTGGTGGTTTAATGATGCCTAGTTTGACCCTTACAAATATTAAAAGATGGCATTATGGAGCATTTCTCCATCTGCCAAGTATTTGGTCATAGAGGAGAATATTTGTGAGAAAATTACCAAAACATACAGGACACTCCTAACTCTGACGGGCTTTTTGTAAATCCACTTCCGAAGTATACTAAAAGCATTTTCAAGGTATTTCTGCATTAACATTTACTTAGTTATTAAAACAAACAGCAACAAATGTTAAGCTTATGTAGTTAGTAAGAACAACATGGTAAAGTGGCTCTGGCCTACTTTGTCAATTTTGCCCATCGGACAGACTAATCTTCATTTAAAATTTGGTTAATGTACAGAACATTCCACAGATGAGATCATGCATATGTTTAGAAATTATCTTTGTGTGTTTAATTTGATATTTTCAGATACTATTTTACTCTCGACTGCTCTCAACTAGTCTTGAAGATGATTCTTTAAATTCTTATTGGAAAAGCATATTTCACAGAGTTATGAATATCAATGAAGGGGTTGTGCTTCTAAATCACACTGTATTAATCCTGTGTTTAAAACCCTTTGCTAGGTTTCCATTGCTAGATTTTTAACTGGGTACAAGTCCAGCTGCTCTATTGTGCAGTGTTTCCTTCTCCCTTTTTATCCTGCAGCCACAGCATTGGTGTTCAGTCCTTCAGACGCACATGCTCTTCCACATCGTAGAGAATGTTATACATGCCATTCCCCTCTGGCCTTATGCCTCTTGGAGTTTAAGGTTAATCTGAGGCTGTCTCTGACACCATCTGCCTGATCATCCCCACCGTGGGCAGGCTCCAAGAAGGCAATCATTGCATCTCTTTATCCACAAAATCATAGCTGCCACCTCGGCTGACTGAGGAGGGAATGTGGCCCTGACCTTTCTCTCTGCGGGCAGCAACCACTGGCCAGCTTCTCCCTTCTGAATCTTGGCTGACCCCCAGAAAAATCCCGTTGCAGACATTGCAATTTTGTAATTCTTGGAGGCAAGGATGTCATCCTTTAGTTTTCAGTGTCAGAAGTGAGGCTTGAAGGCAGTGGGAGTCACAAAGGCGACAAAGAAAACCCCAGTCAGTCACCCTAAACCTGAATCTCAGCCCCAGTCATCCCAAATCTGAGTCTCCTCATTCCCACGAGAACCAGCAAACACGACTTCTTCCTGCTTCACATATGCACTTGCTAGACATTGAAAAAAGGGCCCATTGACAACGGAAACTTGTTTTAGATTTTGGGTTAAATATGATCAGTGTCGCATAAACGTTAAGAAATCACACTTCGCATCTCCTCCATGCCCCTTTCCCTGATGTTACCCGCGTCCCCAGTCACGGGTAATGGATTCCTTGATTCAATATTGTTCAATGTGATTTTCTAGTAATAAAGTGTAGTTTGGTATAACACTTTAGAAAGGAGGGCACATGCATTCCTCATTTGCACTGATTACTACCACATAGGAAAAAAAAACAAAAAAGAAAAATAAAGACAAGATGAAGAGAAGGGTCTGTGTTCACATAAGTCAAATAAAATTGCAGATATATTATAATTCTATTATGTGAGCCATGATGTAGCTCCAATAGCATTCTCTGTGAAGTCTGAGTAAAAATAGTATTTCCAGTTTAAGTAATTCATGATTTCAAAGAAAGGTGAAGTTAGATAGCAATTTAAGAGAATATATATATACATATATATTATATATATTTACAAATTTGTGCACTATTATTTGTTATGATGGAAATAAGAAACAGAGTATCTTAGAAATGAAATATATAATAATCATATTTTATCAAATCTATGAAGACTCCAATGGAAGGACAAATCATGTTCATATTTTCCATCACACCTCAAAAGCAATTACCTGCCAACTAAGCAGTGGCATGCTTGGTGAAAACAGTCCCTCCGAGCACTCATACCAGCCTCTTGCTGCTTTGAATTTTCTTTCAAGTTTCTAGGGAATTTTTCAATCTTTCTCCTCTGGTTTTATTGCCAGACATCCTGTTTCCAATCCCCACAGCATCTCAGCAACAAAACACAGGATTGCTTCCACTCTCTGCAGCTTTTTCCTTGCAATCCTGTCAGGAGCTGCTGCTTTCCCAAGTAACTGCAGGGTTATAGCCATGTTTACTTGGCCTGTATTTTCTTTACTGCTCTTTCAAATTGCACCCTTTTTGTTTACCCTGTGCCTTTACATTTCTTCATAAACGTTTGTTACAGTACCAAGTCACAGTGTCATCTTCTTTAAACTATGGAACAACCATCAACTACAAAAGTGTATGGTGAAAAATTGCACATAAGTTGAAGCAAAAACAAAAAATGCCAATACGGTGGCTGACTCCCTCTGTGCAGCTTACCAACTAATTCACAAAGGTCTATAAGGCAAGCAATAATTATTAGATGTCATTGGTAGAAATTGTCTCAGATACAGAAAAGCAAGAGCTCTAAAACTGCTTTCATAAAAATGAGGAAAGAAGAAAGAAGGAAGGAAGGAAAAAAAGAAGGAAAGAGGGAGAGAGGAGCAAAGAAAGTCTCTTGGAAAAATGGAACATATGAAGGATGAAAGGAAACACAATTTACAGCCTGGAGTGCTATATATATATATATATATATATATATATATATATATATATATAT
>NW_012267335.1:7476576-7716291 GCF_000151885.1 Dipodomys ordii | reverse complement strand
TTTTTTTTTTTTTTTTTTGCTCACAGCTATGGCTCTAGTATTTTGAACCACAGCTCCACTTCTGGTTGTTGAGTGGTTTATTGGAGATAAGAGTCTCATGGGGACCTTGATGTCCAGGCTGGCTTTGAACCGAAATCTCAGACCTTAGCCTCCTGAGTAGCTACGATTACAGGCGTGAGCCACCAGGCCCAAACTGAGAATGGTGTTTTGAATAATAACTGCTTTCAATTGAAATGCAAGTAACAAACTATATGGATGTACATTTTAAATATTTTATTTTTTATAACATGTAGAAGATATAATTAGAAATCATTCAACTTGTTGAAGTAATACATAGTACATAAATGTGAGGAAAATCAGAATAAAATTAGTGGCAGTAAATATCTTTAGGAATCTTAACTGTCTAAGGTAGCTGTACAGATATAATGCTCCTAAAATGTGTAGGCAAGAACAATTTCATACAAGTCAGAGTCTTATGAAAAGAAATAAGTTAAAACATCTAACATAGTAATATATTTATTTTTCAGAGGGACAAAAATAGCTGTCAAATATGTAATGCAAATTGCTCCGATTACTGTGTTGCTTGTTCATTGAGAGGATTTATACAGCAATTAGTGTAACTTGTTTGCATTATTCAAAACTCAACACATATGACTGAACGTCATCATGCCTCTCATTCTAGACAGATTCTTGTCTATTGACAGTAAATGATTGTCGAGCTCTAGGGGGAAAATGAATGGTGCACATTAGACTTCTAATTACACAGGTAAATACATATTCCTAAAATTGCGACAAATGCAACTCTTTCCAGAGTCAGGGATTCTTTTGCAACCCTGGCTCTGTCTCAGAAATCACATCTCTGATGTCTGAGTGTTCCTCCGATAGCATTACTTTCACCAGGCATTCAGTGACACCAAAGGGTTCAAACTTGATATTTTGTATCCCTGGCAAATGGAGTCACATCATATTGTTTATCTGAAATATGGTAAATAATTCCTCAAACCAAGAAATGGGTAAAGAATTCTCACATCTTAAGATATGAGAAAAAATGGCTCTCTGAAATGCTTCTATAAGAATGGTAAGGCTTTTAAAAGTTACAACCTCTAATTACGTAGCACCTATCCATCACCACTTCCCGCTGTAGCAAATTTCCACATCTTCAAAACTGCACCCTGGGCTGTGTGCGCGTGCTACAGTGTTAGTTTCAAGGGGATATTATTCAAATCTATCTAATAGCTCATAAACATTTGCAAGCACAATGATCCAGAATAAGTACTTTTGCCAAATGTTCATCTACCACAAGAAATAGTCTCGTTTGACATAATACTCACATTTAATATTTAAAATTTCAATTATGAATATATAAAAGATATATAAGTACATAATACCTCTGACAGCTCTTTCTCACAGCCTCCTGGAGTCTCATGTTAACATATGCTAGAAGCAGGCCCAATGAAGCGAAGTGCACATAATGAGAAGATGTAGTGCCCAAGCCATTTTAAGATACATATGTTTATGCACATCACAAAAAAATCCCTCCGTAGTACAAAAATCAGACATATTCGTATGCGTGTTTTAACCCTTTGCTGCTGGTTTCAGTCCAGGGTTGAGACGGGGCACGGTCCCTGCACTGTTGAACTCAGGGGCAAAGGTCATTTTGAAGACCAGCTTTTGACACTAGAGTTGGAGAGAAAAATTCTTTGGCTAAGAGTCCAGACAAACCCGCAAACTTCCTTTCAGCCATATGCGCTTGTTTAACCTCAGTGGGAAGATGTATGCTTTTAATGTCAGAAGAGGTATGATTTCAGTTGCCATCCACTTAGAAATGATGTGTTGCTGATTAACATATGAAAGTGCTACCAACACATGAGCTGTCCAATACAAACACACATGCAATGCACACTGAAGCTTCTTAGCGAACATGCTTGGGTCATGAGGGTGAATCCTGAGGATTATAGCACAAAGCACAAATACAGAACGTTCTTTCAACTCCTCTCGTAATAATGAAAGTAATTTTTCAAATAAAGGGTTATCAACGATAAAGGTAAGAAACACCACTCAGAAATTCGTACTAATTTTCAAACATATCCGTCCAAGCTTTTCCGAGGGGAGCCAAAAGCCCAAGTCTAGAGAGCATTGAGCATAACTCTCAATCGGGCAGCACAGAAATGCAGAGAATGGACACAAAATCCACTCTACAATGGGACATGATTCCAGGGTAGGAAAAAACAAACTGGAAGACTTCCTTCCTTCCTTCCTTCCTCCTTCCTTCCTTCCTTCCTTCCTTCCTTCCTTCCTTCCTTCTTTCTTCCTTCCTCTTTCTTTCTTTCTTTCTTTCTTTCTTTCTTTCTTTCTTTCTTTCTTTCTTTCTTTCTTTCTTTCTTTCTTTCTTTCTTTCTCTCTGTCTCTCTCTCCTCTTTTGTCTCTCTCTGTCTCTTTGTCTCTCTCTCTGTGTGTCTCTGTCTCTGTCTCTCTCCCTCTCTCTCTCTGTCCTCTCTCTCTTCTGTCTGTCTGTCTGTCTCTCTCTCTCTCTTCTTTTTGTATTCCAAGCAGTACAATGCAGTGCAAGTATGGTGAAGGGCAGGGAAAGCGACTTGCTGATAACTGGCTGTCACAGGGACCCAGGCTGGGGGCAGAGCTGACCTCCGCCAGGGAGGAGTCGCGGGAGGATGGTGCTCGTGGCCTGGGATGGACTGTGTTGCCTTCCTGTCTGTGTGGTAGCTCTGGTCGTCTGGCGGCTTACCCTGGGGTGTGGGGGTAAGTCCAAGTCTCAGCCCCCGCTCGCAGCTCGGGGCACTCCTTCTGTGGGGTCCCCTGACTCCTCTAAGCCAGCGCACCCCGCAGGCAGGGCTGTGCCATGGCCTGTCCGTGGTCTGTCCCCTGCTCGTTGCCTGGAACTGAGCTGGGGAAATGGTTGAAGTTCTGATCTTGGCGCCATAGTGGGTCCAAGCTGGTAGCATCCTGTCCAGCGTCTTCCAGGCAGAGGTCGGAGAGGGTAGCACAAAAGACAAGGATTCGCTGAAGTTTGGCAAATGTTTGCACTATTCTGTCTCTGTGAAATCAGAAACTTACACATTCAGAAAATGTGGCTAGATAGAAATTAGACATCTGAACCAAATTTACAAACCATAAAACATGTGTCTGTAGATGAAGGAGATGAACCTGAGGACTGGAAGCTTCAAGGAGGGAAAGAAGTCGGTGCTGAATTCAAGTTCTAAGTCTGAGGGGACTTAGTCTCTCCAATACCCACATCCTGTATAAATAAACGGGGTAAAACTAGTATGTCTTCACAACGTTGAATAAAATATGAACTATGACAACGTACCTTGAACAGCTGTTAGAGTTCCTGGATAGTTCATCCTCATTCTCTGTCCCTGTTTCAAGCCAGGAAAAAAAAAGCTGCATGTAATCCTAATAAATAAAAATGCCTGAACTATGTGGTGGGCGGGGAGACATCAGGTGTCTTCCTCTACCTCGGTTCCAAACTGCTTCCTTTAATGCTTTGATTTCTAAGTGGAGGCTGATTTAGTCCCCATTTTTGAATAGTTACATAAAAATTTAAACTATCTAAACCAGACTATATAAACTCTTAAAAGAGATGTAATAGCTTAGAGTTATCTCTTGACATATTTTATTACGCCTTTCCATTCCCAGTAGGTAATTACTCCATCCTAATGTTAAAACTCAGGCTTATAAATGATGTTTATAAGACTATAAAGACTCTTTTTTTCTTTCTGTAATTTTTCTTCTTTGTCTTGGCAGCCAGCTCAGTCTCTCACTATGAAAAGGAAACAGACACCAGCAATATGGGGTGAAGCAAGCTTAGGAAACTGAACACTGTCTAAAATTAAATGAGAGTTGTGTTAATTACTCAAAATTACTCAACCTTTTTGCTGAAATTCATCCAATGCAAAGATGGATTGCCCTGAAATAGAAGAGTGCTTAGATACAATTGTCTTAAAATATGAGTGTGCATGTGTGTATAGGTACATGTATATTATGCATAAATATGTCAATATGTTTTATATAATTTGCATAGATTTTATAAGCTGCCTAATTTTTGTAAATATAGTTATCTTAAAATGACAACTTTTCTAACTTTATATCACTACCTATATTTTTAGAAATCTCTATCAATCTACTCTGGCCTATTCCATAAAAACTTATATAAATTGAAATAAATTGATTTATGGAGAAACTACAGCTATTCTTCAAAGTCTTCATGTTAGAGTAGGGCTCTCTGAGACATAAACAAAAATGTAGTACCAATTTTAACTTGCAACATTTTTTCTAGCTATGGGAAGTGAGCAAGATAAGCTCTCTGGACATCCATTTGTGTGGTTTAAACATGTGCAGCAAATTCATTGTCTAAAGATGCTGCGCACATCGCACTAGGAAGTGTTGGTAGTCTGAAACTTAGAATCCACCTAGTTCTATGCTTGTTTTCATATCATTCCTCTACGGTCTCCACTGAGGCTCACCTTGCAATGCATTTTTAGTAAATTTCCTTTCTAGGAAAAGTGATTTTTTTTTTCTCAGGAGACTTGAGCTGGATGTTGGTGGCTCATGCCTGAAATCCTAACTACTCAGAACTTTGAGGTCTGGAGGAATCTGCCATGATGCCATGCTGGGTAGAAAAATTTAATAGACTCCATCTCTAAAATAACCCCAAATAATGAGCAAAAAGCAGGGGCTACATGCGTGGCTCAAATGGAAGAGAGCCAGGATAGAATGCCAAAGAGACTAACTTCAAGGTGCAATATTTCCCTCCCAGAAAAGGAACACTGAAACAGATGTCTCCCAACATTTCATGCCTTCTTGTGTATGACATGCACTACCCTCTTCTAGTCATCCGAGGCCTTAGGTGTCACTGAGTCAGGGGTGTGTGCAGGAAGGGAGGCTTGCACTAATCAGGAGTGTGTGCAGGAGGGGAGTTCCTAGCACTGATTCAGTAGTGTGTGCCAGCGGTGGGGGTGGGGGTGCACTGCCTTCCCTGGGCCGATGCTCACTCATCTACTCTAGTCTATCGTACATCTGTGCTCCTAATTATTACTCCAATTAAGGTCAAGGCCACTCGAGCTATGATTTCTGTTTCCATCTCACGTTTTCTTTTACCTGATTTCCATGACTGTCTTTACTAATGCACGGAGACTCTCCTGTCTCATGAGCACAGGCAACATACTTGTTCGGTGAGTCCAGGAGTCAAAATCAAACTAAAATCAGACTTTGGAGACTTGTGACACCACCATCAAGTTGAGGAAACAAAATCGTAGTTTACAGGGCGCCCTGCGCTTGGAGCATGGTACTCGGGAAGACAGCACAGGTGTCCAATCAAAGGACAGGGCCCGGGTACTTGTCTTCAGTCAATCAGAAACCCCCAGGGGCCTGCCCCACAGCCTCTTATAAACCACACTCCCTCCACTCCTGACCTTAGCGCTCCTCTTCCCCATGCTGCAGCTTTATTTTATTATTTTTGGTTATTGTCCTTGGTTTTTGCTTTCTCCTTTTGTGAAATCCTACATGTCTAGACAGTCCCCTTTTCTCTCGGCTGCCATGCGGTGTACCAAGCAACTCCTCAATGACCTGTCACACTTGACGTCCAGAGTCTCCCAAGGGAGCTTGGCCTTCGAAGAATTGTGTTTACACTACTATGATTGTGTGCCACTATTGCCCCCTGACAATGGTGTCCTTCACTTAAACCACACAGCCCTTCACTTAAACCACACAGAAATCCTCCTCCCACTTGGTTTTCCACATGGGCTTACAAAAAGAACCTCCTTTCCCGTGTTGTTCACGTCAGATTCAACATGTCCTGTTATGCATCCTATTACTTACCTGTGTGAGAGAGAACACATACTTGGTGAGTAAACTACCATTCTTTGCCTCTTAACTGAAGGAAGACAGTTTGGATACCCTGACTACCAGGATAAAATACCCGTTACCTTGATTTAACTCTGGTGGGCTTTCCATCCTTCCTTCTACTTCCTGAGCCTTCACACATCCCTGAGCCCAGCCCGAGCTTGGGTGTCTCCCCTCAACAACTCTCTAGAGCGAGGACAGCCCTTGTCACTCCTGCCTTCCATCCCAGTCCCCGGACACCATTGCTTCTGCCCACATCACCCTGCTGTATTTAAAATCTCTGTTTGACCCCGATGTCTGTGGATCTCCTGTGGGGAGCATTGGCCTTTGTGACCTGTCACCTGCCTGTCCAGCACCAGCAGCATCTGCCCTTTCCCGACAACTGAATTGTTTACAATTAAACACTTAATTATCAACATCATTACAATTTCCATTGTCTGATTTCATCCTGTTTTGTCATTGTCGAGGAAACCTAGACATTATTACTAAAAGATATCATAAAGGGGATTCTAATTTTGAAAACATTAAAGTTTCTATTTAGCATACATTGCCCCTGGAAAGATTTGGCTATTATCCGCAGCTGTCTTGACAGGTAAACGTTTGGATAATGCCTTTTGCAAGTTGATGAGCTGCATGTCTGGCGCTTCCTTTCCCTGGAAACCACACTGCTACAGAAACGGTCTGTGCCGCGACTCTTCTGGGAGCCTTGTCCACTTCCTCCAGTCGCGTGCCTTCCCTTCTCGCACCTGAGCTGGGAAGTCACGGCCCTCTGCAGTCCTGCCCCAGGCTGCTTCCTTCCGACGTGAGTCTACGCTCCTGCACACGGCTTCATTACCAGACGACTCCTCGTCAGGACCTGTGACCCTGGATTGTAATTATCTCTTTTACTTGCTGGCAGAATGTTCATCCCTTCCAGGGGGAATCAACTCACTAAAATAGGATGCTGACAATAGTGCCTTCTGCAAAGCTTGAGTAACTCGATCTAGATTGCCATCACATCATAAATACAGCAGAAAAGACCAGAATGCTTTGACATTACCAGTCTGGTCAACTCGACTGTGCCCAAATAATGTAAGTTCAAGATGAGCCCCATTTCCTGCGATCTGCTCCCAGTCTCCTGAAGAGAAGACGATTGCTTCTAACAACAATTTACACAGGAGCAAAGCCCAAATTTACAGCCGAGGGGAAAGGTTGCAGAAGGCAGTCACATTTGAAAGATGTTACCTATTACCAGCTCACATAAAGAAATCGCTTCTTACTATTATGCAGAGCAGTTAGCATCCCATTGAATGAGCTTGAATAGGATCTTGATTTTAACTTTGAACAGAGACGGCCCAGTGGAATATTTGATTCAAATAAGAGATCCTTTTATTTCAGCCATGAGTCTAAGTAATGCAGAAAGGTGTCTGTGCTCTTCCGCTAATGTTTCCGGGCTTTGTTCAGTGAGTCTTTTCCCAAACTTCTTAATCTTGACAGCCTTCAGACCTCTGTCATAGACTGTTCCACACTCTTTCTCCATTTCTGTCCTAAGTTCACCCATTCCAGCACTATGTTCAATAAATGCCCACATGTAAGCACATATGTTCATAAAAGGACTCAATCAACAACTGTAAATTCAAATCTCCACTTCTTTTCCTCTTAGTCTTTTGTTGTATAAAGTTCATGGCACCAGAGAGCCTGTTATTCAAGGGACAAGCTCAGGGCAGAAATCGACCCAAATTTTTGAATCTGATACTTATAATCAAGGACTGATAACCTTGTGAAATATAGTACCAAACGAAGAATATGAAATATATAAACACTAACATAAATCCAAGGACATTTTGACGCATTTGGTCATGCTTCTTATGAAAAATTCAGACGTAATTTTCAAGTTTGTTGCTCAAATAGCAAAGCTCGCGCAGGTGTGGGCGTATAAAGGACCAGACGAGCAACTGCAGAAGACAATGCTTCCTTGGCAAAGAATAAACTATGGACCAAGCAGGAAACAGTGGGTCACAATGCCATCAGGAAGCATTAGACAAGAACTGAAGTGGGCTGGCTGGTCTCATGTACAGTGCATACAGGAAGACCACTCCCACTCCCTCCCCTGGGAACATGGAGTCGGAGCAGGATAATGGCTATATCAAGGACTGCACCTAAGTACTCTCTCCTTTTTCCAGTTAAAACAATTACACAAAACATGCAAATACAGGGGTTGTGTTGCTGATAGTTTACCCTTCTGTGCTCTTGTTTGTTTTTCTATATTTTTTGCATAGTTTACTCAATCAAATATGTGATGATGTAAATTAATTCTAATTAACCAAAATCTTTCTTTATAGATGTAATAAATTAATATGTCGAACTTTACAAGCAGTGAAAGTATTTGTAAGAGACGCAATCAGCAATTCTATAAATAGAAAAGTACCATCTCTTTACACTTCATTTCACTTTCTGAGTTATGAGGCTCTATCCTTGAATGTGCGTTTTCACAAGTAATATTATTCCTTTCTCTTTAACGTTCAGCCATATGCCATTACTTCTCGGTGGGGCGCGGTTTAGGCCATGTCACATTAGAGCATTGATTTCCGATGGTCCCCTGTTATCCTGCCAGATGGTGCTGCAGTAAAATCTCATCATGGGATCTTGAGAGATGAAATATCCTAGTTTCCAGAAATAGAAGACTACTGCATGAGGGTGTTCTTTATAGATGCTTAATTTCTAATGAAGCGAAAACATGAAAGACAAATACAGTTTTCCTGCACTGAAAATAAACAATCAGAAACACTTCTCTCTGAAAAGCAATGATGAGATTGAAGTGACATTGCTGTACCTCTTTGCAGCAGCAGGAGTTCCAGTATGTGAATGATATTATTTGATTCCAGGAAAATAACATTAATTACTTTAAGAAGGGACTTGACTTGCAGCCTCTTCTGTGGTATGCACTCACACAAATTAATAAGAATTCAAAAAAAAAAACTAAGATGCAAAGAGCACCCAGACAACGCTGCTGTTTGCTGGCATCTGCGCAGAACTTTCCTTGACTGTAAGGGAGGAGTGGGCAATCTGAATAAAACTGGTATAAACGTGAAGCAGGATTCAAACAGAATCCTCCATGAATTTGCAAACTTGGTCTCCCAAGGCAAAGTGATAAATGCTGTTAGAAGAGCATGTGTGGAGTGGTGCTAATAAGAGCTGGAATAGGGAGATGATGGTGTGCAAATGAACGCTGTAATACACACGAACACTACAGAAATCTACTCAGCGCCCATCAACCGCCCAGTAAAATCAAGTCAATCAACACACCACACCCACCCCTTGCAGCATAACCAAATAAATGTAAAAACCTGTGCAGAAGATGGCAAGGAACATGTGTGAAAAGATTCATTAAGGATTGGGGAGGTAAGCATATGCTCTTTCAATATTACAATGCTCAGTAAATGTATGGAAACAAGACACCATGAAGAGTGCCTTGTTTATGTTTCCTTCTGTATTAAAGATACCAAGAAGAAACTTTTTATATTTTTAGATAAAAAATGATAAAAGATCAAGAAGTAGCCTCAAAAAAGAATTGAATGCACAAATATATGGCCCTCATGTTGAACCAGTTATTTTTAAATGATTGTTTTTGTCTTTACTAATGCTTCTGTGAAGTAAAATTCTTCCCAGAAAGTGGTTTACATGAATACTCCTCAGGTATAAAAATATTCACTGCATTTATGAGTGACTTGATTGGAACATGTCCAAAGCTATGAACAATGTGGACTTTTCTTTTTTCTTATAATACATTCATGCACTTTCTTTTTTAAAATGTTTTTATTTTAATTTTTTAATTTTTATTATCATTATTTTTATTTTGAAAATACTGCACAGAGGGGTTACAATTACATGGGCAAGATAGTGAGTATATTTCTTATCAAGCATTGTTGCCTCCTCCTTTAACATCCCTTCCCATCTCACCACCTCTCGCCCCCACCCCTCCCCCCCAGCCAAAGTTGTAAAGTTCATTTTCAGACATAATGTCTTGTACATCTCATTGTTGCAATGGATCCACCTGTGTCCCTAGTGCTCTACCATTTGGGCCATAACTCCACTTTTTTTGTGGTCAATTGGAGATGAGTTTAACAAACCTTTTCTGTGCAGGCTGGTTTCAACCACAATCCTCAGATCTCAAGTTCCTGAGTAGCTAGGATTACAGGTGTGAACCACCAATGTCGGGCTCATGTTTATATTTTAATGACAAGAGTGGAAGCATTTTTCATGGAAGCATTTTTCATGGGTTCAAATCTAGGTTCTAACTGCCTAAAATAGTGTAAATTGTGATAAGTGGTTTTAACATTAATTGCTTCTACAATCTCATCTACAATTATTATCATAATATATCTGTCATGGAGATATTATGAGGTTTGAACAGGATAATTTATATGAAGCTCAAGAAAATCATAAAATGTCTTTGGAATACTTTCTAGGATTAATCATAATCCAACCAGGGACTTTTTAAACTAAATAATTGTCACGTTCCTGACTTTGAGGAGGTATAGTATTCAGCAAAATATTTTTAAAAATCATAGAGATGTATAAAATTATGTTCAAATTTCCATACACTTAGAAATAATATTTTAAAATTAAACTGTAAATGAGATTTAAGTTTCAATAATTAGCACCATTCCTTAGAAGAGGGCTGTAAAACATGGGATACACTACTAATGAGGAAACATTTAAGGACATCTTTTAATGCTTCAGGAATATTATCAGTCATATATTCACATTAATTCAGATGAGACAAGGCTGCTTTGAACTACTGAGAACAGTTAAGAAAACAATGATTTTGACTAATCATTTAGAAATGCAGGAAATACTGCCTTTATGCTATGCACGCAAAACTTCAATGTATATAACTGATAGTTCTCAAGAGGGGGTAACAATGCTCAATAGGACATGTGCTCATTGCCTTACTCATGTAACTGTAACCTCTCTGTACAACAGTTCTCAGTGTGTTCTGAAATAAATGCATTACTTATCAAAAAATGAAGACTATGGTAAGTCACAAAAATATAGTCAGCACATATTTTAAGTGTTTAATAGTGCAACAGTGTCAATGAATATGCAAAATATTCATCTGAAAGCAGACCCTAACCTTCCCCCAACATTAAGCCAAAATGGACCAGAGGCCAAATATAAAACACAAAACCATGAAATTCTTGCAAGAGAACATAGAAGTAGATGACCTTGAGTATGACCTGACCCTTTAGATACAAAACCAAAGATAAGTTCCATGAGATCAATCACTGATACCATGATCTTGATTAAACTAACCTCTGGAACATAATGTTCGGAGAAGGAGAAGACAAGCCAGATTGGGGGACAAAATACCTGGCAGATTTATATGACATAGGCCTGCTATCCTAAATAAATAAATAAAAAATAAATCAGCAAGGAAATAAACAACTGAGTTAAAAATTGGCACAGATTTTTAACCACAAAATCCACCAAAGATAGAAATGTAAATTATGACTTGTTATTTTATAGGATGGTGACTACATAATTTAAGCCCATGTTGATCATAGTACTAGAATGTAATCATAATTTTCTGTCATTTTGAGTTTCAAAAAAGTAGCTTCTCCATGTCCTTTATTTATTCCAGGACAAGTTTCTACAAGAGGAATGTAGTAGAGCATTTTTTTAGATCCCATTTTGAAAATATTGAAGATATAACTTTAGCAAGACACAGTAAAAATCCATTAGCAAAAGGAATCTTAGTTTCCACACATACATAGCTAGACAGCTCGGCTGCTTTTAAACAATAAATCATGTCAAGATATAAAAACATTTAATTTTTCAAAATGAAAGATAATATGATGTTAAATTTCATACCTCATTGAAATATACTGAATTTCTCTAATCAGTCATCTCAAGCGAAGGAGCACAAACTGAAATTGGTTTTGCTTTATTTCTAAAAGTGCTCTGAAATCTACAGCCTTTTAGGAACATTTTTACCTCAGTTTATTCATTTGCTTATTGATTTTACGATTTAAAGAAATTTTAGTGCAGAGATTCTAGAAAGGTATAGTATTCTTTAAAGGCACAAAAGTCGGATTATAGAGTATCCCCAGGAGAGCTGGCCTGGCTAGCCAGGAAGACAACACATCTAGTAATCTGTGGGACTTAACATAGACATTCTGTTCATGAACTTAGGGTAAAGTCTTCAAAAATGTGCAAAGTGGTTAAGAGTTATGTATAAGATTTGAAAAAGTTACTAATTGTAGAAGTAATCAAAAATACTCTTCAGATAAGAGTAGGCTTCATTTCAAGCCGTTTGGATAACATTAGTGTCAAAGGAAACGAGAAAGCCTTCCTTCTCAGTGATAACTAAACTAGAAATCCAACATGGAGGAAGAATTGATTGTCCTTTCCCTTGTTAGGAAAATTATAATTTAAATTCCTACATGTGAAGGCAACTCTAATGTTGTCGAAATGTTTGTAAACATATTGAAGAAAGAGAATCTTCTTTATCTAGGCCATACGCTCTAGAACGTATCCTCTTGTGCTCTAGAACATATCCTCTAGTTTCCTGAAGAAAGGATACTGGTAGGAAGAAAGGTTTACTTCACAACTGTTGACAACCTGCTTTTAAAAAGACACTTAGATATTGAAGTAAATCTTCTTGGAAAAAGGAAGGTAAAATTTAAAAAAGTAAACTCAAAGGATGAAATAATTTGCTAATGAAAGCAGGGTATGTTCAAGAGACTTGAGAAGATCAACAAAACAACACAAACAAAACAAAACAAAAAAACCCTTGACTTGGAAACAGGGTCAAAATCCTTGAAAGCTAAGGAAAAAACATGCTTTTTGAGAAAGTCTTCAATTTTTCACAAGTAAATTACAAACACTTGCAGACATTTTTCACTCTTGTCTGAAATGATACAATTTAGGAAGAGTCTTTCCAGATTATGATGTGTTTAGGTGGAAAAATTTTAATCAAAGTTCAAAATTTCAATGAAGTTCTTGAAATTAGAGCATTTAATATCCATTTATAAATATTTATGCTGGTTACACTGTGATAATTTTGTAAAAGAAAACAAGAAAAGACATCAATGAAGCAAGGACCTCTGTGGAGAAAGTCCAAATATCTACCTAACCTGTTTCTATACAAGAGCCTTTCTGCTCTTGAACTTGCTGCTGTTTTTGTCCTTAACCTACCGAGTCTGTATTTCTCTTAGCACAAAGTTTATGCCTTCTGGTTAAACGTTTTTCTCTATTAAGGAGATAAACCTGAATGCTTAAGATAGAATGTCACTCAGACCTTCTGAGTCATTAGTTTGTTTCACAGAAAAGAAAAAAAATAATTGAAAATTAATTTAAACTAGAATACCAGATTTTTAAGCCAAAAAGAAAAAAAATGATCAGATGTTGAAGCATCCAAATTTAGGAATCACCAAAGTTTATCTGAACGTCTCAGTTGTACTTTTGAGGATAGTAGGGACAGAAGAGAGGTTAACATTCATCTAGGAAAGAGCTGTGTGCATGCATAACGGTTTCATGAAAACCATGTTGTGTGGTTCTTTGAGTATTAGCATAGAATCCGAGTTCACATCCTGGTTTCAACTCCTTGGTTCACTCTTCAGCACTCTGGTCCTCCCTCTAAACTGCTAGAGTTTCATTTAATTCTGTGAGGAATAGGGATGAGAATTATCAATATAGACACCCCAAAAACTCATGAAGTTGAAGTTCTAGCATGTGTGGGAAGTCCAATAGAACCTAGAAAACAACATTCCAGTTGTACAAAAGGCAGAAATAATTGTCATTTGTTTTAGATTGTGGTCCTCTGATGTGATCTAGTACAGCAGACTTCCTGTCTCAAATACCCGGAGGTGAGAGGTCAGAGGTGAAGTTGATGGACAGTTGATTCTCTCCGATGACTATGGGGAACTGCACCATTACTCTTCAAGCTTCTGGAAGTTTCTGTCAACCTTTGGCATTTTTTGGCTTGTTGGATGCATCTCTGTAATCTTGGTCATGTCAGCATGACATTTCTTATGCATAACTGGTGTGACTCTTCTATTTCTTTTTGTCAGTCTTGGGATTTGAACTCTGGGCCTGGCACTATTCCTCAGCTCTTCAGCTCAAGGCAAGCGCTCTACCACTTGAGCCACAGCGTCACTTCCGGTTTTCTGGTGCTTTATTGGCGATAAGAGTTTCATGGACTTTCCTGCCTGGACTGGCTTTGAACCTCGATCTTCAGATCTCAGCCTCCTGAGTAGCTAGGATGACAGGCGTGAGCCACTGGTGCCCGGGTGACTTTTTTAGTTTTAAAAGACATTGGACATATTGGATTCTGAATACATGTTGATCCATCATATCCCTCGAGACTCTGTTTCCTACTAAGTTTATATACTGATGGACTGGAAATTAAAACTTATGTACATACTTTTTTGGGGTGGGGAAATCGAGTTCATAATATTTCCTCATCAAGAAATGGCTTTAGAGTCAACTCTACCATTCATCAGCACCAGCCCCGGGACACCACAGAGATGTTCCACCCCCTTCCTTAAGAGTGCTCTGCTTGATAAAAAGAATAAATAGAATTTCACCAGTGCCTTTTTTATGTGCATAATTCCTGTTGATCTAGGATACTTAAAATAGTATCCTATCTTCAAATAGTACCACTAAAATAATAGTAGTTAAATGTTTCTGTGCAAATCTATTACTGCAACGCATTTTTAAGGTTTTTATCTATGAGGGTATATGTGACTGTGTTGGAATCACTAAGCTGTAAAGCAATGGAAAAAATCATGTTTTCAACATTTTATACAACTTTAGAGAAAATTTCCTTTAATCAGCGATATCAATAGTTAGCATCCAATATGTACATTCAGAAGCAAATTTCTATAAACTGTCATTTTTACTTCATATAACAAAAGTCAATAATAAATATTTATAAAATGTGACCTATTTTAACTAAAATTGAGTGAATATGTTGTAAAATAATTTTTCCTTCAATGTACAACTACAC
The DNA here is from genome assembly GCF_000151885.1 of Dipodomys ordii. Lineage (NCBI taxonomy): Eukaryota > Metazoa > Chordata > Mammalia > Rodentia > Heteromyidae > Dipodomys > Dipodomys ordii. The sequence continues at coordinate 7,701,440 of NW_012267335.1, read as the reverse complement.
ATGCATAAAATATCTGAGCATTTCTGCCTCCTCCACGTCCATCTCAAGTTTAGTCTCAATGGCGGCACAGGACTTGTGTGCTATTTGCTTCTGCAGAATCTGTGACGATAGCACACATGTTCTGCAGGAATGGGGCACATTCTGGAATCGAGCTGGCAATGGAACAAGTAGGAATTACATGGCGTACATCCTCGAGGTAGGCAGGGATGGGTAATTTAATTTCCAAGGTGACAAATTATCTTATCATGAGTGAGCAGGCCGCTCCTTCTGGAAATGAACAAGTAGGCTAGCTTTAACTAGATGGAATCATTATCCTTTTAAAAGACAGAAGCGTTGAATAAAGTTAATTTTCTTTGCTTTAGTGTGTTGGTAGAAAATGGCCTTGAAAATGGTGTTGCCTTCAGATAATGGTAAGTTGTTTAATTTTTTAGTAGGGGAATAGAATTAGTATTGCTTCACAGAAACGTCTTAGGGGGTGTGTGCATACATTCATCTATATTCTAGTAAAGCAGACTAGAGTAAAAGACACATTGTCCTGTGGGTGGGGGTGTGGTCCAGGGGTACAACACTTGTTTTGGCACGCACGTGTAGATACATGTGTATATGTGAATATACACGCATGTGCATATACACACTTGCACACATGCACATAGGCACATGCATGTATATACACACATACACACATGTACACAGCACATAACCACACATCCATACATGACCATATTGCTGCACCTTGCAAAATGGAAAGTAAGTCAACATCCTTATGCTTGTGGTCTTTTTGGCCTCTTCAGAATGATTTCACAGGCTCTACCTCTAATCACCTATTGATCTCCTCCATGTCCACTACCGCAGACTGTGGGCACACTGCTTTGAGAGCAAAAATTCCCATCAGCGCTTCCCTCCCCGTGATCTCTCAGACGTCCCATGCGACTCTTCTACCAAACACTAAGATGTACACCTACTGTCTTTAGGGACCTCAATAGCAATGATTTGTCTCTAGAATACTCAGGATTCTATGTTTCTTCTGTTTTGTTCACCTTTTCTGTGAGGATTCGAGAACTGAGTGAGCTTGGGTTAGGAGGGAGCTCTTTCCCACTTGCGCCTGAGCCCGCTGAGGTGGTGGGGAGGTAGAGTAATATGGCTCCGTAGTACTGTGCAGTGTAGCCTGCGCATGGCTTCAGACCCAAAGAACATTGACTACTGCTGGTTTTTGAAACCGAGGAGGACGAAGAGAGATTCTAGTCCATCAGTCAAAAGTAATCTGAGACATTTAGAGTGACCATATTTTTCCATTAAATATTGTGGTTAGTAAGTTGTTCGGATGCATTACAAATATAGAAATACGTAAATGGAGCACAAAACCAGAATGTCTTGTCAAATGACTACTCATGAGAAAAATTCAAAACCCAAACGGCATTTTATTCACTTATAATTTTAATATAAAGAGCCCCTCAATTATTAGTCATTCTACATTTAGAATCATAGTGTTCAATTAAAAGGCCTGGCAAGAATTCAGAAGCGATGGCAGTTATCTGTACTGAGACACACATTTTCAGGCATAAAATGAATCATCCTTTCACATTTCAGCTCTTGCCTTTAATTCTGTGATGTTTCTCCTTCCCCAAGCTCATGCCATCTGATAAAAGATATTTCATCAGAGACGGTTGAGTTACATTTTGCCAGTAGAAAAGACAAACATCTAATTGCACTTCTTCCTCAGGATTTGATGTTTATTCATGAATTATATGTAGATATGCTTTTGCTGCTACTCATAATTGAGTTTTACATCACAGCAGTTAGAGGCTTACCTCTAAATGGCTTGCTCTGTGAATTTTATGTAAGTTGGATAGAGCACATATGAAATATCAGACTAGTTATGTTTCAGATAAAACATGTTTTGGAGCATTTTCATACATTCACTGGTGTATCTTAGGCATGAGATGGAATTCTGAGCATTAGATTTTCTTTCTTTTTTCTTTTTTTGCCCGTCCTGGGGCACTAACTCAGGGCCTGGGCATTGTCCCTGAGCTTCATTTGTTCAAGGCTAGTGCTCTACCACTTACACCACAGAGCCACTTCTGGCCTTGTCTGAGTTTTTGTTGTTGTTGTTTTTTGGATTTTGCTGTTTAAACATTTTTATTGGAGATAAGAGTATCCCTGACTTTCCAGGCCGGGCGGGCTTTGAAACACAATCCTCAGATCTCAGCCTCCTGAGTGGCTAGGATGACAGTGTGAACCACAGGTGCCAGGCATTAGAATCTTTCATGTTTCATAAAAACTTTCTGCACAGCCTGACAGTGATTTGGGTAATATTGTCAGTGCAACTGTGTTTTACTGTTTACTCAATGTTTTCATATGTAGCTCTGAAGAAGTTTCACATTTTGGAACAATTCAGATTTTGATTTTCAGGTGAAGGCCACTGATCATGCCACTGAATAGAATCTGATACCTTGTCTTCTTTCTCATCATCAAAAAATACACATCAGATGATGAGTAAACTTCCTGCCGACTGACATCTTCGTCCTGAATTTGTAACTGCAGGTAAAAAACGAATGCCAACAATCCTGCAGGATGTTTTCTGTTTGTCAGCTATATGATGGGAAATGTCTCCAGTCATGAGTTGATGCTATTGAATACGGAAAACACCTTCAGAACCATTTTGAACAGAGTGGAAATCCACGCAACACTGGAGGAACCATTCCTGAGATGACTTTGCATCTTTAAAGGTGTCCACTCTCCAGGTGGGGCTGAGAATCTGATGATCTGGAATGGCATGGAATGGCAGATCTGGGAGGCTGGGGAAGCGCAAAGCGCAGAGCCTGTCCCTGCGCGGCTTGGCGAGCGCGCCCTGGGCGCACAGCGCTTACCCCCCTGCGCAGGCGGCCTGGCGATGCTCACTGCGGCTGCCACCCACGGTGAGCCCCTCATCCTGACCTCTTCAGGGCGATTCCATTGTTTTAGGAAGTATGTGTGGCATTAGGATTTTGGTTGACCTGACTCGAGGTTGCGCTTGGGGCTCTGACATCATCTGACAAGGGCTGTGTCCCTGCGCCCCACCTCATTTGTTTGGTTTTAGTTGGTTCTGGCAGATAGTTTCATGATACCTTGTTCAGGCTGTCAGACCATGATCCTACCTTTTCTGCTGCCTAGATCTCTAGAAGGACTGGCAAATAACCCTTCAGGGAACAAAGTGTCATGGATGCTAAGGCCCTTGATTTAGATCAGTGTGTAAATGGGAGATGTTGGGAGTGCAGAGATAAGGTAGATAAAAACCTGTAAAGCAGATAAAACCATGTATGTGTGAAAAAGTAGAGAAGAACTGAGAAGTTTTCTGAAGGAAAATCGTTACCTTCCATTTCCTGCATAGGATCAGGAAAAGTTGGTCTCACTTTCTCCCTGTTTAACCTGTAAAAGTAAATTAAACCTTTGGTAAAACCTGAAACAAAGAACACTCCTGGAGATTACATAATCTGATGTAAAATCTAAACTAACAATGTGAAAGTTATTATATAACAAAATCAATGTATATTGTATTAGTTTTGTCATTAATAAGATTGAACTTTTCTTTTTATAATTTTATCATCGATAACATTGCTTAACATATATATGTATATATATGTATATATATATGTATATATATATACATATATATTTACATTAGTATGTTGGATTTTTCAGCTTATTATTTTCCCAACTGTATAAGGAAGTAAACTATTTTGGATAAAGCAATTTTTTCTTTGCTGTTTCAACAAAACCTCTTTAATGTACAATTTTCTACATTAGGTTCAAGTCTTGGTGTTGATAGGAAAGAAAAATCTGTTACTGAGGGACCATGGGAATATATGGAACACCTCAAAATTGCATTGCTGCCTAGTATTTTGGGGCAAATCAAGTTCAATGATATCCTAACTTAGAGCTCTATTATGTTGTCCTTCAGAACTCTATTACCTTCCTCTAAGAGTATTGGCTTTAAAGGGCAGAAAGCATCGGGGAAAGGTCTTTCTTTCAGTGTCTTGCTTATTTCTCCAGTTTGTGTGTTTTGATGTGTGTGTGTGTGTGTGTGTGTGTGTGTGTGTGCTCCTGTGTTTGTGTGTGCATGACTGATTGTTGTTTTCAATCACGTTTTGCATAAAAGTGCCTAGTAAGTATTTTGCAAAGAAAATATTAGGCTATTCTTTCTCTTTTCAGAGTCTCTAGGCAGGAATCTGGGACAGTGATTGATGTATCAGTTTTGGATCTGCAATGGTCTTTATGGTTTTCGTTATGAATATGTATGAAAGATCAGCTTTAGTAGCTCTGCTATTAGCGAGATGGTCTGGGACTATAATTCAATAGTAATTTTCTTAAAAGACAAAAGAACTTGAATTACAATAGAATAAGTGTTGCTAATGGAATGTCTTCTTGAGAAATCGCCTTTTGTGCTCTGGCACATTTTGAAGTGGTGGTAAGTAGCAGTGAGTGACAGGGCTTCGTTCAGGCCAGACCCTGAGCATGGACCGAGCACGCAGGACTGGTACTCCTGAGCTATGACATATTCACTTCTCATGACGTGTGTGTGTGCAGCAGGCCTGAGCCACACCCCATGTGCCTGTCCATGCACACTGGACATAACTGTACAGCAGAGGCCACAGGAAAATACGGGTGAAAATGAGCGTGTTGGTGCTTCCCATTCAAGGGCCATCACTCAACAGATTCAATCAACGTTACTAAAGTGTTTGAATTAACATGAACAGACACTCACTTTCTTGTTACTATTCCCACCACAAATACAGTGTGACAGGATGTTTAGATTACCTCAGACATCCCTGGTGCTCCAGGAGTGTGCTCTGGGGATAGGTGCACACTCACACTGCACCAGTGAAGATGAAGGTCCTGTGTGTGTGGATGGTGCACACGCTCCCAGATGGCCCCGGACACGCGGAAGTCCTTGGGCTTCCGAGGATTTGCTTCTTTAGTGCTATAGTAGCGACTGTGCGTATTTTATTGACGAATCAAATTTTCCTTTACATTTCTATATCTTATTATCAGGATTAGTTCAAGGAAACAAAGTTCAAGTTTAAGGGTGTACACAGACATCCTAATTTGTGGGGTTCATTTTAACCTACTTTCCATTTTGTTTTGATGTTTTATTGAGATTTTGTTATTGTTTTTTTTGTGGGTCATGGAGCCTGAACTCTGGGCCTGGGCACTGTCCCTGAGCTTTTTTTTTTGCTCAAGGCCAGCACTCTACCACTTGAGCCATAGTACCACTTCTGGCATTTTCTGCGTACATGGTGCTGAGGAATCAAACCCAGGGCCTCATGCATGCAAGGCAAGCGCTCTACCACTGAGCCACCTTCCCAGTACTGAGATTTGTTTTTTAATCAAGAGTTTGTTGAGAGAAACTCAAAACACAAAAATACCAGGATTTTAAGAAACAATTATCATTAGGTAATTGTACCTGTCATTTTATGAGCACAATGCTTCTTGAACAATATTATTCTTTCCATCATCTCCTCTATCTTCCCCAAGCCCATTCATGCCCCCCAGTTATCTGATTCCAGCTTCAGACATATGCACTGACTAGTAAGCTGCATTAGCCCACGCTTCTGTGCAGGTTTCATTAAACCACTCATTTAAAATAGCTTCTCTATGCTGCAGTATAGAAAGGACAGAACACTGGTTGTGCTTATAGAATAATCGAGTTTATAGTGTCCCGTCTTGTGTGGAAATGATCTTATTTGCTCCTATGAATGACATGGAAGCTGTAATGTAGCAAAGTATAATACACTTTTTCTCTCATGTTCTAATTGTGAAAGATGTACTGAAATAAAAAATCATAGTGCTTTTCAGCTGTGAATGTTCCAACCTAGCTAAAGCAGAAAGAAAATGAAAGGAGCAAGGGAAGCAGGCAGCATTCGGTCAGAAACCAGGGAGGTCAAGGTGAGGGGCGCCAGCACACAGTCACCGAGAGGCACCGGCAGCAGATTCTGATTTCCACGGCTGGGCCAACTGCACTGCATCTATTATTTAGGAAACAACATAAAACGGTAGAACGACATAATGGGGAGCTGTAAATGACTCAACCTCCTTGACACGCAGACTCCCAGGCACCAGGTTAATGTCACAGGGGCAAACTGGCGGGGCTGGCTCTCCAGGCTGGGGGCCAGAAGCAGCCTGGGAGGAGCAAGAGCCGAAGGGGAGACTGGGAGGGGACCAGCCGCAGCACAAACGCCCAGAGAAAGTGATCCATGGCAGGATTCCAGGGTGGCATCCGGGACCTAGCCAAGGCAGGGAGACTTCAGCTCTGCACTCAGAAGGACAGCAGTCAAGTGACAGAGGGAATCAGCTACAGATAATTCAATCACTGCTTTTAAAAAGCGATTCTGTGGAGTTATTCTCTGTGCTGTTTGTTTAATGCATCTGTGGGTCACATTGATTCCATTCTTGGGATCTATCTATCTGTCTGTCTGTTGTCTGTCTGTCTGTGTGTCTGTCTATCATCTAACAATGTATCTATGTATCTATGTAGTTATCAATCATCTATCTATCATACCATGCTCACATACGTTCTCAGTGATTAGGCTGGTTGACTTAGGACCATATTTCAGAGTATCTGATAGAAACACAGGGCTGCTGGTAAAATGTTGGCGACCACCCTCCTTGCCTGCAGAGCGATCGCGTGCTCTTCCCATGGAGACACCCGCCATGACCACACACGGGTCACGACTCCACAGACTGAACGTGGCTAGGTTCTGGAGAAAGAGGACAGGAGGCAAAGTGCAAGGCTGCCCAATCTGGGAGAGCAAGCTTTTCCATCCCCAGAACTACCATCCATTTTAAAGATAAGAAACCACCACGGTTGCTTGTCTGATTTTCTTTAATTACTAATAGGGCATGTTAAAGAAAATCAATTGACTTGTCTTAGAAAATGTTGGTTTGCTTCCACTAGCATAAGTAGAAATTAATGCCACTTGAATGATTCTTATGTTTGAATCTCCGAAGACATTTTTGCCTTAATGTATTGACACGGGTTACCTGAGCGAGTGGCGTGTGCCGGGCATGGGTGGCGTGTGCCAGGCTTGGGTGGGGGGAGAGTGGATTTCTGTGTGGTTGGTTCGGAGCCAGTGCTCCTGTCACTTTGTCATTAACAGTTGCGCCCCGTTTGGTCTACTCCAACATTTCTTTGGTTTAAACAGAAAAGTTTGCAATTACTTTTCTTAATCTTCCTCCTATATAAGTATGGTCATTTATATACCCCTCTAAACTAAACAGAAAATAATTTCTAAGGACTGATACAAGGTTACTAGTTTAATGCTCATTTTTGGTCAATTTTATATGTCATGTTATACTTCAAATAATAATGTCACACACTGATTATATTGCATTTAATGACAATTATCCTGAAGATAATTATTGTTTTCAGCACAATGTAATTTGCAATTGTTTTCTTTAAATATATTGACTATATTCTTACATTTTTGCTATTCCTTTATGAAATATGAAATGAATTTTGTTATTACTCAATTTGTGTATTTGCATAAAACTTATCATAATGACAGACTACGTGATGACATCTTACCAGGTAGTAATTCTTTGTGCTGTTAATAAACCTTTTTACTTTAAGTAGATGGAAAAGTCAGAAAATACTGTGTTCTTGTCATATTAACAATACAACAGCACTGAAAAAACATAACATATAACTAAAATGCTGTGTCCTACACAAATGTAAGCATACAGTTCTAATAAACAAAAGACTTGCTTAAAACGTAAGTATAGCTTTCTTTTTCCTTTCTTGTCGGCAGTGGCGTTTGAGCTCAGGGTTTCAAGTTTGTGAGGCAGGTCATTACTACTGGTTCCATGCCCCTAGTCCTCTTTGCTCTCACTATTTGACCATGATACTCCTATTTATGCTTCTGCTATAGCTAGAATGACAGGGATGAACTGCAATAGCCAGTCACTGGTTGAGATTGAGTATCTCGAACTTTTGCCTCACATCACAGTCTTCCTGATCCTCACTTCCCAAATGCCTAATATTACAGGTTCAAGTAACCAGTGACCAGTATGAATTCTTAACATAATTTTCCTACGCAAATAGTATTATATAAATAAAATTTTGGCATTACTTTTTACACTTAGTTGCTCACAAATCATATATATATATATATGTATTATATAAATGCAACCCAAAGGATAATAAATGTAAAGAATTCTTTCCATTTGCAGATCCTTTAAAATATAAGACATGCTAATCTTAAAGTATATTAGCTCTTTCCAATATCTGCAGAAATAGAAAATCAATCATCTTTTACTCTCAAAATAGTTCACTTTAAATATGTACATCAAGATGCATATCAAATATGAACTTTTTCATTTAGTTACATGTGTGTTTTTATTTTAACAGGAGTCTAATTTTAAATATATACTGTAAAACTCACTTCGGTCATGAGCTTCACTTTTAAACAATACTCCAACATGCAGTTTTCTTTTGAGGCAGTCCTGCAGGAGCCCAGTTGGCCTTGAACACAGACACTTCCGTGTCCGATCACAGTAAGGAGCCCAGTTGGCCTGGAACACAGACACTTCTGTGTCCGATCACAGTAAGGAGCCCAGTTGGCCTGGAACACAGACACTTCGTGTCCGATCACAGTAAGGAGCCCAGTTGGCCTGGAACACAGACACTTCCGTGTCCGATCACAGTAAGGAGCCCAGTTGGCCTTGAACACAGACACTTCCGTGTCCGATCACAGCATGCCCGCTCATCTACTTCCTCATTCATACGTACAAATTGGAGTAGCCAGGAAGTTCTTAAAGTTTCACTTTTAACTACATGTGGGGAGTATACACTTTACCACTTTCATCCCGTTTCAAGTGAAATTTTAAGAATAATCAGAAGTACTCCAGTGAATGAGACCCAGTCTAACCAGGAGACACTCAGGGAACAAAAACAAAAACTAAGTCATCTAATTTCTAGATTCCTTTCAGTTCATGTTTCAGGCAGCCAAAGACTGGATAGAATTTGCTTCTAATTTTTACAAACTTGAAATTATTGAGACCTCCCTTGTCTTGGTTCATGTTTCTTGCAAAAGCTAGAATACTGTAATTAAAATAATCACAGAGATTATTGTATAGAACAGTCGTATGTTTCCAGACTTGTGAGAGCCAATACCACGCTTAATATTATTCAGAAAGCATGACATTTTGTGAAGATTTTCTTAGGCTCTATTTCTGCTTCTCACTCCCCTGCCCCAAGGTTTGGTCTGCCTAGAGTTAATTCTGGAGAGTCAGATCCACACCTCTGAAATTCTTAGGAACTTTGAATCCCTGGCATTTGGTGTATTTAAATGATCTCTCTGGTGGGATGTTTTCCACCAGGGGAGAGGCAGGTGCTGCAAACCAGGGCATTTTCCACATAAGGAGCTTGTTTATAAACACGCAGAGCACTGCGCTACACACCACGTGACATCCTGTGCTACAGTGTGTACCAAGGTTTCACCAGGGAAGGAGTTGGTACATCAGCGATGTATTGGTCTGGCCTCCATTTTTTGTCCTGTGGTGATCCTAATTTCCTCATTACTGAAGTCTGATTTTGAAATTCAAATCACTCCCGTATAGAATCATTGGAGCTCCCTGCAAAACTCCAATCATATAAAATTCCTGACAGGTTCCATGCAGCTCTGAAGGGCACAATCCATCATTCCTCAGCAGTTCTGGCAGGACTGTGGATACCTGGAGAACATCTCAGTTCTCAAGAAAGAATAAGAATGTACTTGTAGCAGTGACATGAAGCTTGCATGTCTCCAACAACAAAGGGAAACCAACCTACTTATACCCTAGAAATCACTGCGATTTATAGCAGACTTCTCAATGCTCGCAGACATAATGCATTCACTCAAATTCTACTCAGAATGATAAACCAGGGTCAAAAGGAGTGATTCGTTTTTAATCTATCCCTGGAGACAGTCATATCTCCTAGTCCCAAGACCATGGCCATGAACAAGCAGAGAACAACGAAGTAGAATCCCATCCAGGAGATCATTTCACACAGTGACAAACTGATGAAGAACACCGGGCGCCAGACAGAAAATAGACTCCACCTGCCCAGACATCTCACCCCACAGCCAGTGCTGCTCCCTGAACGTGATTTCCCATGACAATGACTGTAGACTGTTTCCTGTTGAGATTTTACACATGAGTCAGTAGAACAAGGCCAACTGTACCTTGGGTAGACTTTAATTCTACCTACAGTTAATGTTAAAATACTTATAATGTGTTGGATGAGGCCTTCCAGCAGTAAATTGACCAGAGAGAGAACAAGATTGAAGCCGACACAAACGTCTGCAGAAAATTCAGGCAGAAAGCTGAATGAGGGAGAGCCGGGGCTCACAGCGGACACAGGGTGGCTTGGCCTTGCTTTCCCAACAGCCTCACCTGCAGCAGGGAGAAAGACAAGGAACACAGATGAAAGACAGATGCTCGGCCGGTGGAAGAAAGGAAAGATGAAAGGGGCCGTGATCAGTTCTGGAACAGGGACAATAATGTGGCACTACGCATGTGATGAGAATACACGTTGATCTGCAAAAATGCTGCCCTTCAGATTTTTCAGGAGTAGCTTGCGTGCTGAGCTCCAAGTCAAAGCCCATGTGCGCTGGTTTTACAGAATATATACTGGTCAGGACATGTAGAACATTATCCATAAATGCAATTACAGCGGACTTTCTCCAGAGGTCTCTGACTCAGTCCAAACCATTTTACATCGCACCTAAGTTGAAGAGAAAATTTCGTATTTCATTTACTTTTATAATGTCATAGACATCATTAAATTAACAACACTTAGGGGAGAAAATCTGAAACCCTACATTAAACTTTAGAATCTATTTTATTAACCTGTTATAAATCAATGGAGTATTAATTTTAAGTATGCAAATATAATATATCATAGATGAATCCAATGACTTATAGTAAATTACACTGAATTTAGGCAATTGGCTATTTTCTTCACCAAACAGGGAATTACTGTGTAAGATTGGTTTAAAAATTTTTACAAACCCAAGTTTTATTTCTTGAAAATGTATCTAATGTTAAATGAACATAGCGTGAATACTTCTCATTTGCATAGTAACTTTTTGGATAAAGCATATTGAAATAAAGAACATTTGAAGGAAATTTAAATTTGGGTGCAATAATTTTCATCAAAACATTTCTTGATACATTTTCTTTTCTTTCATAAGTAGATTTCTCACTCTAATTTCTCGTAAATACCTTTTAATATTTTCTGCAAGATTTTCAAAGCTTTCTTAGGTTGAACCATCTGGAATTCTTTTGCATGCATGTATTGAGAGTGAAATCTTATTTTCACGCAGTTATTTTAGAACAAGGCTGAATTTTGCCATCCCTTTTTACATTTCCACATCTGCAAATATCCACATGTCCATGTGTGTTCTTTTAGAGGCTGATCTCTCTTTTGCTCTGCCAAATCACACTGTATAAATCACTGTATTTTCAATGTGTCTTGATATTTGGTATGATAATTTCTCATCTCTGTCTCTTTACTTTTCTTCTAGCATTCTACATTAAAATTTTATATCCATCTTATAATTAGAATGTTGACTTTCATGAATAATGACTTTGAAATATTGATGGAGCTTGGAAATGAACTTACACATTAATTTAAAGAATTTTGAAATATACAAATTGTAATGAATAGAGCATAAATTCCCCCCACCTGAAGCTTTTGATATCTGCTTTCCAAGAACTCAGGTACTTGATCTATACAGCCTTAAGGGAAAAAGAGAGAGAGAGAGAGAAAGAGAGAGAAAGAAAGAAAGAGAGAAAGAAACAAAGAAGGAAGGAAGGAAGGAAGGAAGGAAGGAAGGAAGGAAGGAAGGAAAGATTAAAAATTTCCCTCAGCTCATCATACTTGTTTTTATGTGGAGACCCAGCAAACACAGGAATGTTCAGCATGTCGGGACAGGCGCTGCCATGCTGTGGCTACAGGGAAACCCTCACCACTGTGTGAGCCAGGATTGAGCTGAGGAAGCAAGCTCTGCAGGCTCAGGAAGAAGCAAATCATGCAGGTATGTGTGGGACAATATTTCTAGAACTTAGGAGCAGAATACAAAGACTTTAGGGAGGAAGCGCTTGAATCATTGCTAGAACTTTGAAACCATTGAGCCAGATGAGGATCACTAGGAGTACCACCTCCATTTTCAGTGCTTAGGTTCTCTTCAAATGAAATAAAAAACAAAACAAAACATGATCTATGAAGTAACTTCTTCTTTTATCAGAGATAACTGATCACTTTATTGATAATAAAACAAAGAGGAACAAAATTGTCATTGGAATCCCAGATATTTGTAAGAAGATTCAGTCTGGAGTCAGACTGGACAGTAACATGATATCCCATCTCTAAAATAAATAGATACCTAGCATGATAGAATGATAGAAAGATAGACAGGTGATAGATAGACAAGAGATAGGTGATACATAAAAGATAGAGATAGACGATAGATGATAGAAGGATGCTAGGTGATAGATACAGAGGAAGAATGATAAATAGTAGCTAAGAAAAAGACAGTAACTAGATGGTAGATAAAAGAAATCAGACCGCAAAAGAAGTGTCCATGAATAAACATGGTATGGGAATGGGAGTGGCAGCAGGGAACAGGAGGGAAGTTGTGTGACTTTGTTTATAGAGCATTTTCTTGAGTTCCAGGGGAGGACCCGGAGGGGTAGCTCCTCATTCATTGTCCCAGAAGCTGGAAGAGCACTTGCCTTTGACTCTGTGGGGGGGGGGGGGGGTGAAAAGGGGGCTTCAATGAGCATGCACACATGCCCAGGGATGCACTTTAAGATAGATGATTGGAAAATGCATTTTATATTTTAAGTTAGTGAATCTGATGTGTGACAATAGGTTCTGAACTGTTCCCTGACTCTATTTCAGGTTTCCTGGTTGGCTGTATTTGTCAGATGATTTCTATGTTTGGAAGTTGCTTGTATGTCCTATGTACATTAAAAGATAAAATTGTGGACTCACACAGCATTTTCCAGCAGTTATTTCTGTATGCCGACTCAATAGACCTTCACACTAACGTGACAAACAGTCAGAGCCGCTATAGAGTGTGAGCAGTGCACACAGGGAGACCCGGAGTTCACCCTGGGAGAAGTGGTACACACTGAAACACATGGTAAGTGACCACAGGAATCTAGACTTAAATCCATGGCTGTATTATGCTCCCTCAACGTCACCCAACACAATTGAGAGTTTGCAGTAAGCCTTGGGTTTGGCGGAGGTCATACAACCCGAGCACAGCAGGTCAGGCACTGCTCTGTGCGGTCGCTAGTCCCTTCTGAGATGCCCATCGAAACCTCACGTCAGAGCCTTCAACAAGTGATGAGACGTAAATGTGCGGTTAGACTTGCAAAACTGGGTCTGCTTTCTACGAGAAAAGATGCTTATAAGATACCAACCCTCCTAGTCAAATTAACCATGAGAAGACGGGTTTGAGAAATTAGTAAATTTTGTAATTCCATAAAGCCACCGACAGAAAGTATTTGTGTCTTTATCCACTTACATAACAACAAAACAGGGAGTATACTTTTTCATGGTTTTGCTAGTGTTAAAAGTTATTATACTTCATCTTATTCAAAAGTAAAGTCCTCAGTGACTTATTAGTTGTCAGCTCATGGGAGGAAGTCCGAGAGTGAAGCAGAGCACACCATGGTCTCTGCTCTTTGATCAGAATGAATGGTCAATTGCACAATAGAGGCAGCAAAATGGCTGATTGCAAAGCTGTACGTAATGCGAGCTCTCTGCGTGTGTGCTTCATTTGGTTCTCATCCCTATACTGTTCAATAAGTTCAGCTTAGGTGTTCTCAGTTTTCTTCTGCTTTTCCTGTAATATCGATTGTGATTTCTGTGTCTTTATTCTGTTCCTATTTATGCAACTTCCATTCTCTGTATGTAATGAGAGAGGCAGTTAATGCCATCATTGTTTTAAAAAATACTTTGGGGATGATGAGATTCAATTTTATCTAGTTAATAAAAGGAGAATATTCTAGATCATAATCTAGTATAGTATTTATTAGGTAAGGGTTATATGTGTGACTGATTTAGGAAGGAATATTTAGACATTTAAACTAAGAAAATATTGGTGGAATTATTATAGTAACCAGACTTAAACAGACTTTGCAATAAATATTCATGAAATTCACAATATATTATTAATTATTGTATAGATTTAAAATAAGCAAAATTCATAATGTTAATAGGAAAATAAATTAGTTATACTGCTTAAATAAATGCTAACTTATTTGCTTTTTGTTTAAGACTTGATATTGTATAACTTAACTCTATTGGGAATAAATGAGACTGGTAATTTTTGCCTATAATTAAAATTTATTTTTAATAAATATAGAATTTCTCTCTTTATGACAGTCTTTTTGAAAAGTCCATCAAGCGCACATTTTTTGAATTTAAATTAGATAGATGCAATCATGTTATTGTTTTTACTAAACATGCGTTAAATATAGATTAAAAATAGTATTTCTGAATTTGATGGAATTTTCAAAATATATATACACATTTATTATATCATCTAGAGTTTTATAGTTTTCTTCATTTTACATGTGGATCAGGCATCCAATTTTGAGTTCTTCTGTGTGTGTGGGTGGAGTGAAAGATATGAAGTCCATGCCTAGTTTAACATTTTCTGTTCTTGAATATTTATTGTTCCAGCAAAATTTGTCACAAAAGGTTCTTTACTCATTTACTATTGTTCTGTTTTCAGAGATCAGTGGACAGTCTTCGCGCAGCTGAACCTCTGCCCTCCAGTCATCTCCCTTTCCATCCCCTGTACTGTGCTGCTTTGACCATGAACAACTTTGAAATAAATCCTGTAGTGAGGGAGTGTCAGTCTCATGACTTTCTGCCTTTCTCTGTCACTTCAGCCACACAGTAATTTTTCATTGGAATTTCATTAAAGTTCTGAAATTTTAAAAAGCTGACAACCAAAACATATTGATTCTTGGTAACTATGAACATGAAGTATCAATTATTTATTCAGGCTGTTGAATTCTCTAATCAGTTTCCACATCATTTATTAGATATACATCTATAAATGTTTTATGGCACTATAAATCATAGTATTTTTAATTTCCATTAAAAATAAAATTAAGTTAATTAAAATAATTGATATTAAAAGTATATATCTTATTGGCATATATGCACACATATGTGTTTATTTATACTTACTTTTATCAGGAATGTTCAGATTTTCTAGTTAGAATAATCTACAGAATCTGCCATTTGAGAACAAATATAATTTCACTTTATTCTCCTTTTTATTTCCTTTTCTTGTCATATCACATTAGCTAAGGTTTTTCAATACATTATAAAATAGTTGCAGTTGTTGGCGATGTTAGGTGACATCATCAAGTTACTCATGGTATGTAAGAACTTATAACATCTTTCTTTACTCTGTTGTTTTAACGGAACAAGTTTCCTTATCCACTTTAACTCACACTATTGCATATGTGTTTTTCTTTGCCATCAATAAATATTTTCTAGGTATTTAATGTCCATTAAAATTAAGATAGAAAATGTAACTTCACTGGAAATTTGCAGTTATACAATACTTGTCATATATGACTCATATTCTTTTCACATTCAAAACAATGAACTTTATTTACGCTGACATATTGCTCTGTAAAACAGACATGCAAGACCAAGAAGCCTCCTGCATGCCTCTCAGAGAGGTGAAGAGCTAAGAGAATCTTTATTTAATACATGAAAAAATAGGAAAAGCACCAACATCTAACTCTCTGCATGACCCCATTTTTGAGATTCCTGCACAACCTTGGAATTAATTTGAAATGATCTGCTATTTCCATACTTTTCTTGAAATATACAGTATGACTTATATTTACAACTGATTTTTTTTTGGTCCGGTAGTGGGGCCTGAACTCTGGGCCTGGGTGCTGTCCCTCAGCTCTTCAGCTCAAGGCTAGCACTCTACCACTTGAACCACAGCTCCACTTCCAAGTTTTTTTTCCTGCTTATGTGGTGCTGAGGAATCGAGCCCAGGGCCTCAGGCATGCAAGGCAAAAACTCTACCACTGAACCACCTTCCCAGCCCTACAACTGATTTTGTATAAAACAAGTCTTGGAATATACATTTTCCAATAGAATATTTATTGATCCTTCAGCAGTTCACAAAGTGCAATGGGGCAGCTTTGTCAGCCAGTGGAGAATGCAGTTTGCCCATCTGTAGCCCCTTCCTCAGTACTGGTGCTCTGGTCAGATGACTGGAGCGTGCATTATTCCTGGGCACCCTGTTGCTGAGTGGGAAGAAGGACAGCAAGGACTCAGGGCAGGTGAGGCACAGGGAGCAGGTGCCACTGTCATCATGTTTCATCCCATGAACTCAGTCCCACAGCTACCGAGAGCAGCTGGAAATGTGGACTGCAGCTGGAAAGCCACTCACAAAACAAGCACCTGCAACCTGAAGGCAGGATATTTTACTAACAAAAGCAAAATAGTGGAAGAGTAGAATAATACAACTACCATTTCAAGGAGTAACCCAAACAAGCTATATATGTCTAATAGTGGAATCCAATCAATTATTAACACTGAAAGGTTGAAATTGGTGACTATGCTGTAACTGGTATGATTACATTTCATATTGGTCAAGTGTTTGGGGATTTCTAGAATATAGAAATCTTGTAATAGAATATAACTAGATAGCCAGGTATCAAAGGCACAAGTATGGATGCTAGCATTGCTCGTATGACAAACTGTGAACCAATGTCTTAATTAGCACACTGCATTATGGCATAAGTGTCCTTGTTTTTGAGGATGAACTGGGAGGACTGATGAACTGAATTGGAATATTAAATCTCCAAAATCAGCTCGTTTATCACGGGGATGTACTACTCTTTTTTTTCTTATAAAATTATTTCAGTTCCTTTGGAGGGTTCA
Organism: Dipodomys ordii; assembly: GCF_000151885.1. NCBI lineage: Eukaryota > Metazoa > Chordata > Mammalia > Rodentia > Heteromyidae > Dipodomys > Dipodomys ordii. Next base: position 7,684,483 of record NW_012267335.1, on the reverse strand, counting down.
TAACTTTAGTAAAGGTGAGACCTTAAAATAATTGAAGGAAAACAAAATGATGTGTGGGCAGACATGCACTCATAGGGAGACAGAATATCTGAATTAGCTATATTAACCTAGAAAATGTGCCAGAGATCATTTAGGAGGTTTAATTAGGCCAAATCAAATCAATTATAATTGTGTGTATGGCATCAGATGCCCCCAGACTGCCCCTGGCATTGCAGGAAGCAAGCTGGCATGTGTGAGTTTAAGGAACACTGCTGCAGTCGCGAAGCTGACAGAGGAGATTCTGCTCATTAGATGAGGGAGAACACTTAGTGCCACACTGTCACGGGTTGTGCCAGACAGTCCCTGGATAACTCACTAAGGTTTCTAAGTCCACTTAGCTCATAGAGTAGGAGAAGAACTGGAGGCCCAAGGATATTTTCCTTCTCTCTGACATATATAGTTGACACTTTTACAAACTGCTGCTTAACAGCAGTCTTCAAATTCTGTCCTAAATATTATTTACGGCCCTACTGTGATCTGAAGTTCTTTGATATGAGAAAGACGTTTTTAGATATGACTAGGTCATCCTTAAAAGTTTCCATTGTAATAAAATATCAGCAGACCATCTGTCAAAGTTAAAAAACAAAAAAGCACATTAATGGAAAGACAAGACAAGGCTTTCCTTAGCAGCTACGTGTGACACATTCAATTGGCTTCATTCCCCTACATTTCAGGGTTTAAAGTTCACTACTTATTTTCAGACTATTCCTAATATGTCTTAACTTCTCTGAAACACAAGCTAAGAAAATGTGCACCTCCATTCCATTTCTGTGATTGATAGATAATAGAATGCTCTTCATAGTCACAGAATATATGTAAAATATTTAAAAGTAGATAGGGTAATAAGGAGATCAAGCCTATAAATATTATAAGAAGCAATATTGTAATATATTATATATAATACATGTTATATATAATAAGCAGCAATCACAACTTACTTAAATTTTTGGCTATTTAAATGGTGAGGCTGTCATCTACTCTGTTCTTTCTCCATTTGAATGAGGAGCTATGTTTTCTCACATTTAAACTAAGCTTCATATTTGTGTTTTGAGGCTTTTTCCCTCTATGGTATCACTGAGCAAATGTGTTCCTAGAGGATTATTTATTCTGAGGGATTCTTCGCTTTTGAAGTGTAAAGAACCCAGAACCCTAACAATAGACCAACAGCCACCAGAAGAGCTCCATATGTGATAGCTTACCATACGTACTGTTTAAAAAGGGCTGCAATTCTTGTCTCCTCCTCTTAGCGCACGACTGAATGCATCTCACTTAAAGGTCAGTGATGCTACTTCAATTTAAAGTATTTTTTGCAAAAATCAGGGCTGACATAAATACTGCCAGGCGAGGGCCAATGTTTCAGTCGCTTTTCCGACTTGCTCTAACCATACCCGCTGAGCCCGCAGACTTGCAGACTCAGGGCCACACAACCAGCTCTCCTGCCCAGGTGAGATCTTCTGCAGGCCCGCCCTCCTTGGCTGCTCAGCGCACCAGCGAGTGGCTCCCCTGTCCCTCGTCCTGGGAGGGGATGGACTTCTCCACTTGGTTCTCCATGGAAGAACAAAAAATCCCTGGCCTGTGTTTTTGCTCTCAGTCTACTCCTAACGTCCATGTCAGCCCAGAGGAGCCCAGGTTCTTTGGCTGCAGCTCTAGGCTTGGCATTCCGCAGTGACTCTCCCCAGCAGGTCGTCCTGATGCCCTGCTCAGCTCTCCCTGCCCGGGCCGGCTAGTGGCACCAGCGTCTCCCTGCTCATCCAGGGACGCTTGGTGGTCACCAGCCCAACTTCCTCTGCTGAAGTGAGCTTGCTCCTTTTATGACTGGACTGTAAAATTGACTGTAAAGATGTAGCATTTTAGCCATTCAACAAGTAAAAATGTGTCAACGCATTGTAGCCTTTTATGTGTTTATGTATTTTTTTTTTTTTGCGTCTTTCTGGGTAAAGCTTCAGGATACTGTGGCATAATCCTATTTTCCTCCAAAGCCGGGGCTTGCTTGTGTTGTGTGGATTCTCGGTGTTCAGGATTCTAAAAGCCTATATGGTATCTATTAGGCAAATTGACTACAATAACACTTTTCTCATATAATATGCCAGAAAGTAAGTTGCTTCCTAAAGCTCAATCATCATTTCTCTGCCATATACAGCTATGGAGCTGGTACAAAAATGCAAGACTAGCTCAGTGATAGAAGATCCAGAAAGTTCACCATTAAATCTGTATTACTACTATTTTGTATTTCATGACTAGTAGGCAAAAGATTTCCTAATTCAAGGAAGAAATAATTTTTAAAAAGGAACTAAACAGAAAGTCAGAATGGAAATCCCATCAAGAAAGATTTTTAAATTAAGAGATTATTTCCCTAGCATGCATGAGGCCCTGGGTTCAATTCCCTAGTACCACATAAACCAACAATGAATAAAATTTTACAAAAAGAATCCTACTTTTTAAAATACACCATGAGTTAATTTTCTTGTGATGATTAATATGTTAAAATATTCCAGATTTTGGAATGCATCATTAAGTAAAAAAATAAATTCATTGACAGTTATCCAGTATGTGTTAATAATTATTGTCTATAAAATGACACACTTTTATGTAAAAATATACACTTTTTACCAAATTTGTATTCTTTTTACCAATCTGTTGTTTTGAAATAAGGGAAGCATTATAAAAATATTAATTCTTATTCAATTTTAACCAGTGTCATTTGACCTTCAGTTACCCTAAACACTTTAAAATAAAGCATTTTTAAAGATATTTTAGATTATTTGATTTCGTATTCCATTTGCTAAAATTTATTCTGACCTCAATGGGAATGACTACCTCTGAGTCAATGTATTTCTATTAAAAAAAACAGAATGAGTTATATTTTTAAGATGATAACATTCATATTATTGTAAATTATAAATTTTTGTTATGTTTCATGATTATATAATTCTCTAAAAACTCAAATGTTCCATTCTTCAAATATTCAAAAGTACTCAAAATTAAATATTTCATTATTTATTTATCATAGTTAATAATAACATGTAGCAATATAGTTTTATATTTAACCATTTTAGATGGTACATTCTTTGTTTCATAAAAGTGGTTAGTTAGTTTTTCACAGCAAGAATTACTAATATGTGGCTAAGAACCCTTTTTAGTCTCTGTTTTGTCATGCTAAAGATTATATGTATACAGATATATATATATATATACATATATATATATATATGTTCTTAAGGGACAATTTTCTATGCAGCGTAATATTGCCGACAGTATTAGTTGTCACATTTCTGCTAGAGAAGCAGGTGTCTGGAAGAACATTGCCTCTGAGCATTCTTCCGAGGAGGGTCACAGGCATGGCAGAGAGAGTGGGTACGCCCAGTGCCTCCTCCGGGCTCAGGCGAGGTCCTTTTCCCTCACAGGGCAGGCTGGAGGTCAGCTTTGCTGGCTCTGCTGTAGTTGCCTCTCCCTGTTCTCCTTTCTTTGTTTTGTCCTCCAAAATCTAGACAAACTGTATCTTGGCCTCTGGAAATGTTACCAGCTTCTTCCTGGGCTCTCTGGTCTTCAGTCTTGGAGTCAGAACTATGCCATCCCTCTAAGCCTCAGCTTCCTACTCCTTGGATGGGGACAGAGCCGTGCCTAAAGCTTGCTCGTGTCTTTAGTTGGCAGATTGTCATCAGACTGTCCAAGTCACCATAATCTCCTGAGATCCAAACTCTACCCCACCCCAGCTGTATACCATATTATCTATGAAGTCTGTCTCTGTATATATCCACAACTAGTGGATAGAACCATATGTGCATGTATATGTATATACATACACATTTATCCAACTAAACACAGTGGCTTTTAGGACACTTTCATTCGTCTACATCACGTGAGCACTGAAAAGATTTGTTAAATAATATTCCCTCATGTTTGAATTGTTATAAAAGATGACAAGAGATATTATAAGATGATAAGAGATCCAGAAGGCAAACAGGCTTTGAGCAAAATGAGCCCAAGGACAGTGTCCAAGCCCAGAGTTCAGACCCCATAACCAGAAAATCAACCAAACAACCAAACAAAAATGTTAGTGATTTCACCTGAAAGAAAATATATAAAAGACAATCACCTGCTGAAAATTTGGTAACTAGATAAATTAAATCTATTGATTTATCTCTTGGTCTGCCAGCGGGCTAAATTCAACACGAATTCACCGAGAAACTGAGTCACACAGGTAGGATAAGGGAAATAGGAGCTGCCCATTTACTTACTGGATCTTTAAATTAAGGGAGAAGGGGAACACAATCATATTATAAAAAACTATCCATATGCTATGAGTAATCTGTGCTAGCTTCTGCTGTGTGTGTAATATTAGCAATGAGGCAAAACTGACAGAAACTAGCCATGGAATGTATATGTACATATATGTATACATGATAACCCATGCTCATTCATCTTTATGTTATAATTAAATATATTTTCTCCTCATAACTAAATAGTTGTCAGGTCATTCCTTGAGTGGAATGTCTGAAGAAGAAAATTGAATATATTATATATTAATTACATTTAAATTTCTTAAGGAAACTTATTTACCTAAGGGCAAATCCTTCAAATGTGGATTTTAATTAATTTCAGTAGATCAAATATTAATTTTTTTAAAGAAAAGAAGGAGAAAATATTTTGTACCCTAAGGCCAACTTCAAATACACCAAAAGGTAGGTTGGCAGGGAAGTGCCAAATATATAATTGAATTGATAGGGTGATTTCTCACACACTTAATTAGGTGCTTTTGATTTCTTCAACACTATTAACCAGTTTCTTTGAGAAAGCAGAAAAATGATATGATTAACTGTTATGAGTTTTTCATATCATAGCAAAAGGTTGTATGTTGTCATATCATAGCAAGTCTCATAACTAAATGAGCATCGGTTCTTTCCTACTACATCAGTATCACTTGTGGTCTACTTAAAAAGTGAAATTGTCAGGTCTTAGAGAACAAGACTGGTGGCAAGACTGTGAGCTAATTTCTTGAAGTTTTTCTCATATTTTATTATCAGGATAATGGAGTTACTTTAGATAACTTTTTTCACACTATTTTTCCATCATAAATAATATACACATACATCTAGGTAGGAAGCCAACCAAGTTCTAGATCCATGTGTGCAGCACTGTGCAGAGTGTGGTAGTTTTCATGTAATCCGGCCCGTGAAGGCTGACTTGCCCAGTGAGGATGTGAGATGCTCAGCCTGGAGTCCATTGTCATGCATGTCACACCCTCACTAGATTGGCTGGGGATGGAGAGGTAAATCTGGGATACCTCCTGCTCAGCCAGTGCTGTCTGTTGGTTCCAACTGTTAATGCCTTGCTCAACCAGAACCAAAAGAGGGAACGAGGGGTCCCCCTGCCCCGTGGGCCTGCCCTCTCATGTCATTTGCTTTCAGACTAATGTACGTTTCCTAAAGCATGCATCTTCCTACCTCGAGTAAGAACCCACAGAGCTTGAGTGATGTAATGTAGAGTCTCACTGTGGAGCTGGCCACTCTCCACCCTGTGGTGATTATAAAGCCTCAGATCGATGAGCAGGACTCTTTGCCTCCATGAGAGAGAAGATCAAGGCATCTTGTGAGGCGACTTCCTAGGAGGGAGGATAAAGCTGTGATCCTATTTAGAAAAACCATGGAGAACTGTGAAAGAGAGAGTAGAGTTTGTAGAGCAGCTCACGAAGTTTGCCAACTAGCAAACCTAAGCATGGTGCCTACTAGGCCCAGAAGACTTAAGGACTTTCCCTACTGATGTTGAACTAGTACTGTGTTTGCACCATGTTCCAGTGCATGCTGTCCTCATTGAGGGCACACGGGTTCTGAGATACCCCTTCACTTTGTGCTCCACTCCTGGGCTGAGCGTGTGTTTGTAGGAAGAGAACTATGCAGCATGCTGTGGCTACCACTCTATGTACAGATCTCACGGATCAAGTGGAAACCGTGCGGCTCACGTTGGTTCAGTGTTTGTGTGGAAGCAGAAATGTAGCCATGAATAGGAAAACGAAGAAAGGGAAAACAGCCCCCCGCCCCCTGCCCCCCGCCCCCGCCTGAGGATGGGCCTCCATCTGGTGAGTCAGATAAGTGAGATCTGCTCTGAGGATTTGCATTGATTGAAAATGGAAGAGGTTGAGTCATGAATTCAAATGCTAGGCAAATGGCTGAAATCACACACAGGATAAATCATGCTAGCTGTCGCAAAATTGTACACATTTGATGGTCTCTTATCAATTCTGAACAAAGAGTCGAAGATCATAGTTTGAAAATTATTTCTTTGTTAAGGGTCAACCTTTTCTTTGGTGGATAAATGGTGTCCCTGACGTTCTCGGAGTTGACTTGGACAGTGTCACTATTAACTGTGAATGACATGGAGAAGGCCCAGCTGTCATGAGCTGAGAAGGACTGACTGTCTTTCCTTTTCTGAGTCAAGGGATCTTGGCAGAAGCATAATATTTCCTGGAAAGTCAGTTAGTTTCCCCCACCCTCTATTTCTCTGTTTGTTTGTTTAATTAGTTACTTAGTTAGATAGATAGTATACAGTCCATCCATCTGACTCTGCCACTTCTTTGCAGTCTTTGGGCTTCCAGACCGATGAGAGCCTAACATTTTGGGTATGCTGTCCACACGGCCCAGCGTCTCCCTGCAACGTGAGTTCCCCTTTGCTGCTTCCGGTTTGTCCTTTGTGATTTTGACCCTTCCCCTACATCTCAGTGTCACCGCCTGTCGTCCGGGAATGTGTGCCCTCTCTGCCCACGTCGCCCACCTGAGTCACCTTCTTCAACTCCCAGCCACACTCCAGCTCATGAGCCAGTGACGTATTTTCAAGATTCAAAATCTTCACCTTAGTATTCAGGATGCAACTTCACTGAACCAATCTCCAGATAGCGAAGGAATTATTTGTCTTCTTAGTATAAAAAAAATAGCAATTGGTGTGTTGATCAGGTAAACAAAGTAATTCATGAAGAGTTTTTGAATTCTGATATATTGTGTACTAATAGTAACAATTAAATTTACAAATCAAAGTGGGTTTCAATAATCACATAACAAAGAGAGCTGAGCTTTTCTTCAATATCTTGCAAGTCTTTCTAAGGAATAATTTAAGATTCTCTTTCTTCTAGTATTTTGCTTTCTGAGAACAATTGTAGAACAATATAATAAAGCCATCCATGCTATTGATAATAATTATATTTTCACATTATCTAGTCATGGAATTATGCTTTGGAAAAGTAAGCAAAGAAAAATTTAAGAATGAAAGCAAGCTAATGTTTTTACTTTTCCTTGTGTTGGCAATTACACTTGCAACCTCTCATTTCCAAAGCAAGTGGTCTACCACTCAAGCCAAAACTCCACCCTTGAATGTTTTCTGATTTTTCAGATGGGGCCTTGACCATTAGACCAGGGTCACCTTCTGACTATAATCTTTCTTCATCCATGTGGCTGGTCTTCCAGATCCGATCCAGCATACTTAGACCATTTGTTGAGATGGGGTGTTGCTAACTTGTTTTGTGAGCTGGCCTAGAAGCATGATTTCGCCCATCTTCATTTCCCACAAAGCTGGGTTACAGATGTGTGTCACCATGCCAAGTTCATTATTTTGTTTTTATAAACATCCCTCAAATTTCCATTATTTTTGACATGAAAGAAATTTTATTTTTTGTTGCCCAATTCTGCTAGCTAAGAAAAACCATGTGTAGAGTAGTAGGTGGAGGTGAACATGCTGCTTCTCAAGTCTGCGGCCTCTTGTTGGTCTCTAGACTGTCTTTGCCCGAAGCCCTGTACTGTCACCTTTCTGTTCTCTGTCCCCAGTGTCCCTGCATCTCACCAGCGCCAGTGGCCTGCGGGCTCAACCCAGGGGGAGTCCGCGGGATGGTCACAGGGCAAAGCAGCCACCTCCAGCCTTCGGGACGTCCGCTCGCCTCAGGCGCAGAGACAGGATAGAGCAGGCAAGGGAGAGGCAATGCATCACACATTTTGCACAATAGAATTAAACATCTTAGCCAGACCTGTGCTAGGCAGGATTGCAAGCGCCGTCCGGTGGTGCGCACTGACCTGGCGCATGGCGCGCACCCCACCTTCTCCCCTGCCCCCTGGTCCACGCGCGTCTTTCCTCCAAGTCACCAAACCGGATGACAACGTCTTCTCCCTTGGATCTCTCCAAGCCTTCTGTGCGTGGCTGTTATTTATTAGGCAGGAAATGTTCTCTGTGGCAGGACCGCAGACTTCTTGATTAAGTCTCTTTGCCGGGAAGGGAAGGACGATCATCAAGGAATGACTGACACACTCTGTATTATAGCATGCTGATAATAATTATGTCTGAGAAGTCGATTCAATTTCCACAACATTCTGTGCATGCTATGCAAATTCTTTAGGTAATTTTCAAACTAGTATAAATCATTAGCTCCCTATAGCATCGTTTGCATTTTACATATTTTGGGATTTTATGAGGGCCTGGTGATGTTTAAATCTTTCAAAACACGATAGAATATATCACATATTTTATGCAAACATTCTTTGCAGTCTCTGAATCTGAATAACAATGCATCTACAGAGCTCCTGACCAACTATCAAAAGGAAGCGAGATCTTCAGTGAAGAGCTAATATGGTTATTTTATAGCCTATCATTCAGATGCCTGAACTATGGGGAACTCTTGGGAATAATTAAATTTCCATACCTTATGTGCAGTGACCATCAAAGAGGAGAATGCTATTGTGAACCAGTTAGAAAGACCTGGGCTTCTAGCACTTTCTATTGTAATCCTATCAATTTTAAGTTTTACATAATTTGGAATTCATGAATTTAAAGATTCTTCCTGCATCATATACCAGTAATGGATATTTTATACACAATATTAGTAAGGAGGAGGTTTAAAGGTAAATTGAACAACAATTAATTCAGAAACTTCTATTGCTCTACCCCTTTTCATTCTTGGTGGTTATATTGCAGATTTTGAAGTAATAGTATGTTAATTCTCAGAGGATATGAATAAACCAAGACAGACTTTTGGTCATTTTCCAAACAGCATGAACTCTTTTGTGTTCTTTCTTCAGTTCATATTGCAATGTGTGTGAAAAAGAAGTTTCTGATTAAAAAAAAATGAGAAGTATCACTTGTAAGTTCAAAAATGTAGGATGTTGGAAAAAATGGTTAAAGATGAGGTTGGAAATGGAGAGATTAAAACAGGCAATAAAAAACTCAGAATTTTTGAAACAGCAAGTGATATTTAAAACAGCATTTAGACAGTTCTCTTTTCCAAATGATCTAACTAAACTGTACTCCAGCTGTCTTTTTGTGTTTGCTAAATTTAACCATATATATATATATATATGTATACCATACATATGTATATGTATATAAGCTATTCACACACATACATATATACATATATATATACATATAATGAGAGAAAGAAAGAGAGTCATGATACATAAAATAAAAGTGGCAGAAGACCTCCTAATTTCTTTAGTCCAAGTGGTATTTTCTCAACTATTACGTCTATAGAATTTCTATTTCTTATCATTTGTAGACTAAGCCTGGTGTTTATTCAATGACACGATATGCTTTTCATTTAGACATTCAATTTCAAAGCCATAATTTTACTGTGGATGTATATATTGAGTTCCACTGACTTACAATTAAATGTGGCATGTGTTTGTTCTCTCAAAAATGTCAAAAATATTAGCCTTATTAATTTGAAATAAATATGGAAATAATTACCTAGTCCTTATGAGCAATAGTGCTACAGGAAGAGGATAATATTTTCACAGATAACAAAATTTTAATTAATATGAGGAAACATTTCTCTAGTAGGAAATAATTGAAATTCTACAAAAAAGTAAGACATCTTTTTGGTATTAAAATCAATAAAATGCTCCCAAATCTTTATATATATATATATATATATATATATATATATGCACAAAAGCAAAAGCATGATTTTTCTTTTGTGAATGTTTTTCTCTTATCTAGTATGACAAAGTCTGTAGGTTAACTATTTACTGTGTATGTTACTTATTTCCTCAGATATATTTAGTCTTAGGCACTTCTTGTGTTATTTATATGTATTATTCTCCAGTACATTACTTTCTCTGGTGCTATTTATGTTTCCCTTGTTTGCTCATTTGTATGGCTTTCCACTTATCCAGGCAATGCGATGGCTGGTGAAACCATAAGACATTGTTCACCAATTGTCGTTTATGAGCACAGAGTTAGTTGCCAATGTGGGCAGAGGGCGACGGCTTTCTACAAGAGTCATACATGTAAATAAAAATACTTGAAATGGAAATTGAGGCTCTAGCTGGAAGGTGAAGCAAGCTGCTGGAGGTTTTCTTGTCCTGCTCGATTCTGAAGCATCTGTGTCTACGTCAATCAGGACGCCAACTCTGTTAAATCCATTCCATATTATGCAAACATAGTGATATTTTAGCACTGGTAATGGTTTTGGATTGTTAAGGAGAATGATAAAATGGGTTTCCATGTTTGTGATAGAGAGACAGAGACAGAGACATTGACTCACTTGGTTCAAGGTTTTTCCAAACATACTAGAAATTCTGAACCTGTGGACTCGTCAGCTGAGACCCCGGTGAAGTGGAAAGTCGAGGAAAGAATCAGGCTCTCACAGAAACATCAAGCACTGCACATGTGGAAGTCCGAGTGTCAATTGCCAGCTCTCTGAAGCTGCTGCAAACTCACATCCTGCCTTCCTACAGAAGAGTTGTAAGGTATGCTTTCTAAAGGGGATATGGTTTGATAACTAATCGGACGGCACATGTAAAACAGTTTTGAACAGCATTTTCCAATACTGTGTTATTGAGCCTAATCAATATGATGAGAATCAACTTGGTTGAAGAGTTGACTAATGTAGATTTAATTCATTATGGGATAATTGGCCAGATAAAGGTCTAAATCTAATTCAGACTGCAGCTTACTAAATGGATTCCTAGGAGGTCTCGCTACAGAAGAGCATATTGGAGATATGACGGGACCTTAGAGGACAGTCCCTGCAGGTCAGGGGTGGGGACCTGGCTCTCCTGTGCTGACGCTGGACCGTCCGCCCTGACCAGCACTGTGCGCCGCGCGTGACTGCCCTGAAAGATCTCCACCTTCGTACTGCAAAAAAGCCCCAGGCTCAGACTTCTTTGTTCTAACTTCTTTTCCTCAGCTCCTAGTGCCATTCACTTCAAAGCTGTGAATTTTACATCAAAACTCCTCATTATCTTTGGATGTCTATTTTAGATTCATCTGTGGATTTTTGCCCAAACGATGTGACAGTATATCCTAGTCTGACCCACATAAGAGGCGCAATTGAAAAGTATCTTTCACTCTCTGATGATTAAATTAAAGACTTTGATTAGGAAAAATATGGTAGTTGGTTTAAAAGCACCAACAAAGTTCAGCTTATACATCTGAAATTAACATTTGTCTCAGACCCTGTTGATCTTCTCACCTTGTTTGTGCTAAATATGGGTCTGTCTTCAAGTTAATGAATAATTTTATACTCTGTAGACTTCAATTCCGAATAGCTTCAAAAGCTAAAATTAATTATAGAAATGAAAAGAAGACACACATCAAAGATTCATTTTTAAAGTTGGTATTTACATAGCATTTTAATTCCATTTAAAACTGCTTTAGCTTCTTCTTTATTTTACCTAACAATTAAAAGTTTGATTTACTGTAAAACTGCACTGAACTGTAAAGTAACTGTTATGTAACTTGGTAAAATACACTCTTTGACAAAAAGTTTGCAGATAAATTATGCATGAAATAAATATCAAACAGTTTCCATTTGTTGTCCTTTCTTAATAATTGGAAAAAAGGGTAGTTAAATAAAAAATAAATTCCAGGTCTTATAAATAGCAACTTGTGGTATAGGTATTTTTAATGTAATTATTCTTAATTTGCTTAAAATACTGAAATATTTAAAATGACTGTGTTTAATTGTTTGCCATAACAAAAGATATGCTAAACATGTGTTCTTATTTGAAAAGTCAAAGCAAATTTAATTAAATTATGTAAATGTTGAATGGTTGGGGTAGGATAAGTTCCTAATTCAACACATGTCATTGTAAGAGTAGAACTCGAGAAAGGTACAATTGGGTGAAGAAACTTAAAGAGCATTGTGTGTGTGTGCGTGTGTGTGCATGTGTGTGTGTGTGTGTGTGTGTGTGTGTGTCTGTATCTATTCTAGAATTATCATCTTTCTATCTCTCTATCATCTATCTAGTGAGAACAGAATAAAAATACAAGTAATATATGGGGAAAAATGTTTCCTATTTAAGTATCTGAACTACAACCCTATTAGAACGGTGAGTGAGACTCTTAATCTTTTACAACAGAAAGTTCTACTAAGGATGTTGAAGCATCCTGAATGCTCACTGGTTTCTCCAAAAGCTTTAATTTTGATATTAAGATGGGAATTTAAAGAATTATACAATTTGAGCTCACCATAGAATCTATTATACTTCAGTTAACTCATTTGTAAACTCTTGCATGACAACCCCTATGTTTACTTGTAGATTTATTGGCACAGTGTTAGTATCAAAAATGAAGGAAACCATGTTGCCTGAATTTCTCTGTGTCTGGATTGCTTCACTCAATGTAATTTTTCCACACTTTTTCATTTTCTTAGGAATGGTACAATAACATTCTTTCTGATGGATGACTAGAATTCCATTGTGTATAAAATACCACATTTTCTTGATCATTTGTCCATTGATGGTATCTGGGTAGATTCCATACCTTGGCTATGGTAACTAATGTTGTAATGAACATGGTTATGCTGGTAGCTTTAGTGTGGCCTTGTTGGTGCTCTATTTGATAAATGCCTAGGATTGGAATTGCTGTGTCACATGTCATTTCTATGTTTAGTTTTTTTGAGGAATCTCCATACTGCTCTCTAAAGTTTTTGAAAAAGCTTATAACAGTGTAATAGAAATCCCTTTTGGTGACATCCAAGCCAGTATTTGTTATTATTAGTTTTCCTGATATTGACTACTCTTAATTAACATGCTGTAGAATCTCAGTGTTATTTTGATTTGCATTTCCTTTAAAAAAAAAAAAGCCTAAGTCTAAGCACAACAAAGTTTGAGGATGTAGGTATTTGCAAGAGGGGAGGGTGAAGCTCATGGGAGGCAGGCCATGGGAGAAGAGTGAAGAGGAAGGGAGGAAGGAGGAGAAGGAAGGCAGGAGTTCATTTTATCGGCAGCAGGATTGAGAAATGTAAGAAAATGGGTGGGTTGAAAGTGTGTCAAGATGTGGAAATGGTGACACAGATCAAGATCCATGGTACACATAAACTGCCTTGTCAAATGGCAAAAAAAATTCAATGCACCACCTAAAAATAAAAAGGAAGTGAGGGAGGCGGGGCTGAGAGGGGAGGGGGAGCAGGTTGGAAGTGTTGGCTTTGATCATGATGCACTGTATTTACCACCGCTGTGTGGAATGGCAACTCCTTTGTACAGCTACATCAAGATAATAAAAAATTCAAAAAATGATGGAAATTTAAGTCTATATGAAATCTCTCCACCAATATTTTAGTGGCTTTCTTCGTAACTTCAAAAACGCAGAAGCAACTAAAACATCCCAAAAGGTACATGGATAAGCTGTCATATATGCTTACAGTGAATTTTTTTTCTGAGTTAAAAAAGTAATGAGCAAGCAAACTATAAAAGACACGAGGAAAGGAGACAAGGAAAATGCCACCTTCTCTGATTCAACCACATGACATTTGGTAGATGGCAGAACTGTTGCTTCAGTCACAACTACCGCCAGTTCCAGGGATGGCGAGGGCAGAGAGAGAGGAGACAGACAGACAGACAGACAGACAGACAGAGACAGAGACAGGAGGGAGGGAGGGAGAGTGGGAGCGCGCGCCAGTTGGGCATGCCTGGGGCTCTGGGCTCTGGGCGCAGGTCCCTTGCACTTGTCAAAGCCTCGGGACGGAGGGGCCCTGGAGCTAACTGTGGCCATTGGTTGGAGTCCCACTGATCCGACAGCTCCTCTTCTGCTGTCCAGGGCGGACGCCGCGGCGCCCTGCACCTGTGGACCAGGGATGGCGACCTCTGCACCCTCGGCAGCCTCCTTCCGCGCCGGTCCTGAGCCTGGAGCGCAGCCATGCACTACAGGACCGAGCAGGCTAAGATGTGTGCTGTGCTTCACCCCCAGGAGAGACTGTTCCCCACAAGTAGGCGAAAGCTCCACTCAGCTTCGCAGGGTCTGAACCTCGCACCTCAGCTGTCTGCGCGCAGGGGTCCCCGCCGAGGACAGGGGTGGACCGTCCTCCCACGGCAGGCCCAGCCGACCCCTGCCCACGGCGTGGCCCCCAGGCGCTCCCACGCCGGACGCTGCCATCGCAGGAAGGACAAAAGAAGAAAGCCGAAATCAGGACCCCCTTGTTCTGAGACGGTTTAACAATGGCACCCAGGGCGGCTTTGTGCGCTTTGGGCCGGGTTGCTGGCAGTATCGGCAGTCACAGGCCATTCTAGCTGCCAAGGTTCGTGTTTTGAGGGGTCCTCAAAAGAAAGAGCCGGGGTGGGCACAGGGGAGGGCAGTCCGATGGGGAGAAGACGCCCAAGAACCTGCAGTGTGTCCTGGAAAATGAAGAAGAGCCAGAGAGCGGGTGGGCGAAGGTGTGGGCGAGGGGACCCTGCTCAGGCACAGGGCGCCTCCTTTGTTAAGTGGTAACTCGCTTGTACAACTACTTAAAGATAATGGGGTATTTTTAGGAATTACATACGCCGTCCCTTATTTTCCTTCTAGAGTAGCACAGCTAAAATAGTTGATTTGATGCTAGAATTTTCCTTAGGTTAAATTCTTTCATCAGAACACTCTTTGCGTTCTTGTTTTCGCCTCTTCTGTTTTCATTTCTATCTGTGTACCTCGGAAGGCTTCTCCCGAGGGTCTCCGCGCGCGCTGTGCGCTCAGACAGGGCTGCGAACCGAAGCACTAAAGCAGATGGCTGACTGTCTGATTGCTACGGACGCTCAGAGAAAAAGATCGTATATACTCCCTTGGCAGTGAACTTTTTGTGTTTAAACAACCCTTAATGTCAATAAGTTGTTTCAAACATCTCACCTGACTCACCCATTCTCAAACACAAGTTTCTCATGCTTTTGTTTTATTCTCAGTGGATAGTGGGACAGATGGTGAGTATCATTTCTTGAAAAATTGTTCATACACTAGGAGACAGTTGCTAACAAGACCTTTTGTGCAATCTTAAATTTAATTATTTCTATTCATTTAATACAAATGACAGAAGTTATCAGAAGTTCATCCAGACTAATCACTCAAAACGGAAGGCATGCAACATATTGTAGAAGTTGTTGTATTACTATATATTGTTATGTCTGGAAACATCTTAACACTATCTGATAGCTGATGATATCTGGGAGATTTATAAGCTTTTTTCATATTAACATTCTACAGAAACTAGATGACAAAGCAAGTCTGTTTGAATTTTCCTGCTTTAGGGCTCACCTCTTTCCTTCTCTCACCTTTCTCTCTGCTGAGACTCAATAATTAACAGTCACAGGCACAGGTCACTGTGCCCATGCTGACTTTGGTATTTGTCATTTTATAGCTTCAGGATTAAAAGAAGAAAAATCCAGAAGCAGTGAAAATCACAGCTTGTAAAACACAAGATACATAGATACAAACATTATGCTGATAACCATCAGGAAATCTAAACAAATTTGTAAAAAAGAAAAAGTGCTTTCTTTACTTCAGAAGATCACTATCACATAGAGAATGAAATGTTGGGAGTTTAATAGAATAGATCAAAATAACAAAGCAACGTTTTCAAAAGTCATAGACAAAATAAGAATACCAAGATAATACATACCTTTGGATTCCGATTTTTTAAATACATATAATTAAAGCAATTGGGAAATTGTGTCATCAGAGAGAACACTTTGGCAAATAAATATCAACTAACAAAATGAATTCAGTGTAAATAATGGAATTGGGAAGAAAGTCAGAAGTTAAAGACTTAGCAAGAGGCTCTATCAGCACAGCCAAACAGCTAGAAAGAGAATGAATTTGGAAGAGGACAAAGAGAAAGAGCAGGAGGGGCATTTGCAAAGGCAGGGATAAATGAATGGCAAAAGAATGCTGAAAGGGATGCAACTGATCAACAACCATTATATACATAAACTGCTTTGTACAACTACTTGAAATAAGAAAGCATTAAAAATAAATTAAAAAGCCTACTGTTCGTGTAATTTTATTCTCTATGACTAGCAATGTATTCTTTTGTATTCTTTTAATAACATTCTGCTCTTGTCTATATTAAAAACATACAACATATAGGTTATATTTACTCTTTTATCCTTAGGAAAGTTTATCATATATTATATTTTATAGAGAAATTCACAAACATCTAAATTTGTGACATAATAATAGGATTCAGAAGATAATTCATTGTGGTAATTGTTTTATAGTGTAATGAATAGTATATACAATCTTGTTGTATTTTTCCTCCTATGTGATGCTCTTAATTCTGTATACACAAGTATGTGTGTGTGTATGTGTGTGTGTGTGTGTGTGTATTCTGTAACTTAGAGTAGTGATTTCAGTTTCAGTACTTTGTGACCTGTTCAGAATCTCCATTTGTTTTTTTGTTCAATAAGTATGTCCCATCCTTATATTTCTCTTTAACATTTCTACTTAACCAATACTTCTGTGGAATCAACATTTATTTATAACTCAAGAGATCATAACACTGGAAAAAATTGCCTGTGATGGTGCACAATGTCTTTGTTCCTGTAACTGGCTTTTAACCACTTAAGCTCTCTATCCAGATTTTCATACAGAAACTCATTCATATTGGAGGCTTGACTTTTCCAACATCAAGTCTACCTTTCTTCACATAGATTTACTGATCCCAAGACAAAGTTTAATCTCTGACCTCCGCCCATCCCAACTTTACACATATCACATACAATGGACAAACAGGATGAATTGTTTATATATCTTGTTTTGCTTAAGACATTTATTTTCTGAAAGCCACAAGATCTCTTCCCTTAAATGTAACATTATAAAATTCAGTCTTACCTGAGATAAGAAGTACCTTACTCTCAAAGCTTAATTGTTATGCCTTAAACATCCTGTAAATGAATTATTTTCAGAGATTACAATTAAGCTTTATAGTCTTTCTGAATAACATGACAGATTGAATTGAGAACAGGGACTTGAGTTATTAAAGAAAAACAGTATGATTTTGCCTAATTTCTCTCAGGCAGTGTTCTAAATTGAATGCGTGCATTCCTCAAAAGTACAAACTGTACTGTTAATGTGCATGGTGGCACAGTTAGACCAGTTCCCTTCCAAGAGGCCCATAGCTCTTTAAACCTTTTCCACATGTAAACCCAGAGAAGGGGCCTGTCAGAGAAGCTCTTATCCTTTGCTTATTTTTATTTGAAATATTTGTAATATCATAATTGGTTTTAATATTCATAATATTAAAACTAGTGAAAATGTCTCCCAGATATTAAGATTTGATTACTGACTGGTTCCTTACAAAGACAAAATGTAGAGACTAAGAAGTTCTACAATTCTTTCACTTTTTTTAACCTTCATTCAGATGTTGAAAGTGTTATTATATAGGCTGTCAGTTATGGGTCATGCTAAATATACAATTCTGTACTTTGATTTAATAATAAATGCTCAGCCTCCATTAGAGAAAAGTCTTGAGCCTAAGAGATTTTCTCTGAATGGGCACTCAGAACTTCCCTTGAATTCTTTCTCCAATATTTGATTTTCAAATCAGGCACTGGCAATCAACAGTTTCAGTGAATACCCAATCAAAAACTCACATTGCATAGAGAGTGATAGAAATAGATAAAGAACGGCAGGAAAGGAAGAGGTTGGTGACAGAGATGAATACCAAGGTAATTTACTTGGATATAAAATATTCATTCCAAAACAACTGGAGAACAGAGAAGGAATAAAACTGTCTTGTTGCACGAGGACTCCTGTACTTACCCTCCGTCCGTGTGTGGCCATTCGGGAGTGGAAGGACAGTGAAGGGTAGACTCCAAGAGTGAAATCCTCTTCTCATCAGTGGATCTCTCTGCCTGAGGTGTTGATGATGGGTCTCTTGCTCCAGCGCGCCCAGGCTGTGTGTACCACATGGGGTTTCAATAGGGATGCTTGTGGCATTCTAGCCAGCAGGGTTGTAGCTTTGTCTTTTCTGTGCTGTAGCTATGGTGAGGAACTGTACACTAGAGAAGAAGAAATGTGGCATTTTCTATTCTTTAAGTCTCCACAGGAACTGAACCAAGTGGATTTTTTTAATATGAAATTTACACATAAGCCATTATGTGCAAACACTTTTTAAACACAGTTTAATAACCAGGGATAAATGCCTGAAAGAAGGTAAGGTTGAGAGACTTTAAGGTTTTATTTTGAAGTTTCTAGGTCCTGGAAGATCACTAGACAGGAACTTATTCAGCTTCCCACTTGTAAACAGATTTAGATTTCATATTTTGGCTCTTACTTTATATTTAGAATGTTGATACTTGTTAGTTTTTAAAAATTATTTCGATTTATTTATTTTTATATGTTTTAATATGTTATATTTATTTTATATATGTTTATATATATTTTTATATGTTTTTATTGTAAAAATATCTTAGATGAGTAAGGTAATGAGTTTTTTTAGCTCAACCTTCATCATAGAATATTTTATGACCATGGTGAATGGATAATATCTAATTAGTTTCTGATGATTGGTTTTCCCATGAAGTGACCAGTAGCTTCAGTAGTCAGTAGCACTGACTCAGTCTTTGCTTGCTTATAAGTCAAACATCTTCCTTAGTTCACATCCACGGTATTATCATACCCATTATAGTATCCATGGGTTTATAAAGGACCAAACAAATCAAACCCCTGGACTTGTACGGCGTCTACCTCAGATCTGCAAAGGACAACACTGAACAGGTAATTGGCCATATGATGGGGACAGACTACAAGAGTCACTTTTCCTCCCACAGTTTCATTGAAGAAAGTATAAATAAGATTAATAGCTACTATAGCTTGCTTTACGGTTGCTGAAATATATGTATATACATTATAAAATATACAATGAAGGAGCTCTGGGTTTAAGTTGATATAAACACTGTCATATTTCAGTGCTATATTTACTAGCATGATAAACTCTATTAGATCTGTATTTTGATGGTAGAGATCCACAGTTTACCAGTAACTCCTTAGTCATTTTTCACACAGATAATATTTGCTTATTCTTATTTCTAAACTACGGTAAGAGTAGGTGGGGGAAAGTTGGTATTCCTGCCATTCTACGCACAAATCTCTGTCTACATCTGTATGTATCTCTCTACACATAGAGTATGCTTGCTTCATTCACAAATTTATTGGCATGTAGCTTTGACCAAACACAGTTAAATAAATGTAAATAAATAAGTAAAGAGGCAAAGACATTTCAAAAATAAAAAATGTGTGTGTTCTGCAGCTCAGAGGTGGTAGAGAAGCTTTCAGTCAGTCTGAGTGTTGGACAGTGCTTTTTTTGAGTGTTTCTTTGTCCTTAATGTTATGAAAATCTACCTCCAAACAAAGGAGCAGGCACCCTGCTTTATTGGTACGTGGTCGTGAACGCTGGAGATTTCTGAAGTGGAAGTTGAGTGGCACCTTAGGAAACATGAATCATGTATCAATACCATTTGAGCTAAGGAGAATCAGGGAAGGTCTAGTTCTGCTGAGCATTGCTGAGGTACAAGACAGTACTTTTTGTGGTAGCAATATGGCTACATATACAGTTTCCAGTGACAGGCAGTCGGATCTAGGGTGAGTATGGTCAAGACACCTTTGGGAACGTTTAGAGTTCTGAGCCCCGCACTTCCTGTGCTGGCAAGGTCTCCTCTCGGTGTAGGTCTCCATGGCAGGTCAGAGGCGCAGACACCAAGGGGCCTCGGAAGTTATGCTGCTTCTTCAAGGACAATGTGAATAATGAACCTCCCTTTAAATCGCTATAGTCAACCATGTAATGACTATCTATAGACACATTTTCTTTTGTTTCTTTTAATTACAAAAGTCTATGCTCAACATCTTTAAACTGTATGCCATACATCAAAAAAGTCATAATTTATTTCACCTTTGTGTCATAGTGTAAAGCAACAACAAACTTGATTATACTCTAACAAAGTAAAGTTCCTAAATAACTGTGTTTCTTTTTAAATTCAGCTTTCTGTTTATGTTGACAAAGTATATTACAATGGATACCAGTGGCTCAGGCCAGTAGTCCTAGCTACTTAGAAGGATGAAATCAGAAGATGGCAGTTCAAAGCCAGCCTGAGCAGGAAAGTCAGTTTTATCTACAATAAAGTAGACGTGGATACCAAATTAGTTAACATGTTGTTATTACAGATGATTTAATCACTTTAAAATAATGCTAGAGCATTCTTGTTGTTTATGTGAATTAATTTTATTGAATCTTTTTTTGTTAATTAACTGAGCTGTTTTCAGAACATTATTATTTCATTCAATGGCATTTTTATTAAAATACCAACAAGTACAGTTTTATTAAAATTTTATGTGATGATTTATCTAAACTTACAATTATTTCTTTCAAGTATTATTATTTATTTGAAATAATAGTCAATAAACTTATGGAAGCTCATTTACAAAACAAACCTAAAGATAAAGTTTTTTGATAAATGTTTTCCTATTGTAGTGTTCTGTCAAACATCATTATTTTCATTTTTGTTAGTTAAGTAAACATGGTGTTAACTTTTGACATTTAAAATATTAAGTGAGAGAATTGAAATATCTTTTAAAATAAAAGTAATAGCAGATCGTAATATGTTTTGCTGCCTTTTTATTATTTAGTAGTAGAATTAAATGATAAAAAAGTTGCTTCTTTTTAGATGTCAAGGATTGAAAAATGAGTAGTGTTTCTTTAAGATGATATGAAAATAGATGATTTATTCTTTTTATTGCTTTCCTTACAGATTATATATTTAAATTTTTATTCCTTTATTGCTTAGATATTTTTCCATTGTGTAAGAAGCAACAGTTTATATTAACATATATATACCACACAAGACAATGATTTTTTTAATGTGAAAATACCGTACAGAGGGGTTACATGGGCAAGGTAATGAGTCCATTTCTTATCAAGCATTGTTGCCTCCTCCTTTGTTTTCCCTTCCCATCTCTTCCCATCTCCCATCCCCTCACCCCCGACCAAAGTTGTAAAGTTCGTTTTTCGACATAACAACTTGTACATCCATCTCATTGTTGCAATGGTTCCACCTGTATCCCTATTTAAACGACTTGTTTTTCCCCTTCCCCTCCACAAATTATACCAACATCAAATACAGTGAAAGCAGGGGTTATACCGTGGGGGAGGGACATACAAAACAACATAGAAATCATCTTATAAATATGTTAGAAACAATTGCATGAAAGAAAAAACATTTGAGTCCTTATCTTGGGATTCATTTCACCTAACATCAACTTATCTGACCTTTTCTGCTTCAATACAATGATTTTTAAGAAGATCTTCATAAAGGTTCTATAATGTTAGCCTCACTTTTAACATGAAATACTAGGATCTTCAGTAGTGAATAGGTTAAAGTTCAAGCATGTAAGTATACAAAGGTGTGCATGCAAAGAGCTGTCATGGTGGCAAGATTTTAAAGCATGAGCTCTCAAATTCCATTAAAATTGTCAGCAGTCCACGGTCAGTCAGCGATCGAGGCTTATGAATCAATGCTAGCCTCCTCCCGAACTGTACGTGGAAGATGCTCTGAATGTCAGCCCCATGTTAGTCCTTGGAGTCACACCAGCATTAAATACAGTTACTGATTTTGGCCCAGTCATTGTGCTTTGGGATGTTTTGTGTATGAATGTGAATCTCGTCTTTGAATCTTGAGCCTCTTACCTGCCAGACTGGTGCTTGACCACTTGAGCCAGGCCCTCAGTCCAGGACAGGTGCTTCTGGAAATGAATTTTATAAAAGCTGTCCATATTTGTGATTATGTTATATTTCTGTCTTCAGTGCTGTAACTGAGTGTCTTTTTCAGTCTTATGGCTTATGTTTTTTTCTTTGATTCCTTATGAAGTAAACAAACTTCCAAAGTTTGGTAGGATGGTATTTTCTTTCTTGTCTTCTTTGTGTTTGGGGATAATATGCCTTTATTTCTGTGCTTTGTTTTGCTTCCTCCTTGTTGAGAGTGAGGCTTATGTGCATGACACAACACGTGAGTTCATTCCCCAAATATTTAACCCCAGTTAAGAGAAAAGAAAGAGCTGCATTTGGAGACGGAGGAGGACGAGATTTGGAAATACGGCTGCCTGAGCTCAGTTCACCCTGTGTCATGCTAGATGCGTCATTTATCCGCAGTCATGGTATGCAAAGGGCTGTTTGATAGCTGCGTCCATGAGGATTTCACTTTAATGAAAGGGGCTGGTATTGAGGAGAGGATTGGAGTCCCTGTCTTCAGGCTGCTGGATGCTGTGGATGTACGTTACACTGAGGTTGTATGTCAGCATGAACTTCTTGTGGTGTAAAAGGCAGCCTCTCTGAACTGAGCCCCGGAGAGAGAACTGTGCCTGGAATGTTAGACACCATGATGAAAATCTCTCCATCACACCTTTGATGATTCAACCGCTCTGGGTCAGTCGTGTTTATTTTCCTTGCTATGTGGAGAAGCCATGTCTTACCCCAGGACAGGGCTGACCTCTGGCACTGGACAGTGATGTCTAGACCTTTGGAATGCCTACCTTACAGGGAGCTTGTTTTTCTGTTAACCCTGGGACTTTGGCACCCACACTGTGGCATGCTATGTTTAAAGAGGATGTCATGAGAGCGGGCAGAGTGAGCTTTATCTCAGAGGGATCTGCAGAAAACAAGTGTGAACTCTACCCCAGTCCCAGCAAAGACCTGAGACTCCACATCAGCCGCCGGACGTGAGTAACTGAGCTTCTGTACTTACTCTAGACAATGAAGTCACCAGACCTACCTGGTTAATCGTACCCACATGTGTGTACATACATCCACATACATGTACATGCATGGCAGTGTACTCGTGGTGCATGGAACTGTGGACCGAGGAAGCTAGTGTTTGCTGCTCATGTGGATTCTGACCGCAGGAACTGGAATTACAACTTGAAATATAATAGCTTCCAGTGAGTGTGGTGCACTCCACCGAAGTGGAATTCAAGAAGACTGGTCGGTGCGGTGCTTTAAACTTGTAATTGGTGTGAGATGGAGTCCGTTTTGCCTGAGCTGCTGGTGGTGAATCTACAGGCGTCTGGCACTTTTTAATAGGCAGCAACTCACAAAGGTTTTAGCTTCTCTAATGTGTTGTGCTGCCAATGAGAAAGATGGTTGGATATGGAACCCAGCAGTAAATAAACAAACCTGTATTTGAAGCCACCATCTGAATAGTTCTATCCACATGTCTTGTTATTAAAGCTATGAATGTATCTACTTAGGCAAGCACAGCCAGAAAAGCAAAAGTAAATTGCAGAAAAAAAGTAGCAACTGTATTTTCCAAATTGTACCTGGCAGAAAAATGGAGAAACTCACATCTGTTCCTGGGAATTAATACTCCCTCATCACAGAAGAGAACTACCATAGGTTATTTGTTATAGCTGTCATGAAAGAAAACATCGAAGTGAAACACAAATCAAGTGCTATATTTTGAGCCCTCTGGGAATATTCTTTAGTGGTTGCAGGTCTACAAAACAACAAGGAATGTGCTCACTTAAATGAATTTAAAAAATTACATAAATGGCATCACTCATCAGTTCTGGCATAAAATAAAATTTTCTAAATCAAGTATACATGAATGGAAATTGTTAATTTAAAAAATTCTCTGCTTAAAATAATGCATCCATAGGATATTTTATATTATTTCACATTATTACATTATATTAATCACTCATTTTATATCCAGTTTCATGATTCAGGTTTTATGGCTAAGGAAAGTTACCTCCTATATTTTACTAATTTTTAGTTACCAAAAGAATGCAATGGAATAAAGTCAGGGAAAAAGCTTTCACTTCAAATGATATGGTATATTGTAATGAGAACATTTTGCCTTTCCAATCTAGTATAAAGGAACGAGGAGTAGTTGGAAATAAAAAGGCCAAACAACCTTATTAGCAGGTACAATGTAGACAGCACGAATTCACAAACCTTGACTCCACAAGTAGGAGTCAACCTCTTCCTAAGTTACTCATCATAGGGTTATTTTAATCAAATAATTATTCACGAACCTCCAGCTACCACACCAGGTCATTCTCAAAAGAGTTCAGCTTCAAAATGGCAAGCAAAGCCATAGCCAGCACCTGCCCTCACCTGAATGAAAACTCCTCTCCAAAGCCATGCTGAGGGTCTGTTATTCCGTTACACCTATGGCGTCCTTCGAGGAGCTCACACTGGACCAATAGTTGTGAGCTAATGCTGAGGTGGCTCTGTCGTGTGTCAGGAGATGTGGGTGCTTCCTTTGATGACAATGCTCACTTTTGAAATCATGTTTGCAAGGAGGCAGCGATGCTGTGGTTCCCTGGCCGGGGGGTTACCACCACACAGGGGGCTGCTCCCAGCAGGCTTCCTCCCAGTGCCGTGGGCAGGCCGATTCCTGCCATCTCCCCTGGTGGCGTAGCTGTCACGGGACATAGCTGTAACATATCTGCAACATGACAATATTGAACTGTGAGAATTATTTTAAAGAGTTTAAATTTCATCAGTGAAGAAGTAGTGCTGTGGCCCAAGCGGGCAGAGTGCTCGCCTTGAGCTGAAGAGCACAGGGACAGCGCCCAGGCCCAGAGTTCAAGCCCCACGACAGACAAAAAAAAAAGTTCAACTTCCTAACTTTCATCAGTGAGAAGATACCTGAAAGAAACAACGTGCACAAATAATTCACCAAAATTTCCAGGGCATTGTTTAAATTGTTTTGTGGACCTATAAACCTGATTTTATTTCCATAGTGTAATATCTCTCCATTACCACTGAATATCAATATATAAATGCTGGAAAGTATGAAATACAAGAAATGTAGATAAGTAATAAAGGTTAAAATGTACATAAAAAGTGGTACAGAATTAAAATTCTTGAGTTAATAATTATACCATCCTTATCTTCTATTTTACCTTTTGTTTATTTTCGTATATAATGTTTAAAAGTAACTTCTGCTGATTTTTGTCTTTTTTCCTGGTGATCTGTAGCTCCCACCTGCTCACAGACACATGTCCCTTCCCTGTCTCCATTTGGCTTCTCGACAGGATTTCATATGACCTCACGTTCCTTTGTGAAATCGCCATTTCACCTGCGTAATGTTTTTCTGTTTGGAGCAAATATGTCTCAATTTTTTCTCCAATGCGGTACTGTCTGTGATTTTTATTGGAATTTTTTTGGAGGTGTATCACGGAAGGTCTCTGAGAGTAGCTTCTCCAGCAAAAACATCAGGGGTCGATTGCCAAGAATGAAGAAGGTCGAGAAGTGCATCTGGCGGAGAGATGGCACAGGAAGAGCAAAGCTAAGCTCTTAGGAGGGCTTCTGTGAGGTGATTGCTCTCTTTCCCAACAGATGGCCTAAGACTTTACCCTCAAACTCTACAGTGGCCAGGACTTAGCCTTTCATTGTGTGGCTATCATATTTAAGACCTACAGGTTTTATATTATTGTTTAGGTCTCTCTCCGTGCGTTCTTGTAAAGCATGCATGTAGGCGTTTTAGAAGCACTCAGTTGGTCATGCCCATACAAAGATATAGAGTACATGCACATATAATTAATTAGAAGCTATTTCTGCAAACAATTATGCTAATTGATTTAGTATTCAAATTCTTTCCTTTTCCATAACTCTTGAGCTGTGTTTACCGTCTTGGCGTTTGGGACAGGACGCTGCTGCTGAATCACAACTCACAGGACATTGAATTGTATTTGTCTCTTATTTTCAAGTCGGGTTTGCATGAGGGAAACCAATGGTGTATACACATAGTGAAGGAAGCAGCGCCTACAAGCTGGTTTCTAGATTTGGGGGCAAATTCGATCATGCTTTTCTTTCGTCATTAAAATGACACTTTGGCTTTCTGTAACGGAAAGGCCTATGGGGGGGGGACTTTTCTCCCTGAAATAGCTGCAGATCAGGAGTCTGTACAATTTCACCACGAGTGGGGCAAGGCGGGGTCTCCCCGGAGGCTCCAGCCGAACGATTCTGCTGACTTGAACTGACCTGGCGTCGAAGGATGGCGGCCAGATGCCTGCCCGGGGGTGGGAGCAGGTGCCTGGAGGAGGGATCCGAAGGACAGCGATGAGAGAGCAGAGCGCATCTCCGGGCCGGGGCGCCACCTGGGCCGGGTGAGCGCTCCAGGCCCTGGGCTCTGGGCTCCTGGCCCTCGGCCCTCCCCGAGGCTGCCCTCAGGCAGTTGCAGGGCCTCTGGCCCCGTCCTTCCCCAGCGCAGCCATGCGCCCTGGCCGCCGCGCCCTGGCGCACAGGTGTCCGCAGCGACCCGTGCCCTGGCGCACAGGTGTCCGCAGCGACCCGCGCCCTGGCGCACAGGTGCCCGCAGGGACCCACACCCTGGCGCACAGGTGCCCGCAGGGACCCGGGCACACGGGAACATCCAGCTCAGAAGCCAGACCTCGGCGGGCATCGCCCGCTTTCGTACAGTCGCGGGCAATAGGTCAGCCTTTCCAAAGTGTTTTCTTCCAACTCACCACATCCTGCCAACAGCCCGACCCTCCGCCCCGCGTTCTTCTGACCTTTAAACAGCTGAGTCGGGGTTAGCATTAAAGCAATTAATCTCTTTTCTGTCACCATTTAGCTGCCCTGAATCATCTGGGTGTGTTTCGAATTCACCTCAGTGCCATCGAAACGGGATTTGACACAAGTGAGACTTTTACGACAACGGTGCTGTGATTATTTGTTTTTTTAGTGAAATTCGGGAAGGAGAGTTAGTAGAGGAAACGTAACGCCACAGGTATAACCGTTATCAGTTATTCTACTCAAACGGGTGTCTGGGGTATGTTTGCTTTAATCCCCTAGATGACAGCCATGTCCTCCGCGGTCACCCGGATTTTTCCCAAGGCTCAGTAGTAACTTTGGGGTTTGACGGTTGGCTCTAAGACATTTGAAGAGAAAAAAATTCAGGTGCTAGCAAGCAGTTTACAGAGCTGAAGCGGAGAACCATTAATGAGCATGAATGAATGATAAACTGTACCTCTGCGGTGCTGGGGTGGGACCTAGGTCAGCCCCGCCTTCCCGGTGCGATCTACTTACTTGGGTAGATCTCTCCACCCTTCCATCCCTGCTAGAGAGTTGTGTTTACACTGCATGCAGACAGAACTGTACAACCTGTTCCCTTTTTACTCGAACTCCTTCTGGCAGAATTCACAAGACATGTTTCCTTGACCAGGGTCAGTCTTCAAGGCTATAATTTTTTTTTCTATTGGCAGATGTCATTTGTGGCTATGGACATTTTAGAACTCTCTGAACACGGTTGTTAACTTCAAAACACAATATTTTCATTAAGCATATACAGAGTATAATTACTAGTATTTGGGGAAAGGCCAGATACCAGCTTTCCTTCATGTTTTTTCGCCCATCGAAAGGAATTGAAATGCACCTTGGCCCAGAACTGCCTTCATAATGGCAATATAAATAATGTGCCCTGAATCATAATGAAGTACAGCCAGGCTTTATTCAATAACCCAGACAACTAATTATATGCCATGCTAGGTAAATCAGTGTAAATATAACAGAAGCTAGAAACATCTGGGGGACTGTCTAGGGACTTTGAAGCTTTCTCTTCTGCAGATAAACTCAGCATAGCATGGACACATTAACTTCCTTCAAAGCATGTGGGACTCTGGGAAAAATTCTACTTAGAACAAACTGTAAATGAAAGGTTATTTACTGCCTCAAATAGCATATTTGATGATGATGATACAATATAAATAACTAATAATAAAGGAAACATGAAAATTAATAAAATAATGGCTAGTTATAGAAGAGAGCCTTTGTAAACAAATATCTGGAAGTAGTGTTATGGCTCTGGTGGTAGAGCACCAGCCTTGAGCACAAAGAGACTTGGGGACAGGGCCCAGGCACTGAGTTCAAACCCCACCACAATTCTGGGTGGTTTTATGTCATTGTGTGCAAATTTAATTCTTTATCTACCCTCAAATACAGAATGCTTTTAAGTCTCTATTCAGACTTTGAAGAATGGGTTTGCACAAATCAAAATGAGCCAGAGTAATTCTCCTTAAAATATTTAGGCATGAAGGACTGGAGTTAAGGCTGCTTAGCAGCTGCAAGGGGCCCTCCATTCTAACACAACAACTGTAAAGAAAGGATGACAGTCTTGCTGTTGTTAGACTGAGATGGGCATGAAGCTGTTCATGCAGAGTGGAGCCCTGCCTAGCAAGAACGAGGTCCCGAGTTCAGCCCAGTGCCACAGAACATTCCTCCGGCTCTCCTTACCTCCAGGCAGGTGCAGCAGACTGAGCTCTGAGGACGGTCTCCGTCAGAACAGAGACAGCCCAGCTGCGAATCTGGGAGCAGGCTGTCCTCTGTAAACTTGTCTTCCTACAGGAGTCCTGGAACTGCTGTTCTTCTTTTTATTATTATTTTTCTAATATTTATTGCTTTAAAAGTATTACTTGAGTAGGCTTTTCAAGCCAGGGAGCTGAAGGCAGAGACTTTGCTTCTGCGTGGTAGAGAGCACCCACTCAACGCAGCCCTGCCCGCCTCTGTTCCTTCCACAGCAACAGAGGTGCACAATTTAGAAGGGCTGAGAAAATCAGCCACATTTTCTCTCCTGCCTCACGTTTACCTTTCCTGGAGTAATAAGCATTTAAAGGGACTTTTTCAATCACAAGAAAACTGAAAACAAGACAATTAATTTAATAATTAATTAATTAAATTTAATTAATTAAATAATCATTGCTGAAACAATTCTTGTTCCTTGGATTCAGTCCATGTCTTAAAGTTTTAGAATATTTGTCCTGATTCTATTCTCAGGATAAGAATGGAGAAGTGGCACATCTGGAGAAACCCTGCAATCCATGAGCGTGTTGGGCAGCAATGGTTCAGGGCAGGCTCTGCCACACACCTGGAGCGGAAGCATGGCCCCAACCAGTGCATTCCGTGCCGGCTCTGAGATGGAGAAGCAAGCTGAAACTGTTTCACCATGTTGTTGTTGGCGTTGTTGCTGTTGTTGTTGTTAGCCGAAAAGGGATTGTGGGTTTTACTTTTCCCGTTAAAAATATTTGCAACAAGATTTAGGCTTCAGAACACATTTTGTGAAACAGCATTTCTCTGCTCAAAACTCAAATTCATAGGAAGAGCAGATCTAGCCTATGGGCCAAGAATGTTCCAGTTTTGACACAGGCCATGTCAAAACACTCTTCTGCTTCATTTCATGGTTTTAATGAGAAATCATTTTGCATCATTTGCAAATTTGTATTTCAAGTTGAGAATGGCAGTCTTAGTGACCTTGCTTATATCTCATTAGTCACGGTGAACCTGGAGCCCTGCACCAGTCCCATCACTTAATTCATCTTGCTCTTGTAAGAACCGTGGGCGGGGTTCGTGCAGTTTCCCACTCAGTGTCTGGAATACGTGCAAATCATCCACTGGGTCTGTGCCTCTCTACCTGTGCTGCAACTCATCTGACCCAGTTTTCAGCTCTGTAGAACTGAAATTACAGTTGACCCAACTCATGAGTTAGAGGAGTAAGAATAAAAACTGCATGATAATGATGATTGATGACGTTGAGGATAGATGACACATGCATCGACGGATGGATGATAGGTAAAGACCTAACTAGTAGATAAGAAGATAGACAGCATACAGCTCGACACAATAAAGTCTAAGGCATTTTATTTACTTCCTTGTCTCTTCCTTCTTTTCCTTCCCACCTCCTTTACATTTTTCCTTTTCTTCTTTCAGTAAATAGAACACCAGTCTCCCTCACTGTTACAAGTGCAGTTATGAATGGATGTGTACTCCTACCTCTAAACTACTTTCCTACCTCCTAACTAATTTCAGACACGTTGATACCTGTCTCCAGCATGTCTCCGGAGCTGTCACCTGCAGGCACTTACATGGCTCCTGGAGCGGTTCAATGCTACTCCAGATTTTATCCATCCCTGTGAAAACGGTGTTCTACTGGCAACTGGGAACCCAAGACCCCAGCACCAATGCTGCCCAGTGTGAACAGCTCAGAACTGCTTCCACGTTTCCACAAGCTTTGGAAGGACAGTCAAGCCATAGCAGAAGCTAAATACGTGCCAACTACTAGCCTTACTTTGTTTTCTAATGCAGAGATATTATACTATGACATATATGTATATACATACATGTATATATATATGCCACAGAATTTGATACTTCATCATTATACCTTCCTATGTATTATATAATTTCTGTTTAATTCTCTCTTCAGTGAAAGGTAACATGCTGGTCTTTACTATTTGTTTCTTGTATATTACTTCATTATCTTTATGGTTTTCTTATTTAAATTTCGTGGTTTAGATTCTTTTATCCTATTTCTATTTTATGAAACCTAGTGATGTTTTCTTTAGATCCTGTTACATAAATTTTAATCTTTCTGTGCATGAGAATAGTGTATTTTATTTCAGAGGTGTGTTTTTAATGAAAATTCAAAAGGCAAATTATTATCTTATGCGTTTTTACAGACATATTTGATTTAAATTTTGCCTACCAGTCTTGATGTGAGAATATTACCATTTTTCATGGTATAGTTCTAATTTTTTTTATAACTGGTTTCTCTGTTACTTGGTACATACATAATGAGAAAAACTATTTTCATTGTAGAATGTAGCTATAAATATCAACTTATTTCCTTCAGTGAAAGCTTTGTGGCTCAAATTACAGTTTCTAAAAATCTTGCCACCCATTCTTATCTCGTTGTTTACTGTTGTCTGGTAAATAGATGCCTACTCCTGCATTTTTAGTCTTTTTCCATGACAGATTTAAATTGCTTTCTTGAATAGTGCATAAAATTGAGTTTGTTTTATGAACTAATTTGAGACTCTGCTTTGTTTGTTTGTTTGGGGGAGGCTAGTTAAGGCCAAATCATATTTATTGGCATAGCTATCTGTTTGGTCTCAAATCTGTCTAACATATGATAATTACTGAGTGTTAGAATTACTGTGTTTGATAAATATTTTCATCTATGTTTTCCCTGAAAAAATTCCTTTTATTGCCTAAAATATTTTGGACTGTTATGTTAGGATTTGCTTTCTTTTGGTAATTTTAATGTATTTTTCTCACTAAACCTTTGGCTGTCATTTATAATATGTTATACAATATCATTCAGGCATCTACTAAGTTAAAATAATCAGCTATCCTATTTTGTTGTTCTATTCCATGTACCATGGGCCATGTTGAAGAAATAGACTTATTGTTTAGTTTGTAAACTAGCACAATAATGGTGTAAACAAAACTCAGGGTTCCTATCTAATTATTCTTGCTAATTACTTATGAAACATAATTCCACCTTGATACCAAAAAGGACATATACATCCCATCTATTTAGTGTTTAGACGTTGGATTTCTCCTTTAAAAATCTGCAAAGAATTTCAGCACCAGTTGTATTCTCAATGAATTTAGCCCATATGCTTTATAAAAGATGAAGTTAGCTTTAACAATACAATAAACAGTAAATAAAAATCAGAATCTCATTTTCCAATCCCAGTGCTCTATAGCAGCAAAATAGTCTTGGTTTTCAAGACTCCTCGAACAGCTCAAGATTTTTCATTAAATATGTCATTTCATTAGATATAAACCAAATGCAAAAACAGGGTGACAGTTATTAAAATCAGTATTGTTTACCTCCTGCAGTTAAGAGGTTGTAAGTCCTGGAATCTGAGGAGTCATTGGCTTCATTTCCATATTTTAAATCTAGGAAAACCTTCACAGCACCTGGAGAACTCCCAAACCACTCTGGACACATACTCCCTACAGATTTTTATTTGCACTGTAAATTTTAATATAGGAAGAAGGAATCCAAGACAAATATATCTGATTCACTTTCCATCACTGACTTTCTGCTTTTATTCGATGGAACAAAAGATATAAAAAGGAGTTATTTTAGGCTCATGTTAATATGGCTGATTCATTACGGTTTCCACCCACTGCTTTCAACTATTGCTTTTCAATTCTTTGAGGCTCACCCAATTTTATATAATAACATTTTGTAGATCACAACGATGGCTCCTGTAGAATACAGTGCTGCTACTAAGTACATTTGTATTAGAATTTGTTTTATTTTGTCTTTGCCTTCATAGTAAATGCTAACTTTGTTTACACAAGAATGGGAAGAAACAAAATTATGCAAAATTGAATGGTGATGGTAAAGGTGCCTAAAACATTACCAACTTTGTAAATAAGTGGTTCACATTTTATACCAACTCTGAAAAACATGCTAATGTCAAGCGCAGGTTTGAGATGACGGTTCATGAAAACACGGAAATGACCACGATGGATGGGGTGGTTTCCATGCTTTCTTTCTGCCTGGTGTCCCTTTGCGAAAGACCATGGATGCCACTGAAGGACAGAACAGGCTGTGGGTCATTTTTTCCGCCTCATGGAGAAGCCACGGGCACTGCTTTCGTTCAGCCACTCAGAGGGTCTACCTCCTGTACACACTTCCACATTGCTGGCCTCCTGGTCTAGGGCTTTCAGACCTCTCCACATATTTCAAACTTTAAAAAATATAATACGTATTATATGCATATTGTCACACTGTTTGGGTGAAACACTCTGCAACATACTTTAGTTTGGTGAAGGTTATATTTCTGAGAATTGAGGAATCCACCCAATAGGAATATCTAGATTTTTTTCCTGTTTGCAGAAAGCAGCAAAGTGAAGACTTTGGCCTTCGTTATTCACGTGTTCCCAAACTAGTCTTGAATATTAGACCCCAGGCAAACATGACCCCAAGCACATCTACCTGTGTTCCTTATTATTTCCAATGTCTTCTGGATTAACTACAGATAAAGAGCACTCTTCAGAATAATTTCGATAGCCTTGTATCTAAAATCAATCCCACTGACCTTTGTCGGTAGATACTGGAAAGGTGCTGGAATGTGTCCTCCCAGAGATCGTTGTCTTGATGGAACATCACACTGAGTGCTTAAAATCAGTTAGAGATGTGCTATGTCTCTGTCCTCCTCCATGCAAGCCACTAAAACAGAGTCATAGGAGATACACAGAGACATACAGAGGAAAACTTTACCTGACATACACAGAATGCCTTGTCAGCACCCTGCAATTGAAGGAGGGAGGCAATAGTTTGAACATTTTCCCAGCCAGGTTTGGTCATGGTTGTATGTCATCAACAAAGTATTACTATTTCCTCTTCTTATTACTAGATAAGTGGTGCTTTTTTGATATTCAGCTGATACTTTCAGAACCAACGAGCTCTAAAGGTAAAAGAAGAATAAAGTAAATGGACAATAAATTGCTAGGTTTATCTTCTTAAGGAACTGTATGATCCATTGTACAATTTCCACAGCACTGGTAGACATTTGCCCTCCAAGTGATCGCTGCACGATACCTTGATACAGCTGGGAAGGCACAGGAGACCAAACACCGTCTCCAGGAGACTGTGCTTGAAGATGACGATACAACAGCTGAGATGCACAATGTACATTCTTATAATAATAACATGTAAAATGTGACATTTAAATTGAAATTATGCTCTTCAAAATCAGTTCCACTTATCTTAATGATAAGGGAATGATTGGATTTAATATGTTGGCTTCAAGGACAGATAACAACTTTGTGAACCAATTATTTCAACTTCAGACTGATGCCATCAGCTCTTGCAAACAGAAAATAAAGTGATTTCAAAACCTGTTGATACTATTTCTTCCAGTTTGGGGTTCCTAATTGTGATAAAGTGTGTGACTCCACTATTAACATCTGGTTATTGACAGGATGTAAGATACAAACTTTGGCCACTCTTGTTTCACTTTTGGAAAAAGGGGAAGAAACCACAAAAACTAAAACGCCAACCAAAAAACAAAAGAATACTTCCTCCCTTTTCAGTAAAAGTTGCATAAATCACAACATAGCTACTCTTAGGAAATGATTTGTGATAAGCCATTCCTCCTGGAAAACAACTCACTCACTCAACGTATCTTTAGAAAGGGGAATCCATACATGTGTATGAATGCTAGAATAGCATGACATGCATCAAGAAGTTACACACTGAAACATAGAGACATAAAGCTTTTTTATTTGGCATTTACACACCATAAATTAACACTGTATGAATGATTACAATGCAAACTTTCATGACAATGACTATGAAACCTCATTTCTTTAGTTTGTAGACACTACTAAGTGGGTATAAGACCTCTTCTGAACATATTACATTCTCAAAAGCCTGTCAGAATCTGTCCCAGGAAGACAAATGCACAGGAGGAGTTTCATGTTACAAAAGAAAAACAAGGAGAACAGAATTTACAAAAAGCTTTTGGATTTGGACACCCAGCTGAATTGATTTATAATCATCTATGGCTTAAATAATGGTGTGAATATAGCATTTCGGGAAGCATACTATGATATGAAATTGATTCTCAAATAATACATGTTATTCCATTTGAAATACATCTCAAAGAAATCAAATAACTATAATGTTCAAGTGGTATTTCCTCTGAACAACTAATCTCTAGTTTACCTATCTGTACATGTGTTCTGAATATTAAGCACTTGTTCTACCCCTAGTATAGAATTAGGAAGCATACAAATGGGATGGAATTAAATAATTTATCTGGGCAAATATTTACATGGGTATAGAATATAACAAACTCTATAGCAATTCTGTAAATAAACCTGAGCTACTTAAACAACTTGGTCATGCAGTCAAGGCTTTCTGTGAATGCAGTTTACCATAGGAATTTTTCACATTGAACATTCATTTTAATCTTCACTCTAACCATGCAAGGCAAAAATTATCATCTCATTTTTTAGATACAAACACTAAAATGTGGAGCCTGAAATTTAAACATATTTTTATATGATTTGAAATTCATACTGATAACCGCTGTGAAAAGGTATCTTCAGTCAGACCTCTGTCCTTATGGAAGATATGGTTCAATCTAGTTTAGAATCATTAGTGCTCATGTTTAATAAGAAATTTAAAGTATTTGTAAATTTATTCATGCTTAATTCACATAAAATCAACATACGTGATTTTGTGAAATTAAGTCTCATATAAATATTTCAGAAAAATAAATCATTTAATCTTGAAATAATTGCTATAAACATGTTGAATGTAAAAATTCTACACAAATTGGGTATGCAGGCTTAAATATTTCATTTCATGCAAAATGATTTTTTCTCCATACAGAACTTTCTAAACCTGTGAATTACTAGTTTTAAGCAGTGCAACATTAATTCACTTGGCTAGATTTTTTAGAGACTTTTTAGCTTCTGTTCCCAATATTAAGAGGCTTAGATATGTGGCTTTAGTTAAAAAAACAGCTACTTTCAAACAAAATCAGTGCATGAAGAAATGCCATTATGTTTTCTCACAAAGACTAGTTGAATTGTTACACTGGATAAATTTGCTAGTAGAAAGTGAAGATACTATGTTTTCTTATGCTGTCCTTGAGTAAAAGGAGCAGAAGTCAGAAACCAAAAGATCTGTTTGTGAATGAACACCCAAGTATGGGCAGGGCCAGGTACCTACCACAAGTCGAAATACTGCATCAAGCCTTACAAAACTCACCACAATCACCATTCTGAAACTCTCTGTAGCTAACATGAAACAAAACCAAGGTGCCACAATGTTTGCGTAGCATCAATGTGTGAACATATGACTGGAGAAAAGCAAACAAAATCCTCCTAGCAATAAGAATTATCAGGAGTTAAAATTAGACTTAAAATGGATATTTTTGCATGGAAATTTATTGAATACTTTTCAACCACGAAACACTTTTTCTGAATTTACATTTAACTTTTAAAAACGATACATGAAAAAATAACATCAGATATTGGATATCAGTTGAATTGTATGGCATAACATTAAAAGGCAGAATATTACTACTGCTCCTGGAAATCAGAGCCCTATAACATTATAATGTTGATGCTTCAATTTTACCCTTCTGTAAGAGAAATGGAACAAGTAGTTGATGAAATACCAACAGAAACAAACCCAAATCAGTGCAACAGGGAAAATACGTAATCTCACTAGAACAACATTCATAAAAGTTACCACTGGATGTGGTAAACTGCAAGCGTTAGCCAGGATAACTGTACTTAATTTAATCAGCTTAAGGGATCAACAGCTTTAACAAAATTACAATATGGATAACTACCAGGATTTTAACATTTATGTTTTACACTTTGACTTTTTGTTTATGTGAATTGAGTATTTGAAATGGTTAAAGGGTTGAGACCTCACTTAAATAAACAGTAAAAAAAATCATAAACTGGAGAGAGAGAAATTGCATTTCTAGGAAATTTTCACAGAAAATAAATATTCTACAAGCAGATTCTTTACAATAATGCCTTCATTTATTAATAAAGATTAGTTCAATTCTCATAAGATACTTGCTTTTGTCAGCACGAAACCAAACCTCCAGCAATGTGGAGTGGAGCATGTCTCTGTGGGTTTCTATGAAGGCTGGTTTCCAATTCAAGTTGAAGTAGTTTCAACCCTAACCTTTGTCATCACCAACTTCCCTTGCAATATCTTCCTTCCCGTAAAAACTAACCAAATCACAGTACGTATCTTCAAACGTTGCATGAAACAATCCAGTTGAGAGTCCTATGGTTCATTCTACTTTTGGAGAAAAAAATTATAGACAACCTACTGCATTTTCTTTATGCTGTGTTTTCTAATCACCAGCTTTTGCAAGTCTGACTCGCTATATATCAATAAGGACAAATACATTTTCCATGAAAACTCCTTTGGGAATAGACGTACACCCTTCTTTCTGGTTCCTAGTACAGAATGCCATGTCATTTCTGGAAGTTTCTGGTGCAGGAAGGCCATTTCCCACCCCATCTCCAGAGCCTTGCTCTGCCAACCACCCTTCCAGAGCTTTTTGAAAGGGCAGAACTAAACTCCTCAATCAACCACCAGCCACCCTGCCCCACCCACCCGTGTCTCCTGTCCTGAAAACACTTCCTGTTTCCCTTGTTAGCTTCAAGCTTCACTTGTCACAAGAACAAGTGAATTATTATTTTTCCGGTGTTATTTTGTGTGCGAGTATGACGCTGACTTTGATCACATCTTAGAGCTCAGTAGCTTTGGCTGTGGCTCTGAGTTCTTTGTAATCACTAAACTATCCAGGGAAAGATCCTAACAAATGTGTCCCAGAGGAAGGAGAGGTTACTCTGTAATTGTGGTAACTATCCTATTAGCAACATAAAAAGAATTAGGTGCCCTGGGCAGACACAGGTGGGAGAGGGCGTGGTCATTCTGGGAGGGAGGCTGTACTGATCCTGAGTCTTTGCAGCCCCTGAGTTTCCCTTGCTGTCATTGGGGTTCTTGCAGAGTGTGTACAGGCTTATCTGCTAGTAATGCTGTGCAGAATGCTGTATGATTTCCCAGTGCTTCCTTCCTACATTGCTAGTCCCCACTCTTGGGGACAAGGGGAAATGGCAGTTTCTGCTCCTGTTTTCTCAGTCATTAAAGTGAACAACTTTAGCTGCAGGTCTAATCACACCATTCATTCAAGTGCCCGAAGTTTTGAAAAGATTGCTTCATTACGTTAAAAGAGTCTTTCTGTGGCTTTAGCTATATATAAATCCAAACATACTATTTTAAAACTTCTGCATAAATGCACATGAACAGATTTCTCCGTGCATTGTCTTGTGCAAGTATGAGAAAAGGGCCTAAGCAAATTAGAGACTCAAGAAGTATAAATGCGATGAATAAATTAGTACTAGCACTGGTAGATGAGGGAGAGAGAGAGTGGACTTCGCCATGTAGCTCGACTGAGCCACTTTCCTTGCAACAGTATTTGTAAGGTCAGG
This sequence comes from Dipodomys ordii, assembly GCF_000151885.1. Taxonomy (NCBI): domain Eukaryota; kingdom Metazoa; phylum Chordata; class Mammalia; order Rodentia; family Heteromyidae; genus Dipodomys; species Dipodomys ordii. Next base: position 7,646,454 of record NW_012267335.1, on the reverse strand, counting down.
GAACTGTTGTTTAGAATGTACAGCAGAATTTAAAAGAATAATGCAATTGATTCTTCATTCCAAGGATTGTAGGTCATGAATCTGAAATCTGCAGAGCTAAATCACACATATTTCTATTGCTATAGCTCCATTTAAAGAAATAAGGAAACCAAACACACTGATTCTTCAAAATGGCACTGGTAATAACACTGTTAGGACACAGTGATTGTGGAGGCCACAGATGTGTGTGATCCAAGGACTTCAGTGAAGCAGAGCCCCGGCCCCTTCCGAGCGGACATCTGGGAAGGCCAGTCCTGGATGAGGAATCTCTCCTCTGCTGTGTGGACCCTCACAACAATGGCTGTTAGGAAAGTGGACAGGGGGTCAGGAATTCATTGTGCAAACTAGAAAATGGAGGAAAGCCAGGGGAGAGGAGGGTGGGAGGAGGCAAGGGTGCCGAAAGCCATGCCAGGGGTCAAGACACCTGGCATTGGTGAGTTGCTGGGTGAAATGACATCTCCTCCCTACCACTATGAAAAGATAGTCTTCAGACAATGAGAGATGCACAAGGCAGTCAGGAGTCAGCAGCCCAGCTTTCTAGAGTTTATGAGATTCGATCTAGCAAGCTAATGGTTAAAAAATAACGTAGACTGGAGTTTTTCTGTGTTCTCTATCCCAGGGCACTTCCTAGGATCATATCATACTTCTCGGCTCTGAGCTCCAAGAAGTTACCTGATATGAAAGCCGGTGTATGCCTTTAATTTAAGTCCATATTATTTCCCCTGGGAAATTTTAGAAACGCTGGGTGGGATATTTCAAAGTAGATGGTGAGAAATCTGGTGGACGGAAACTTATGAAAGAAAAAAAAAACAGGTGACTTCTTACAACTTTGACTTATTTGATCTTTAAAATACCGAGATAACCTTCTTTATATTCACTTTCTGGCAGAACTAACATCGAATCTCACCTTTCCTAGTCATTAGGAAGGTTTCCAATCTCTTAAATCTTATAAAAATGCTGTATTTATGTTTTAAAATAATTGATGCATTTATAGACACATTTTCAGATTAACCATAAACTCTTCAATGTAAAAGAATTGCACATGAACAGATTTCTTACAATAATACCTCAGTATTAAAGGACATTAAAGAACAGTTGTTTTAACCTTCAAGCATATGAGACATATCTTCTATTGCTTTCCCTGGATTAATTGTTCATTTGGTTATTTCCTTTATAATTCAGTAATGTATCAACAACAAAATATGTCACTGATGACCCTCAACATTTTAAAATACACTATTAAAGAACTTAGCCAAAGTGGTGCCTCGTGAGGTTTCCTAGACCAGAAGAGTAATGTTCATTTGGAGTTGTTTTTCTGTTTTTGAGGCTGGGACTCACTGTAAGGCAAAGCCAGGCTTCCCCGAGGCGTGTGAGGAGCGCAGAGCCGCTGCTCAGCCTCTAAGTGCCGCCATGCCACACACATTTTTAGTTTGTTTTTTTTTTTCTGCTAGCCAATTTACACAAAAAATGACTTTTGTAAATGTTCATGACAGCCCTGTGATGAAGGTGATATTAATATTCTCAAGTCAGAGCCAAGTGCGCCAAGTTAGAGCAAGGTTTTATCTATTTTTCTCTAGATCACCAGAGCAGAGTTGGATTGGGGCTGTGTGGCCTGGCACGGCTGCATCCTGGGCATGACTGCATGCTACTACCTTTCTTCCACCATTTATATACTCCTCTCCATCGTAAGCATGGGGCTTTGTGTCTGAAGTTCAAACATGAAAGGAGACAGACTTTTTTCCTCTGATTTTATTAGGACAGGAAGCCTATCTTTCATGATTTATTTGCATAGATTTTTTTTCAACTTCAAGTTCCTTCCAGTGCTTCCTTTTCATCCTGCCCCATGACACAGAGACGCTGCGAAGAGCAAGGGAGGGAAGGAGGGCTGAGGCCGACAATAAGGAGCAGAACAGGAAGAACCACACACTCAGGATCGGAAGGTGGAAGACTAATCTCCTGGTTCGGGCAGAAAAGAGGATTCTGCGCATTTGTTCAGAAAGAAGAGATTGCATTTTCCCTGAGGTTGAGGGTGAGTATACTCAGATCCACCTCCACACTTCCAAGGAAGTTTTCCTGGATTCTTCTACAATACCTCCACGGGTAATTTCCATTGCAGACACGCTTCTGAGTGTTTTTGTTCAAGGTTTGCATTCTATCTTTGAGATGAGGCAGCAGGGCCCTGGACCCTTTGCTCATGCACACCCTAAATACACTGGTTCTCTAAGTGATGAATTCCTTCTTAGAGTCAGAAGCTCTATTTGATTTTTGGCACCATGCAGTCTCTTCTTCAACCAGAGTGCCATTCCACTTTTGACCAATACTACCTACCCTGGCCTATATGAAAACGGATGATAGCTTTCATTGTCTTTCTGAAAAACTAGTCCAGTGCCTAACATGATAAGGATTTAATAACTTTGATAAATGAAGAATGTACCTATGAATAATGTCAGTCTAATCACTGAAAACAGTAGTGCATTTGACAAAATGAGAATCACTTGACCTTTATTCTTTGAGAGGACATAGTTGTCACAATTCTTCACGAAAGAATTCATGTATTATTATGCTGCAAATTTTCCACACGTATAATTGAATCCTTTTGTATGTAATAGAGCTAGATAGATTTTAGTATACATGACCTCCTGCCTTTTGAGAACATCTTTGACAGGATGGTGCAGATACAACTTACACCTCGTGATTTTTGCCTGGAAAGACTCATGGCATTATATGATAATTATGTATGTTTGACAAGAATAAGAAATAAAAGGTTGGTCCAATTCCCTGGTATTGGTCAGTTTTCTTTTGCTATAATGAAACACCTGAGCTATGTACATGATACATGGGAAAGGTTTCTCTAGCTAATAGTTCTGGAGGTTCGAGTTGATCGCCAGGTGCACCTTTTTATTTGAGCACCTGTGGGGGTTCTACTGTGTAGCAAAGCGTCCTGTCTGCTGGCCAGTAAGCAGAGAATGAGGAAGAACCAGAGGGTCTGGACTCCACTTTGGGACACAGGCCCAACTCGGTGACCTACACCTTTCCCATAATTCCCCGGCTCCTAACTCCACACCACCTCTCAGCACGCCACTCTGGGGGCCACCGGCCTTTCACCATGCAGCCTGTGGGCCACCTACTGGAAGCCTGGTATTCCCTAAGGCATTTGCCACACAAATCAGGTGGGCAGCAGTGGGGTAGGCCTAGATTTAGGGATGTGAGTGTCATGGCTGGTCCTTGTGCTCTTCTTTCAGTGTGAGGATGAGCCAGCCCGGAGTTCCACTGCACTGGCCAGTGATGAAGCCTTCTCCAGAGAGCTCTTAGGAGCTCTGATTTATTCAATCACCTACATCCTCTTCCATCTCGTCCAACAGAGCTAAGGTCAACCAACAACGTCCTGCCACAGGAACTCTGGTCTGCAGGTATTTGCGTTTCTTTGTCTGGTCAGCACAATAAAAAAAAATTACATATCAGACGGGTGAGTTTCGGTGCATGTACAAGTCTTCCATACCTGCCATACCATGGCCTCTATTTCTTATTTAAGCAGTTGTACAAAGGAGCTGCCATTTAGCAAGGCCGGTTCTGAACACAGAGCATCCGGGTCAGCGCCACCCTTTCAACTCTCCACCCTCCCCCACGTTCCCTGGCTCTCCTATCAGCCTAAAAGTAAGCACACTGGCGGCAAATGCAAGTGGTTACAAATGCATTAACGGAAATAAAGTAGATTCAAAAACGATCTCAAATAGTGCAATTCCTTTGAAAGGCAAAGTTGAAGCCCAACAAAATACGCACCAGGAAGATGGATTTTGCAAGAGGTGGAATGGCGCCAAGGACACAGGAGTAGATGAAGAAGAAGAGAAGGCAGGGAGGGGGAGAGGGAGGGCATTGGGGGGACAGGTAGGAATTCAATAATCTTTTTTTTTTGGTCGGTCATGGGGCCTGAACTCTGGGCCTGGGTGCTGTCCCTCAGCTCTTCAGCTCAAGGTGAGCGCTCTACCACCTGAGCCACAGCGCCACTTCCAGTTTTCTAGTGGTTTATTGGAGATAAGAGTCTCTCGGACTTTCCTGCCTGGGGTGGCTTTGAACCATGATCCTCAGATCTCAGCCTCCTGAGTAGCTAGGATGACAGGCATGAGCCACTGGCGCCCAGCTCAATAATCTTATTATCTGGTATTTCAGGCCCAAAACTTGGGACTGATAAAGATCATTTAATGAAAATCAATACTCTGGCTTTAAAGACAAATCAGAAGTAGGTCTATTATTATTGTTAAAATGAATGGTTTAGCATGAATAAATCTCTACTCAAAGAGTAGCCTAGAACCATGACAAATGGTCCCCAGTGTTAATTCTTTCACTCACTCCACATTCCACATGTCACAAACCTCACAAACAGAACAGCCACGAGACTGGAGAGGAGCTTTCCTGTACTTTCCATCTTTCTTCTAATGATCTAAATACAAACCAAAAGGAAAGGTTACTACCTAAGATGCCAGTGGTGAAACTAGAAGATCCAGAGTGGAGTGATACCCCTCCGAACAATGGAAAAATATGAAGATGATAGATACTTCACAAATGTTTCACTTCCGTGTCCCACCAAAAATAGAAGTGAATTGAAATCTCATCAGTGGGTCTTCCTGCTTGTGTCTAAATTCAGAGCAGTCTGAGAGGACCATAGTTGATACTTTGTAGTTTCAATAGGGCAGGGTTATAGCTCAAATATTTCACTTCAGCCCATTCATCACCAGTGGTGCTGGGCTGGGAAGGTGGCTCAGTGGTAGAGTATGTGTTCACTATGCCCCTCAGAAACACATTCTTGACATCTGTAGTTTATCTTTAAAATATGTAATGTATATCTTATGATCTTTTGAAGTTACCCAAATTAGTTGTTACTCATAACACGATATAAAACGTTGTAGCACTCATACCTATAAAAATAAAAGATGCTGATGAGCACTTTGTGCTTGCTATGCGCTGCATGGAGCTGAAAGAGAAGAGCAAAATCGTCCCTCCTGTTGCAGCTAATAGGAAATCAGCCACATGTTCCCCATTTTTTTCTAGCTCTTTTCATTAGTCCATCAAGGTGTAGGAAGTATAGTTTTTACTCTGCATTTAAGAATGTTGAGAATTGCTAAATATCGTGTGTGATTACCTTTTCCTTCTAGGTCTAAAGAAGAGATTGATTTTTATTAATCTTAAACATTCCAAACCGTGCTACCATCCTCTGCAGCCTGGGGCCAAATGTTCACTCAGAAAGTCTCTGAGAACTCGCAAAACAAATCGCACCGAAGTTAGGGTCATGGGCTATCCAGGGCCCACTTTTGATCTGTAAACAGATTTTATTCCAAGTAGTAAGTCAAATTGAACTCAAAATAACATGTAGGCAATGGTGCATATTCTAATATGCATGTTTTCCTTTGTGTGTATCTCTAACAGCATTGATTCTACAGTGGAGGCATATTCCCCAGTTTTTATAGTATGTGACAACTAAATTACCTCAGTTGGTGGAATAGCTTCATCTGTAGGAGACTGTATCTTGGTTGCTACAAAGTTTCAGAATGCCTGGCATGGGTGAGATCCTGTCCTCTATGTACTGAAAGGCAGGTTGTGTTTCTGAACTTAAACTATGACAGGGCCATCTTACTGTTTTGGAATTTCACCAATATTTATCATCTTGTTGCCTCTTCTCACCTGTGGTCCTGTTGGCAGTGTTCATAGCACCACATGAACTGTGAAGAAATAAACATGTCCAAGATATCTACTGCTTATTACCTGGTCACACGGTGCCAGGCTGTATTAGATACTTGCATCACATGCTCATTAGTCAGGATGCATTAACTGCTACTGACAAAGATAGAAAAAAAACACTGAGTTCATCAGTAGCATAACACACTCACATAACAGCATCAAGTGTTCAGAGTTCCTCCTGTCTTGCATACTGTAGATTTAAAATGCATGCTCATTTTTACATATGTCAAATGCCTCTTATTAAACATATTAATTTCCTGTATTTCCAAAAATAAAAATTTTACCACACAATCTTGATATACCATAAGTTATATTAAATAATTTATGCTTCAGATTCACTTTACAGGACTATTTATCATAATATTCATAAACCCCAGTTTGGGGGCTGGGAAGGTGGCTTAGTGGTAGAGTGCTTGCCTAACATGCATGAAGCCCTGGGTTCAATCCCTCCGTACCACATACACAGAAAAAGCCAGAAGTGGTGCTGTGGCTCAAATGGTGAAGTGCTAGCTTTGAGCAAAAGAAGCTTGGGGACAGTGCCCAGGCCCTGAGTTCAAGCCCCAGAACTGGCAAAAAGAAAAGAAAAGAAAAGAAGAAATAAACTACAATTTGAGCCAAAAATAAAAGCACTGATATTTATAAATAGTATACAAATAGTATATTTCAAGTAGTATTACAAATGGTATACCATTTCTTTGTGCATTCCACTTCTTTTTGTCCACATGTTGTGGACAATGGATAGGGTTTCTTCCTTTCTGTGAAAACCTGTAGTTTCTACTGATCATAGTACTTTAATAACACGGCTTCCCTCAGCCATCCTGCTTTGCAAGTTGATTACACTGAGTGAAGTTTCCATGCCACATCTCCGTTACATCAACCAGTGTTAAGTCCCTTTAGGTAGCATGCCGCGCAATTTCTGAATATGTATTTTAAAGTTTTGTATATTATCATTTTAATGACAGTCCCAACAGGTGTACATTATTTCTCCCATATGAGTTGAATATGGCATCAAAAGCCATAGAGTAAACCCAGGGCCTAAACTTGACTTCCAGGCTCTGTCCTTCATCATGATTCTTTTTCCGTATGTGAAACAATACAAACAGAAGGCCTTCCTTACCTTCGGTGCATCAGACTGATAAAATCAGACTCACTGTCCATATCACGAGGTTATTATCCCGAAAGAGGAATTACTGAGAAACGAAAGAAGGTGGGTTTGCTCTACTATTGTGATAAGCTAATTTCCACGCATAAGGAACCAAAGCCCTCATCGCGAGGACTTAGAGGATTCACGAGGCTGCTCATAAATGCATGCTGAACCTCTCGCTACACCATTGTCCCTGTGCAGAGAAAGAGGTGTGCTTTGCTTGCTAGTCCTGAGAAGGTCTTTAGTAGTCAAGCCGAAGGAAGGAGGTAAAGATGTCCAGTTAGCAGACCGAGGAAGTGTACTAATGTGGCCATGCGTCCGTTAAAGTCGTGGGAAGATCCTAGAAAGATTGTCTGGGCTGACAGATGTACTGCCGTGTCTCGAGACTGCACAGGAGAAATCAAGGCAGGAGCAAGCAGTTTGGCTCAGCCTGGCACTGCGGTGCAGGCTGTGGCGAGGGGCTGGCGGGGCGCGCTTGTACCTGGCCTGGTCTCCAGCGAAGGGACGGTGTAGCAGCGTGTGGACAGCGGTGCAGCGGGGCAGACTGCAAGAGGCCCCGGTGAAGGGTGCTCAGACCCGGGCCACGTCTGTGCCTGGAAGATTGATTTCATTAGGCTCTAGTCCCGAGGCACAGGACGTGTGGCCTCTCTGGGTTCTTTGCATTCAGATGTCACCTGCTTTTTATCCAACGCCGGATCACTTTACTAGAGATGCTGTAGCCTTTACTTTGAAGACAAAGGGCGGCGTCTTTAACTGTGAATGTCTTACTCTGCTTGACTCCCTCAACTGGTCTTCCAGAACAAGCTACTTCCATGTCACCTCGGGGCCTCCGCGCCAGCAGAAGCTGACTTATCTTCTCTGTCCGCTCCCAACGCCACAACGTGGAGCAATCCTGGCCCGAGCCACTAATGGCGAAGGCCCAGGAGGAGGATTTCTGGGAACAGGCATCTGCTCCACGGGCGTCCTTGGAGGAGGCGGCAGCGGCCAGTCCCCTTGCGCGCTGCACGCTGCGCCCTGCGCCCTCCCGACACCGCTGGGGCGCTGCTGTTCCAACCAGAAGAAGCCTTCCAGCCAACACACACTTCTTCCTTTATGTGCTCAGGTGTTCCTCTCCATTTGGGGTTTTCAATTTGGCACACGGTCTTCTCCTTCTTTCTTGGAACTTAATGAGCATTAAAAAGAATGGCTTGGCTTTCTTGTTTGGAAGACAAGGCAGGAGGGGCGATCGAGGGGGGCTTAGGGGACGTCGAGGCAGCCTTGGATTGCTGTGTGGAGGTTGAGGCCCTCCCGGCTGCAGTCCGGAATAGCGTGCTTGCCCAACGCCCCATTATTGCGCTTCCTGACGAGTTACTTGTGAGTTTTCTCATCAGAAAGTTTGGAAAGGCAAGCCTGCACGGTGTGTGGAAGCAGCACCAGACTGCGGTCGTGACTCTGACATCTGCATGGGTTCACTGCCAAGCCCACGTCCCCCGCGGAGGAAACCCACCCTGAGCCGAGGTGGAGAGGCGGCTGGTGCACGGGGCTAGAGATTCCTGCTGCTCACCAAATGTCTGTGACTACGATATCATTCGGGGGAGGCATTGCTCCTCCTGATAGAGTTTTGTGGTGAATTGTCACCCTTAATATTCTCTTCTGCTGTTGAATGTCTCCATGGGTCATGAACGGGATGGTAAGAACCAGACAGTCTGACTCCAGAAAAGTAGAAAGCTTTTATGAAAGGGTTTTTATTTACTGCACAGATTTCTATTTAGCGCATGATGGCCAGTAAAGACAAGACATCGGGCAGGGATAATGGTGCCCAGGGTTAATGGCACACACGCGCGCGTGCACACACACACACACACACACAGAATCCTTGGAAACAAATAATGAGATTATTAGTTAATATTTAATTTGAACAAAGAATACAGACAATTATGTTCATTTCCCAATTGGTAGGTTAGCTAAAGAGTAAAGAAAAGTATTCCCAGGAGACTTTTTATCATAATGCAATCGATGTTTTCATGGTGGCATGTTATCTAGATCAGCCTGGTAGATTCCTATCACACCTTTCAGATGTGTACTATGTATCTTATTTGGCTGAAAGGACCGAGATTTTTGCCACATAAACTAAGGTAGAGACACCAGAAACTTCACACGCGTTTCTAGCTAATACGTATCACTCTTCATTCAACTCCTGGCCCTGTGAGCTGTCACACATCTGGCCTCTAACTTGCATTGCCGCAAAGAACACTTGTTTTTCTGTTGTTGATTGATCCATGTCCTGAGGACTCTTAGAAGACACTTCATTTGATATGGCCCTAAGTTATTTGAAAGAAAAAACGTGTTTTGTGATATGGGGAAAGAGTCAATAAAGGAAAAGATGCACACAAGATTTGGCCCGGTCTTGTACTGAAACACACTGTTCACCTCCATGGAGAGAGAAGATGAATTTGATGTCAAAATTCTGTTAATAATCAAATCCTCTGTGATTCCTTACACAAAAAGCCCAGTGGAAAAGTCCCCAATGTTTCTAACCGATACTGCTTAACACATGATGTTAAACGTCAAGTATAACAGTCTACGTTAAGTAGCCCAGGTATTATTCCATTCACACCATCAACTTGCACCAGGTGTTTCCTAGACGGGGGCTGTGATAGGGCCGTGAGAGGCGGGAATAGCAGCGTTTGTGCAGTATGGAGGGCCTTGGCTCACCTGACCGTGGATGCTGAGAAGTGGGCGGCCTTCTGGTGGGGCTGAGACCCAGCCCACCCGGCTCGATGTCCCCAGCAAGCAGCCCACAGGACATTCCAGGTTCGGTTCTGCTCAGGCTGCGCTGACTGAAGGAAGAAATAAGCTGTGTGAAAATTCTACCGATTTAAATGTAATTCCCAGACAAAAACAGCATCCCAAAGACATCCCAACCAAGTGGCTGGGCTCCATGGCCAGCACCATTTGTGCGGTCAATAACCAGGCACACTGCTCCCTCCTGGGTAGCATGTCTTGTTTTTGTTAATTGCTATAATAACTCATCTAGCACAACCTATACCCAGTTTCTCCTTCTTTTCAAACAAGAAGAGTTAAGTATTTGGGAAAAAATCCAGAAATTTTAAAAGGTGTTAAACTGTACTTAAGTAATAATGATTCGTTATAGTTTATCTTTAACTATGACCACCTCCCTGAGTTGCTTAGTGACACACATTCTCTTAATAAATACTTTTTCCTACAAACTAACTGGCTCAGAAATACTATTGGCTGAACATTGTGAGACTGTTCTCAAATATTACCACAGCAAAGAAAAGAAACAATATTTGCAAGATCTGGGTGTTAGTTCATCCCAGTACATTTATATTCAAATTACCCTCTTAATGGTAATGACAATTTTAAAATAAGGTGAGATTGTGTGTGTGAATAGAAATGTCATGATGAAAGCGTTACTATGTTCAATTTAATATATACCAATTAAAATTAAATAGTAAATTATAGGTAATAGTTCTAGTTGAGTACCTGTTTGAGAAGTCTTAGGTGCTTGTATCTTTGCAATTTTTCCATTTTTCTGCTTACACTTTATACTGAGTATTGATTAGATATGATTCTATCCATCCATAGTAATTGCCTGAAGTGTTCTAGGAACTCTCCCAAACATTGAATTCTTAATCATCACAAAGACAGCACAGGTCTTGATACAAGGCTGCTCCACACTACTGAGTTATAGTTTAAAGAGAACAGTTTTAAAGAAAGAAATGCCCCTTGTACAATTAATTAATTCTAATGAAGAATTTAAAGAGAGGTAGAAATTCATCAGTGGAAGAAATGCCTTTGTATTGTATTGTGCATGAGATTGGTAGGAACTGGCAAATGGTGTATGGAGAAATTGGTGAGGAGATTCTTCTGATTTTTTTTTCTGAAATACTGAGGCCAATTTGGTGACAATATAGGGGACAGGATTTGGGTGGCATTTGTAATAAATAGATTATTTTCATTTTCTCCTATAGTGATATGACAAATCATTTCTGGGATCCACAGTGGACAATGTAACAGATAATACTGACATAAAAAGACACCATAAGGCTGCAGACATTTGGTCCCAGTAGCTGTTGGTGGTGGTGGTGGTGTGTGTGTGTGTGTGTGTGTGTGTGTGTGTGTGTGTTGGCTTGTGGACTGGGAATTAAGACAAATAGTAGACCTTTGCTTTCATTTTTATTTTTCCTTTTGCCTCATAGGATATTGGAATGTTCTTGAATTATTGACGAGTGATATAAAACATGTAAGGATGAGAAGAGGTGCCCCATGATAATTTCGCGGGCAGCTATGAAGGGCCACCAGGTTGAGCAAAGATGTGATCTGACACAATTTTTAAAAGAATCATTCTACAACCTTCACTGAAAACAGGCTGGAAAGGCTGAGGAGCACGAACACTCTCCAAATGCTGGCTTAATACCTGGATCAATATAACTCAAGGGGATGGAGGGGGGTGGAGGGGAGAGCGGTGAATGGGTGATGTTGGTCAAGAGGCATTATGCTCATAAACGGACATGCGGGACTGAAACCTTTCGTATAACCACTTTACAATCATAACAAATTACAATAAACATGATATTTATTCCATACTGAATTACAAACGGATCCTCAGGAAGAGTGGAATGAATTTCATTTGCTGTTTACCACATTTCTCCTATTTGTAGACACTTTTCTTTTGCTATCAACTTTTAAACGTGTGGTAGTTACACAGATTATCCAAAATGGCTACCGAAGTGACACTAATACTTCTATATAAATTTTCATATGTTGATGCGTGTGTTTTTCAGAGTTCTGGTCTCTGCAGGATTCGTCAGTTCACAGATCTGGTATCACCTCTCCTGGGCCACTGAAAACAGTACCTCTGTCTTCATTGCGTTTAGCTATTCCCCTGTAATGCTACAACTTTCCATGTTTTTTTTTAAGGACTTGGCATGGCTTTTGTATTTTTTTTATGCAGCAATAATGGCATCAGTCAAAATGTATGCCTACCTGTCTGTATTACTAATGTTCGTTTTTAGACCTAAACCTGTAATTGTGGCCCATGAGCCACAATGAAAAGCTTGCCCGATGGTTCATATAGCCAAAATCAATAAATGCTCAGCCACACATTAACACAGATGCAGTCTTCTCTGCGGCTTCCTCAAAACACCTCCTGAGAATTTCTACCACATAATACGTACCTCATCTCCGCTCATGCTCTTTGATTGCCATCAAGATAAAGATTGACCCTGGCATCCTTAAAATGTAGCTTTGAAGCTGTGTGCATCTATCACTGCCTTGATAATGAGGATAGTTATGCATCTCTTACCGGGGGTCACTTGTGAGAAAAGTGCTATTAGCTGATTTTGTCACCGTGTCAACCCCAAAGAGTGTACTTATACACATCACATGACTTGCATACTGCCTGCCTAGCCTATGTGCCCCAGCTCAGCTCACCCACGCCACATACCAAACTGCTGTGGGAAATGGCAATAGTGTGGCATTCCTCTGCCACCACGCTACCCAGACACAGCAGGTGCAAGGGTTTAGGAGGGCACAGTCGGCTTCCCATAATCTCAAGGGACCACGGCTCTGTGTGGCCCCATATAGATCACAACATTGTTAGGCAATGCAAAACTGCATGTCAGAAGTTTCCCTTTATTATCCATTATTTATATATTCATTTGGTTATTATTCTATTAAACAGATTTACAGGGTACAGTGTCATCATTAAAACCTACAGTGTGTAATGATAAAGTTTACTGTTAATCATTAATTAAAGAGAAAATCCTGGATGGGAAGAATTGTTTTTTGTTCTTCGCAAGTAATAACACACATGACCTGAAAATCTATTTGCACCACCAACTTCCAGATGAACAATCACATGAGATATTTAATATTATAGACTATCTGACATGAAAGAATGCAGTATGATGTATGAAGTTCAAAAATGCTTCCCTCGTATTTTTCCAGGTTGCAACAAGCACACATTGGTATATGTATGTATTGTTTCATGTTGTGAGTGGTCTGTGTGATACTTGTTCTTGGAATTCTTCGATATTTTCATTATTAGTCCAGCTGCTAAGTTCATGGAAACAATTGAGTTAAGAGAGAAACAGCCGAAGTCTGTTATGAATGAGGAAATCAACATTTATTCCAATGAACTTTAAGCATCTTAGAATCCCTAAAATTAACTGCTTATTGAAATATGAAAGTACTCACATAGTCCATTGCTTGATATTTTGATAACACATCACTGGCCAATTTATTTCCTTTATGTGATAGAAAACCTTTTTTTTTTCTTTTATCAGTAGGCTATGTAGTCCAAATAGCCTTTCAAACAAAGAGAAATTCAATGGACACTCCAACTGGTCTTCAGAAGACAATCTTCAACTTCTGCTTCAAAATACTCTTGCTGAAATCAATTTACACCCTCTCTCCTAAAATACATCTTAACGGAAATAAAAAGATGTGAAAATCCCACCAGAGATGTGGCAGGCAGGGGATGTGATGCGGGGTTGAGCACCTGTCATTCAGGCTGTTCAGGAGGCAGAGGAGACAGGAGGATCTGGAAACCAGCTAGGCCGACCCCATCCCAGAAGCAAAAGTTGGTCTGACGGGTGAGAGGCATGGCCCACGAGGTGCAGGGTTTGTGTGGACCCTTCACCTGAAGGTGGAAAACTCTCTGTGAAGGACGGGCACAGAAGCGTCCTGGGGAGGACTTCAGGCTCCAATGAGTGCACCGAGCCTTCCACTATGGGTGAGGACTAAGAATAGGAGCGACTGAGCTGCAGAAGCTCAGAGCACAACAAACACAGGGTTGTGAAGGCGGGTGGGCTGAGCCCACCGCCCCCGGTCTGCATGGCAGAGAACCCTAGCAGGGCTCCGCAGACACGGGGTCCTCACGGTGGTGCAGGAAGAATGTCTAGAGCATAAAGTCGGTTGGGATATACAAGGCCAGATGAAACGGAGATATTTTTGTTTTTTTTTTTTACAATTTTCCCTAAAACCGTTTTTAGTATCTCTAAATAAAGGAGGAGCCGTATGACAGAGCAGCTTGTAAATGAGGTGCCTCCCTTCAGCATCCTCCCCCCTCCAACACCCACCCTTACCTGTCTTAATTTTGTATGTACACTAATTTCTTTTTTTGTAGGTCATGGGGCTTGAACTCTGGGCCTGGGCGCTGTCCCTCAGATCTTCAGCTCAAAGCTAGCACTCTACCACTTGAGCCACAGCGCCACTTCCAGCTTTTTCTGCTTATGTGGTGCTGAGAACTTGAACCCAGGGCCTCATGCATGCAAGGCAAGCACTCTACCACTGAGCCACCTTCCCAGCCCCCACAACAAATTCTTGACACTGTTCTCACCCACTTTTCTCTTTTCATTAATCTTCCTTTCCCTTTAGGACCCCAAATGCTCCACAATGTACAAATAGATAAAAAAAACACATATCAAGATCAAGGGGAAAATAACAAGCATGTGCACGGCACGCACGCACGCACACACACACACACACACACACACACACACACAATGGAATTTTACCATTTCTAAGGATAGGGAAAGACTGGGCAAAAACATATATTAAGTGACGTCAGTCAGACCTGGAAAATCACGTATTGCATAGTTTCCTACATTTTTGATGGAAAGAATGTGCTTATAAACCTATAAATAAGTACACTGGGTGATATCTAAATGGTTAAAATAAATTAACCAAATACTATTAGAGTCTATGGTGAGCTCAAATACTATAATCTTTTAGAAGGATTAAGTTGAAGCTCAATATAATTATCCTTTTTTTTTTTTTCAAGCAGGTCCATGTCTCCCAGTTGCTTTCTGCAGACCACTATCCTCTCTGGGTCATGGGGGCGTGGTTCAAGAGCTGCACAGATAACAAAATCCTTACGGAAAATGGTTTAATAGTTGCACATAACAAGCATAACTTGAGCAAATCCTCTATATAACTTTAATCACCTCCAGATTGCCAGTGACACCTCATACAATGTAAATGCCATGTGCATAGATATCATACTCACTAAGTAGACAAATAGTGGCAATGCACTCATTAGTTAGGGAATCATAACAAGCAAACATCCCTCCCCACACACACACACAAGAAAGAACGAAGAAATAAATCTAAGCTACAGTCATAAACAAAGTCCAAGTTTCGGTGTCTTGTTTTGATTTTATAATTTATGACAATATATGTTCATGAATCATCTCAAGAATTTACCCAGCTATCCATAGCTTGAAATTAAAAAGAAACAATTAAGCCCTTACTAGATTCACATGGTCAAAAACTGAACATAAGATGTTTAGAAAAGCCCCTATTGCAGTAAGAAATTTATATAATTTATATTATGTTCTTTAATCAGATTTATTTCACCTTTATGGCATCAAACATATAAATACATTACAAACCATATCTATTAATTATTTGAATACCAAATACTAATGGCTATATAAGAAACATTGCAGGTATTGTAAGCTATTTTATGTGACTTTCATACATTTTTGTTACATACTTTTTGACTTATGTTTTTAGTTGAGAATTTGAGAAATTGAACATTTTCTCAAATTCTTGCATTTTCCTTGACAGAACTTGAAGCTGAAATATTTCCACCTGTTTTCAAGCATTTGCTCCTCCTACCTCATTGCCTTCCGAACTCCTATGCCATTGCATCTCTGAGAGATTTAAAGGAAGCATTGCTCTGCACTAGCAGCTCTCCGCAGAGGAAGCTGTCAGTATGTGCTTACATTGCTCTGGGGGAATGGGGCTGACCAAGGTTAAAGCAGATGGTGGAGTTGGGCCCTTAGCGCCTCTCCACTGCTCCCTTCCTGATTTTCCCTTTGCACTCACCACATCATTTGTTTGCCAAGTAAAAAGCAACAGCTTTCAGAAAAAAACGATCTCTTTGATGAATCATCTGAGGAAATGAGACAGAAAAAATGATATGTAAAATCTTTGACTTTTTTCACTTATAGTGTTGGCTTCCATAGTTTTGTATTTAAAAATTTGAGGAGACTGCTTTTACTTAACATTTTCCTGATTGTAGGAAATAAATCTGAACACAGTTCTACAAGTATGTCTCCATCTTTATATTTGCCTTCTATCTGTCACATATTTATGTGTCTGTGTATGTATCATCTATATACTTATCACCTATGTCTATTATTTATCTTTCTGTCATCTCTTTCTACCTATATCGTCTCTCTATATCTAACATCTATCCATCTAGTTATCATCTTTAGCTATCTGCAAACTATGTATCTATTGACCTACCTTTATCAATTATCTGTATGCAACATTTACCCATCTGTCTACCTATCTCATCTATTTATATGTATCACCTATCATCTCTCTCATCTATCTATATCTATGTACTATCTATCTATCTATCTATCTATCTATCTATCTATCTATCTATCTATCTATCTATCTATCTATCTATCTATCTATCTATGTGTCTACCTGTCTGTCTGTCTGTCTGTCTGTCTGTCTGTTTATCTATCTGTCTATCTATGCACCTACCTATGTATCTATTCATGAACACATGCATAAATGCATATATGTTCATATAGGACAAATTTAGAACCAGCCTGCATTTTACGGGGCTATTTCCTGCAGCTATTCTTGATGTGAAGATACTGAGAAACCATCCTTCTTTATATAAAGAGGCATTTGCTCTGTGTTTAGATAACTTCTTTTTTTGTGAGGCATTTTGAATGCCTTTTTTTGAAGTAGAAGAAGAAGCTATACTCAATTATTTCTAAATTGAGATTGGATCTTATTATTTGTGAACTTATCTATAATGAAATTCCTTTTGTAATAAAATGGAATGGAATTCCATAAATGGTTGGAGAATTGCAAGGAACCAATTAAAATTTCCTTTGAATGGAAAATTGAATTTGCACGTTTATGAAAATGTATGTGGGAAATAAACCCATTAATAGTATAACGGTTTAGTTTTATGACAAGCTTTCATCACTTTTAGACTGAAAACATGAGGCTGAGTATTATGGGAATGTTGATTAAGTCAGATTAAAAGTGTTAAAATTTGTCGACAAATATTTTCTTAGAAAATGACCAACAGTATTTTTTATAGCTAGTCATATGATTCAGGTTAGCTTTACTTGTGACAGAAGTGCCGTAAACATTATCCTCCATGGATGGTGTTAGCAAACTGTGCAATTCATGTGCCTAAGAATTCCTCCTAGTCCTTGAAATAATATAGTTACAATGTCCTTTTCTCAGTGAACAAATCTAAATGTCACATTGTTGGCATATAGACTTTTGTGGGTTAATTTCATAACCTGCTACTCTGCCAAAGGTTTGGATAAGCACAAATAACTTGGGGGAGGAATCTACAGGGTTCTTTAAACACAGGATCAGGTCATCTTCAGAAAGGAGTGGAGAAAGTGGATAGCCTTGTCACGTTCCTGATTTTAGAAGAAATGTTTTTAGCTTTTCACCATTTAGTGTAATGCTGGTTGTAGCTTTGTCATATACAACCATTGTTATATTGAGGAATGTTCCATTGATTCCTAGCTTTTCCAGAGCTTTTATTATAAAGGGGTGTTGAATCTTGTCAAATGGTTTTTCTGCATCTGTTGAGATCATCATATGGTTCTTGGCCACACTAAAGCTATCAGCACAGATGATTTCAAAATGAGATGCTCATATTTTTTAAGATATAATGATGTAGAGATTTAACTATATATGTTTATCTTATTTGCAGTATAAAATGATCGATTATATTGTCTTTTACTAATAAAATATATGCACTGTAATTGTTTTTCAGAATTTTAAATACTAAAATATTTATAACCATTTGACACAATTTTGTTAACCTCTAAAATAATTTTTCAACTTTCTTAATATAAAACTTAAAATGAGTTCTGATGTCAATTAGGTCCCATGGTTTCCCTTTTTTGCAATAACTAGTTTATGTCTGAGACAAACAGAAATGGTCAGATAAGTTGATGTTAGGCAAAATGAACCCCAAGATAAGTATTCAAATTTTTTTTCTTTCTTGCGATTGTTTCTAACATATTTATAAGATGATTTCTTTGTTGCTTTGTAACCCCTGCTTTCACTGTATTTGATGTTGGTATACTTTGTGGAGAGGAAGGGAAATAACAAATTGTTTAAATAGAGATACAGGTGGACCCATTGCAACAATGAGATGTACAAGACATTATGTCGAAAAACGAACTTTCCTACTTTGGCAGGAGGGGGGCAGGGGTGATGGGAGATGGGAAGGGTTGGTAAGGGGAAACAAAGGAGGAGACAACAATGCTTGATAAGAAATGTACTCATTACCTTGCTCATGTAATTGTAACCCCTCTGTACAGTATTTTCACAATAAAAAAGTATGTTTTCAACCAAAAAAATAAATTTAGTTAATTTTTTTCTTAGTCAATATTTAATGTATTTTTATTATATGTTGAATTCTTGATTCTTGAATTAAGATTTTAAGAAACCCAGTTGATGAATATAAGTGAATACTAATAATTATATATTCAATAAGTACTTTTGAAATGTAAATAATAATTGCATAATATGTAATAATTACAAACTTTCTGTAATTCCTTAATTAGCTGTAGGTAATCAAGAATTAAATTAAAATACATCCTATAATATTTAAACTCAAGTGAATGGCTAAATTAATACTTAACAAGTTTAGCTATCATACCTTGATTTCAAAATCTCTAGTCTTATGTACTATCTATAAGCTGACCTATACAAATTGAAAAAAATAAATAAAAAAACTCCAAAGAAATATCCACAAAAAGTACTTAGAACAATAATAACAAAGGAACTAAAATTGCAGGTATAGCAAAGCCTGGATAAATAAGTCTTACAAAATATTGTCCACCTGAGAAATAGTGAATATTTATTTATTAACTGGTCCACTCCAATATGCAAAACTAACAAATAGTCAATTCTTCAGCATGCACAATACATGAAACTTGAAAGTGGCAATTAATTAGTCATCAAAGTGAGAAATGTATAATTAGCAGTCAATCGTTTCCTTTTTTTTTCAATTGTACGGATTTTAAAAATGCATTCCATTCCCAATTTATTTATCTCAGTTTCATAATACCCTAGACTGACATTCATATATAGGATCTCTAATTTCCTTTGCATGCAGAAATAGACTGTGAGGTTGTACCAACAAATTTGCCTGGTGCCCGCTCTTCCTTTGGTATTAAGGCTGGGATCCTGCTCTCTACCTGCCACATGTGCTAGCGCTTGCCCTGTGTGAAGACTTGCTTTCTTCTACTCACCTACTGCTGCTGTGTCCTCGCTAATAGTACCCGGTGGATATTTGTATTATCTCCTACAATGAACACAAGTCACCACGCAGAGCTCTGAACATAAGAATGTGACGGTAAAAAAAAGTATCAAGGATCACCCCAGATGCCACACTCTTGAAGTAGCAAATTAAAAATGAAATTAATCCAGACTACAATTTAATTACCCCAGAAATTATTATTTATTTAGAATAATCATAAAATTTGTCATCGCTGCTGCTCTGGTTCTCGTGTCTGAAAATTAATTCCATTATCTCTCTTTTAGATGACAGATTCCAAGTTTCTGTTACAGTGAGGCTGAATTTTGGTTATTCCCTCTGTCATGGATTCATACTCCGTGAGTCCTGGAGGTATTGCTTGTTTGCCGGTGCTTTGCATCTAAGACGCAGTCAGCTTTCTGTGCAACTATGTGCTCGAGTTACTCCTTTGATGGGGACCTGAGCCCACCGTGCAGTCACCCAGCTCCCCCTTCTTGCTTACCCACGGCCTGAGGAGCACCAGGTGAGCAGAGCTGTGTCCTTGGTTAGAAGAGACTTCTTCCCACAGATGTGGAAAAATGACCTCCCCTGTTTCTTCTTGTAAGGGCACTAATCCCATTCCTGGGCCCCCCTCCCTGAGGTTATATGCTGTAACCTCACCTCCTAAATCCCCTCCTAAAGGGAAGGAATTGCAGTGCATGTATTCCCAATGGCATAGACCTGCAGTGCACGGTGTACAATTGTAATACTGTGTAATACTGGACGTGTGGGAACCGTTCAAGAAACCAGCACATATTTCATGCGGAGAGAACAGTCTGACTATTAAATAAACAACCAGTAACTGTCAGCTTTTATTGTTATCTTTATCTTCTGCACTCAAGGACACTTACCTGGGAGGAGAATTATCCGTCATAGTTTTCCTGCTGCACATTGTGAGTTGTAATAAACACTGGACTTGTACATCATCTCTCTCTGTCTCCGTCTCTGTGTCTCTGTCTGACTCTCTCTGTCTGTCTCTCTCTGTCTCTGTCTCTCTCTGTTTCTCTCTCCGCCATTTCTTCATGTGTTATGTGGGTGTGAATGGCTTGTGCTCTGAAGAAATATATGTTACATCTCCAGACATGCGCACCATAAAATTCCTGAAGCCTCAACTCCAGTATACCCAACCATATAATAGACAGAGGTAAATTTTCGTGGCACCTGATACATAATACAGTTAGGAGAGAAACAGTGCAATTATTAGTGGGAGAAAAAGAAATCACTGGCGTACTGGTATTTTCCAGAGAAGACAGGAGAGAAAACAGAAGGGAAATAAAGGAAAATCAAACGTTGTGGTTTCCGCCTTGCTATCATTTCTAGTCCCCTATTCCACATTCTCAAAATCAGGAATCTGCATGTGTCCACAAATACAAGCGTCGCATCGGGAGGCCGGGGGACGAGTATCACCGCCTGGGCTTTCAGTGTCACAGCACCTGGCTTTGTTCTCTGTGTGCCCGCCGCCCCACCTCCCCCTCCCCGGGCGAATCTCCTCCCCTGCCCCCAGCACGGAGATCTCATCAGCTCACCGGGTCCGGCTGGTGCCCCAGACCCCACACCCACTCCCACCTGAGAACCAGACAGGGCTTTGCTTCTTAGTCTCCTCCCTCCACAGCTGCTGCTTCTTCCCCTTGCTGGTTCTTCCTGCTGCTGCTGAGATTCCCTGGGCCCGGGATATCTGGTCTCTAAATGTTTTAACATCCCGAGCTCTGGAGAATTCTCTCCTGCGGACAGTCGGAGTGGAGGACGGTCCAGGTTTGAGGATCTCGCGTTGCACACGTGCTCTGGGCGCTCCCACTGGATCTGGAAAGGCTGCGATCGCTGTGGAGGAGCAGCTCTGCTCCCACCCCGCGGCGCCCGCCAGGGCCGCCCAGGACCTTCGCTGGTCGCCCAGGTAAAGTTGGATTATAGAAGGAGCTGCATTTCCAATTTGCTTCCCGTTGCACCCATTTACAGCAATGTTTGTTTTTCTAATTTTTGTTTAAGCATCTCACGAATTTTGGAATTGCAAACATTATGTTTTTTTTGGGGGGGGGAAGGTCTGGTCGTGGGGCCTGAACTCTGGGCCTGGGCACCGTCCCTCAGCTCTTCAGCTCAAGGCAAGCGCTCTACCACTGAGCCACCTTCCCAGCCCCTGCAAACATTATTGATAGGAGCTGAAAGTTCTAATTAATACAGTACTTGATTGAAGAGGTATCTTTTAGATCCTGTTCACAGCTCTCACATTTAACCAAAAATCTATTTTCCTTGATTTTGTCAGAATTAAAATTAATCAATTTATGTGTACTAATGGCATGTTTAGTCTTAGATTCAGAATTTAACTTTTAAATATGTAGGACTCTTATTACATATAAACTTTTATTCCAATATTTTATCCAAATAAAAAAATTTAACTTATTAGTCACTAATTCAAGCTACTCTCTGAGGTCTTCGGAGTAGTCTTCTTCTACCCTCTTAAGCATTTCACAATGGTAACATTCAGACTTCATACAGGTTGAACAGATATAGCATGCAATTATTTAGCAAAGATGGGAAGAAACCATTTATTTTTCTAGACATTTTTTTCTATCCCTCCAAAGAGAGCAGTAGAAATACAAAACCTCAGGGAGAAAATTGTGCAGTTGTGTCACTGAACAAATGTCTATTAACCTTGTGAAGATATTGATGGTATCCACCCTCTCCATGGGTTCAAAGGCATAGCTAACATCAGGCTTGAAGGCAAAATGCAAATCATTGCATTGTTAAGCAAAATAACATATTTAACAAGAACCCAGACCACAAACCTTAAGCAAAATGTTCTGTACAAAAAAGTCACATACATACTAAAATTATTTTCACAAAAATAATAGTACTAACAACAAAATGAATTTCAAAAACAGAAACTGGCAAATATTATTAATTCAACTTAAGAATGGCTAGCATACTAATGAAATAAACTGACAATTCAGAGTAATCAAAAGACCAATAATTTGATAGATGGGTAAGGAAAACATATTTCCTAAAGAGATGAAGTTCAAAGTGCTTTTAAAATCTAAGGAGCTGCCAGGTGCTGTTGGCTCACATCTGTAATCCTGGGCACTCAGAAGGCTGAGGTTGTAGGATTACAGTTCGAAGCTCAGGAGAATGTTATCCCCAATTAACTACAAAAATACTATAGATAATGTACTTTCACATATAATTTGTGTGAATTAAAAATGAGAAGTTATAGAAATGAAATTTTAATGATGGAAGAGAGACAGTTTGGCTTGTTCAAGAGAAGAAAGAAGTTGGATCTGTGTGTTGGGAAAAAAGTCTTTGAAAAAATAATAAAGTTTATTGCTCAAATGGTCTTCAGATTTAGTCCAATCCTACCTGCTAATAATGCAATGATATCTGAGTTAAATTTCCCCTTTCCTAACAATTTCCTACTTCAAAGCTTCTTTATAATTTATTTTTAGTATGATGCTTATTCTCTTAGAATATGATAAGCTTTATAATGGCAAAAAAATTGTGTTCACTGATACAAATAAATACATAAAGAAATGCTCAATACCCTTACCACAGCAAATCAAAGTAAGATTTCATCTAACTCCATTTACAATGGCAATTAACAGGAAAGCAGACAACAACAAATGTTCACAAAGATGCCTCACATCTTTGTAACGGAAGGAAAACAGTGCATCTGCTCTGGAAGTCAGTATGGAAACTTCTGAAAAATCTAAAAATGCCCTTCCTTCGTGACCCATAACATGTACTCATGGGCATATAGCTGACAGAAAATCAATCAATATGCAAGAAAGAAAATCATATCCTCTTATTTATTGTAGATTTGTTCACAGTATTCATACTGTATAATCAGTCAATATGGGCAGCTATTGGTGATTGGAGAAAAAATGGTAAAATACACACACACGACACATAGGCAAATACATTCTATTGAATATCACTCCGCTTTTAAAAAATTAAATAATGTACCAAAAATGACTCTGGAGATTATCATGTTGGATATGACAAACCAAATGTCACATGTTCATTGCACCTCTGCAGAGTAAAACCCTAAGATTTTTGTTATGCTAATAATAGTCATGACGATATGACGTGGGATGGATGAGCTCTGAGAAATTACTAGGGATGAAGAGAATCAAGGGACATGTGCATGTACACACACACACACACACACACACACACACACACACACACACACTCACAGCTCAAACAGCTCACAAAAGGGGAAGAGATGGAATGAAGAGAATGTGTTGTAGAACATGAAGTTATTTGAGGTTGCTCCAGCAGCTCTTTGTGCACCTGAGGAAGTATCTCATTGAAACGTCCTCATTTTACAAATGTTTTCTAACTCGAACATTAAAAAAGATTGCAAACTAAAACAAACGAAATGAAGGTGGACACTTTTTGCTGGAAACAAATGTCACTGTGATCTGCCAGGTTTTAAATAGTTTTAGGCCTCTGAGATTTCATCAAATTTCACCCAAAGAAAATGAGTGCATAGAAATGGACTTGATAAAGATGGAGCGGTTCAGAGTTCGCTCAGCTCTGTCATGATTCCGTGGGGAGATATATATGCTTAGACATAGATGCCAGCTAACATTATACTTGGAATGTGTAACACAAGAAAATATTAATTGGCTAAGGAGATCCATCTTATTATACTGACAATTACATGTCATTCTATTTTTTTCTTCTTCATTCCTCAAAAGTACATCATGAATATATTTACATATGATAAAGGCAAGGATAATATGAATTGCAATAAGATAGCTGAATGAATTGTGCTCATATCAAGAGTGAAAAATAGTATTGTTAATCACAATTTGAGTCCACTTAATGAGGAAGCTTGCAAGAACATATATATATTCTTGAAAATTCTACTAGTGTGACATTTTGGATCATCTCCTAACAATTCAATCTACAAAATAATTGAAAGTGGGAAATTTGTCAAAATGGAGGTTTCCAGATATTTAAAATGAAAAGTGGGGTACAAATATTTTTATATGCGATGTCTTCCAAGTCAGCCGAGCACAGAGAGGCGATTATTCTTTCACTCAGTCTCCAGGGCTGTGTCATTTTCCGGAGTCCATGTTTGGGACTTGGGTACTGGCCAGGATGGCAGTCGGCTTTCCTGGGACCCTGGCATCCTCATCGACCCCTTGGTCGGACCAGGGCAGGGGAGGGCGGACTGCCCTGTCCGCACCTCCGCCCCCCCCAGCCCTTCCATGTCTCCCCGTGGCGGTCCCTCTTGCTCCTCGTCCATGGTTCTCAGTCCTCACTGGAGATGTTTCTCCAGGGTTTAGAATGAAGATCACTCCGGCTTCTCATTTTCAATACGACTTTGAGGTTCACACTTGACAATGGCTGCTTCGGGAATTTCGGCGTCGTGCAATGAGCACGGGGAGGACGGAATCACCGTGCACTGCTGTTGTGACTGGCAGGCATCCCCATGCCGGAGACGCTGCGGGACCGCAAAGGAGCGGGGTCTGAGCGCACGCGGCCCGCGCGCAAACGCGGGGACCTGGTGTAGGGGGGTTGTTTTGACATGCCCTCCCGGCTGCTGCAGCCCGTGGAACAGGACCTGCAGCCGTGCCCACCGTGCCCACCACGCCCACCGCGCCCACAGCATCTCTGCAAGAAATAACGCGACGCGCCCTGCGGGCCTGCGCGCACCTTCAGGTCAGGTGCGCGGGGCTCTGATGGAGGCGGAAGCAGAAGAGGAAATAAAGCCACCCGGATCTCCCATCATTCAAAACACTCTGGAATGTTCTCCATGTGGGTGGCTCTGTCCCCTGTTGTATTCGCCGTCGTTTTCATGCTATGAGCTACCTAGAACAGTTTTCATTGCTAGGAAGTGAGTCTTTGGGGATCTGTGTGAGTTGTGTCCACGGATGGATGGCAGGGTCTCGAGTTTCCATTTCCTTACTGGTGGCCACGAGGCTCCCCGCCTCCTCCTCCCAGCCGAGCCAGGTCAGCCCGAAACCAGAGCCCCTATGGCCCTGGCTCACGGGGAGGCGTTGATTTTAGTTCCTGTTTGTCTTGCCCTTCCCAGTCCTGACCCTCTGGAGATGGGTTGAAGAGCACATCAGCAGGGGCCACGACTCTGAAGCCAGAGAGTGGGTGCAGGGAGAAACCGAGCAGCAGAACGTTGAGCATGAATGAGGTCAGCTTTCTGTAGCTGTATTTTTTGGAAGGAGAGAGGTAATCTCGAGGAAGGGCGCGCCCGGTGTGACCGGCTCCCCGCCAGCTAGACTGAGGAGATGGTTCCTCTAGTGGAAAGGAATCACCTCCTTTTGAAGCATTCATTTCCGTCCCACATATATCCATGAATCGCAATGCTGAAAAAGAAAGAAGAAGAAGAAGAAGAAAGAGACCACTTCTGCGCCTTTGGGCACAGGCCTATTCCTCGTGGGCTTCGGAGAAGGGAGCGCACAAGGGCCATGCGCGATGCGCGGCCGTGAGGCAGGAGCGCGCAGGGAGTCTGCGCTGGCCCTGTCCACTGTGCCACCTGCCTGGGGAACGCCACCGCCTCCACCGACACCAGGCGGGGAGGGTATGGTCAAGCTGTTGTCAGTAAGGTATGGCAGCAGAGGATGGAGAGTTCATATTCCATTCACGGGTCCATATGTGTATTTATATCTACATGTACAGTTATATGTATGTATGTGACTACATATTTCCACTGGTTTGGCTCTAACATCCGAGTAATATAATTTCTGTATTGCAAAACACAAGTAAGAGTAACTAGCCTGAGCTGAGCTGAGCTGAGCTGAGCGGATAGATTGGGTATGAGTGATTTCTTTCAAGGGAACGCAGTAAACTCTAAAAGGAAATCTGAGAAGACACTGATCTCAGCTGAAACATGCTGCTCTTTTTTTTCTTTTCTTTTGCTTTTTGGATGTTTGCGAAGAGAAAATAACATTTGGTTAAATAAATGTCACATGCAAAGAGGAAGTAATTATATTTCTTAATTTCCCCACATCAAAAGCCGTGAAAGAGCTCCGTCACAGACCTGAACGTAGTTCAGTGGTCGGGTGATTGTCTAGAACCAAACACGAAGCAGAGGCGACGCGGCTACTCGGCTGGATGTACAGTATTCACAAACCTACCTAAAACGTGCTTGTGTTGATTCCATGAACAAATCAGGATGCCAGGAAGTGATTTGTTTTATTACTAAGATTCTTTGCCAGTATGCTATATGACAATATTTGGCAATACAGCGCACACACAAAGAGACTTGCTGTTTTAAGAAGCTGGTTTTGTGGGCAGAATTTATGGTAGATGAGTAATAAAATGAGATAAAATGACTCATTTTCTTTAAGCTCAAATAGTGCAATGTAAAAAACCAAATATAGTTTAAAAATGGAAAGAACAGGTAGATACACTATTCTGAAAGAAAAGCTTGAAGAAATTGGGTACATTAAACTTTGCATGTGAATTATTTTTAATACAATGCAACTGCCGTCATAGAGGGAGGGGCCTGTGAAGTTAAGAGAAAGTGACCTGCCCCATGCCAAAGGGGCGGTAAATAAAGACTTTGATGAAGAGCCTCTGAAGGCTTTGGTTGAAATGCTCTAGGAGATGGAGGAAAAGCAATTATGACCCACTTTGGTGGCTTACATGAATTACCCTTTCACCACTGGGTTAGGAAGCAGCCAAAACTACAACGTATATTTAGTGTTTATAATTGCATAATACCTTTATCAAGCTCATTAGGTTTATTGTAGTACCATTAAAGATTTACTCATTCATTTCACTTTTTTTTACATTTTACAATTATCTTTAAGTATACAATGAGTTGCCATAAAACAAAGCAACTTGGAAATGGCATACTTCATGCTCAATGTCACCCCTTTCATATTCTCACCCATCCCTTCCCTACCAACACTCTTCTTAATTTTCTAGGATATACATTGAGTTCTTGACTGGATTCTCCCTCTCTTCTCTTTATTCTCTACCTCTGCTCTCCCTTGACCAGATTACCCCTCTGTTCAGCACCTGCTTTCTGGTGTCGATTTTGTTGGAAGGACTTCCCCATTCTAAGTAATTACATCATTTGAGTTTTACCTTGAATGTACCATATTTCAACTAATACATCTATAAGTACATATAAGCTTATATTCTAAATCTAACTTTCACATTTAAGGGAAAGTATGCATCTTTTGTCTCTTTGGGCCTGAATTTCTTCACTTAGTGTATTAGTCCCAAATCTTTCCATTTATTTATTCATATATCATTCTTTCTAATGGGTGAACAAACTTCCATTGTGCATACATACCACATTTTCTTGATCCATCATTCATTGAGGAGCATGTGGCCTGATTCCATATCTTAGCTGTGGTAAATAGTGTTGCAATAAACACAGTTGTGTTGCTGGCTTTACTGTATCTTGGTTTGTAATAATTACTTATAGGGGAATTCTATGTTTAATATTTGAGGAACCTCTATACTGCTTTCCAAAGTGGTTGGGATTTTTGTATTGTAAGCCTGTATCTTTTTGAAGTTGTTTCTTAAACACAGTGGGGTTAAAGAAATTGGAGTTTGTTTCCATATGTTTTAAAATAAAAAATACAAATATTTGCTAACTTGACAAAAATGAACTTATTACCTTATTCAACTGTAAGCCCTCTATACATCACGTTGACAATATAAAAAATAAAAATAAATCTAGATAGACAAAAACAGTGACAGATAGGGAGTGCTTAAAGATGCAGTGTAGATAATTGAGGTAATTGCTCGCATTTTCTTTACCTTTTCCATGTCTTCTTAAGTTGGAATAGGCTTGCTAAAATGCCCATCTGGGCCCTTCTGAGCTCCAATCAATACCTGTTAACTGTAATAATTTTCCGAGGTGAAAAAATCACTGAAATGCAGACTTTTTACCTGCACCAAAGCAAAGAAGAGCTCTCTACATACAGGTGACTCTCCACGGAAAGAGGCAGAAGAGAGAGTAAAGCACACTTCCCAAATCACCATATTTAAATGTTTGATTGATTTTTTACATGTCAATTTGAGACATTTCTGAACTGTACCAGTGGAAGATGGGCTCTCGAGTACAGCCCCAGACACATTTACCCAGAAAGACCTTCCCTTTCACAGACCTCGGGCATAGTACATGGCTAAAGACTACAGTCACCGGACGAACAGCTTAACCATACATGTGGGGGAGCGTTGAGCTAAAATATCCAGGGTTACCAAATGTTTTGCTCGATTTTAACAATGGACGGTTGTGAGCATGGTTTCCTTTACTTAGGTTTTTACTTAGATTACCACAACCAGTTCCTCAGCTTTCAACAGAGATCTGGCAGTTGCTCTGAAGTCAGAGGCCAGGGTCCCTAACATGACCCAACACACGAACTCTGGGTGTTAAAAATACAAAAATCACCAGAACCCGAGTTATATTTCTAAAAAAGTACAGAATACAATATTTAAGGGCCCTTTACTTACCTTCTTAAGCCGGAACTTACGTATGCAAATAAAAACACAACAAAACACTCTGTAGGCTCTTTATGCCGTGAAGAAGTCAGCAATTGCATACATGTGTTTCCCGGGGGGGGGGGGGCTGCTGCTGCCACTTTGAAGGTGCCTGAAGTCTCATGGGAGTGCACTGGCGTTCTCCCAGGAAGGCTGACATGGGGAATTTGGGCCATTGACCTGGTCTGAAATCCGTGAGGCGTGAACTCCTTACATGGGTCTCGCTCCCCAAGGTCCATTGCTCCACGGGGTTCATAGGCTCAATTATTCGGTAGGCTCCAAAGTCAGAGAAACTCATCCCTGTGTTGGATTACAGTGAGCAGCTGGGAAGAGTGTCCAGGGAAATGGACTGAGCCGGGGCAGGCTTCCAACCACGCTGGTGTCCTGCTCCTTGCAACCCTGGTGCCTCCCATCACTTTCCACCCGGTCAGATTTTCACCAAAAAAACACCCTCACCTTTGTACATCCAGGAAGTGTGCCAGCTTCCATCACTACAAAGGATGTCTCTCTGCGTTTCCGGTGACAGTTCAGCTTTCAAAAGCTTTTCGCTTCTTCCCACACGTGCCTGTCCTTCCAAAGGGGGCAGGAGGCTCACCCCGCTCACCTCTGCATTTTGCTTCATGAATGTTGTGCTTGTGTGTATCATGATAGCCCTGTCTATCAACAACCCTGTAACTTCTAACTCCTCCGCTGTGGGAACTGAACCACCAAAACCTAACAGGAACCATTTTCATCTGTTTCATGGCACCATTTGAGCTGTTGAGTGTGGACAGAGGGGACAGCGTAAAGAAATGTTCTGGTCAGATAGAGCATATTTGTAGTTTCTCTTCATTGTAAGGAGACTTCCACTTCTGGAGGGCTCAGATCTCTGGCCTGGTGTTGCCTAACATGCATGAAGGGCCAGGATTACCCCTCAACACTGCAAAAATGAAGCAGAAATGGGCATCTTTATGCTTCTTTACTATGTTTATTTTGTCTGCTTTGTATGCAAAACATCTTTGATGATAAGGATGATGTTGAACCTTTAACTCTTTGACCACAAAGACACTCCAACTGTCTCAACCTAAGAAGATAAACACATTCTCAATTCACAAAGAAACCCAGCTCACACTATCCTGCCCTGGCTCTGCTCTATCACATCTGCCAACCCAGTATGCCCAAAGTTTCCACAATGCCATTTCCACCTTGGCGTATCCTGGATGCCAGTGAAGTCTTTCTGATAAACATCCAGACGGAGTGCTAAACTCACAGAGAACAACCTTGATTAGTGTTCCCCACCCTCTGCCCTCTTTTCTCCCTGTGGCCAATGATGTCCATTAGCACACAAACATATTGAATTAACCTTCTCTTGGCTTTATATCTCTCTACTGTTATTCTGCACTTTGCCACTCCCTATCTGCAGAAAAATATTATCTGTTCCTGTTTCCTACAGCCATCAATTTCTCTCATTGTCTCCTCTTCTGTACCCAGTGTGAACATTATTTACAATTCTTACCACTCTGATACTGTGTATTTTCACAAAGTCACTAATGATTTCTACATTAATAAATAAATAGTCTATCCTAATTGCATAATTCATGTCCCCTACTTCACCACTTGCATAATTACTCATTCTCTCTTCCTGGAATGCTTTATTTATGACTCCTTTGATGACATTCTTTCTCTGATATGATCTTTACTTATTGTTTGTATCTTCTAAGAATGCTCTTTTCACATTGGAGGAATGGAAGTATCCTAATACACAGTGTGGATGATCTATCGCAACTAAGGATGAACACATCTAGACCCTTGGGTTTATAGACACTTATTATATTGGTTAATTTCTAATTTATATTTCTAGTTTGGCCCTTAACAGCAGACTCACTATTGAAACTGTTCTACTAATTCCTAATATTCTCACGTTTTTGTTCTCATTACAATAAATTTGTCCTCCTATTGCTTTGTCTACAAAATTTTAAGGTTACTTAGCTTTTTCTTGAGTTAAATCCTACCCTCGATGTCTTAGGAAATACAGAAAGCTTTGTACAATATTAAAAATAGTTCTTACCAAGTCTATCTCTTTAATAACTATCCAAGCACTTTTCTTATGGGTTGCATACTAGCAATTTCCTTAAATCTTTCATCTTTTTCCAAGCATTTTCTTATTCGTGATATTCTCAAGACATAAACAGAGTTCATCTTCTGAAGTATAACTGAAAACATCTTAAGCCCTTCCTAGGAATAAAAGTAAAGTAATAATTGAATGATAATGTAAATTAAATGCTACGATGTACAGGTAATAATGTTCAAATATGATTAGTCAATTTAACATATCTTTTATTATAATCAATATAGTGTGCCTGATTGCAAGATATATGCAATATATTATGAAATAGAATAATATAACAAAGATGATCTTTGTTTCTACCATTAGAGAGAACATGACGGGGCCTCGTCATGTGATCATGCCCAGAGTCTTAACTAGTTCTGTATGACCTTTGTGATCACAGGAACTGCACACATTCATGGTTCTTCAAGAAACGGAGTTGAATCTTCACAATGGAAGCAACTGAGCAACTTAGGTCCTGCCCGGTGTGGTTGCTGCTGTGTTGGACTGCCTTTGGTCTGAGTCATGAGATAGCCTGGGACCTCTTCTTATGCCAGACATCCCTTTCTTCCCCTGGCAACAGCAATCTAGTATGATCCCCTTGCTAGTCCAGATCAACTATCCCCCCGCCATAGTCTCCTGAAGTCCATTTCCACAGCTGTTGCCTGGATTCCATCTGTACATGTGGAAAACTGGTTTTCTGGAATGTTGCAAACCTACCCAGGAGTCACACTGCCCTGCTTTCAGGGACTTGCAGTGACTTGAATTTTATTCTCCTGATTGAGAAGTGCAGGCAGGGTGGTGGTGGTAAAATGCTTCATCACTGTGCTGTGCTGTGCTCTCCACCTGCAGAGCGACAAAGCCTTGACTCCCAACAGGAGGAACGGAGCCCAGCCTGCAGGGACGGCTCACCACGGGCAGGGGGGCAGGGCCCTACCTTCTCTGGGTGTGCAGGGCCTGCAGGAGATCTCTTACTGGCCAATTACCCTTCTCAGAGCTTGGAGGATTGACATCTCCAGCTCAAACCATTCCACTCACCGAAGTTCATTCTTCCAAATGAACGCTCACACTTTCAAAGTGGACAGCCTGCTACACCGTGAGCTGAATTTAGGGGGTAAATTAGGCCTTCTGGCTTCAGAGTGAAGAATGCTTTTCAAGGCAGATGGAGAAGACATCCAGTTAGGGGGGATTTGAGCAAAGTTCATCCCTTTATGGTAAAGTCATTGTAATTGATATTTTAAAAAATGTATTTGAAAAGTGTCCTAATTTCATATCAATGCTCACCTTGCTTCTCCTCAGTGTATCTGATATGTGTTTCTTATAGAGATCATCACAATGAAAATATATTACCCAAATATTCTATGGATTATCAGAATATTCTTTAATAACAATAATTGAGTTTGTTTCTTTAAATCTAATTAAAGACCCAATTTCAGAATCCCCAGGAACAAAATCCATTCACAAAATTCTGTTCCCTTACAACCAGTTTTAGTAGAATGTATCAATTCTGATTCTCTAGATCAAATACACACAGAAAGAGAGAGACAGGCTCAGACCCATGAATCTCTTTTGTTCTTAACAGATTAAAAGCATATTCATTGCCAAATGGAAATTTTATGAAGCTTATTATCATTTATATAGGTCAGGATTTTATCACTGGAACTTCAAAATTTCAAATTTGATAATACTTGCTTTTATTTTTTGTGCGTTTTTATTGTAAAATTACTGTACAGAGGGATTACAGTTACATGAGCAAGGTAATGAGTACATTTTTAAATTGTTGATCAAAGTATAATTTACTTAATAGAAACAATATACTAGAAATATATTTCCAAGAAAAATACATAGTTTTTCATAACACTCAAAAGAATTGTAGGTAACAGTGTCAATATCAAGTACTGCTTAGACTTTTTGATTGAATACTACTTAGACATTCTGATACTTTGTGGATGAAAGAAATTGTTATTCTGGTGGACTGTCTGGATTGATTTCTGTGCTATTGTCATCCTGGAAAAATGGTTACCTGGACTGAAGATTCTGTATTTCAATATTTAATCAAAGTCCTCTGGCAATCATAACTAAGGAAAGGCAGGGTGTAGTTGTGCACACCTGAAATCCCTGCATTTGTAGGGCTGAAGCATGAGGATCATGAACTGAGGGTCACTTGGGTTACATGGTGATGGATTTGAAATTAAGTGGAGTCACATGACTGCTATTCTGCTGGTCATCTTAGTTCTAAGTAGTGAACGCATGGTAAAGATACCAAGGAATCTTTTTGTGTTTTTGATTTCATGTGGCTTTAACTTATTCTGGTACTTAACAATATTTTTATTGCTATGATAAAGGTGATGGGTGGAGGGGTTACCGTTACATAAGTCAGGTAAAGGATACATTTCCTGCTGAACAGTGTCAGCCCTTAACTGGCTCTCTCCCACTATTGCTCTCCATCCCATCCCAAGGTTGCATAGTTTGTTCCGACACGGTGTCCAGGGAGTGTTCTTGGATTTTTTTTCTTTTTTTTTTTTTTTTTGCCAGTCATGGGGTCTGAGCTGTGGGCCTGGGCGCTGTCCCTCAGCTCTTCAGCTCAAGGCTAGCACTCTACCACTTGAGCCACAGCGCCACTTCCGGCTTTTTCTGCTTATGTGGTGCTGAGGAATCGAACCCAGGGCCTCATGCATGCAAGGCAAGCACTCTACCACTGAGCCACCTTCCCAGCCGTGTTCTTGGATTTTTAAAGGAAGGTTGAAACCACATCTCAATTCCCTTCACTGTTCATGTCCCCCCCCCCCGCACCTGTCGAGCTAAGCAATGAGTATTATATCATGCTCCATCTCCAGGACACTTGCACAAATTTCCCTCAATTCTGAATCAATTTCTGAGTGTGTTGAACCCGAGTTATTGTCAGAAAATAACTCCTATCTGCTTTGTAAATCCTAGAGCTTCTTTGATCCAGACTGGGCACGGATAATGGAATCAGCAATACCATGGTTAATGGACTCTATAGAAGTGTTCACAGCTGGAAAATATATTTGGAGGATATTTATAATAGCTGTAGTAATTGATTGTTTTTATTTCATACAAGTTCTCTTTTTTAGTTTATTCAGTTCTTTGAGGCAGACTTACTCCATTTGAAGTTGTATTTATCTTATAAATAGCTGTATACATAGCATTACTTTGAATTAGTTTTTAATTTGTAGCTGTTTCTTAGTAGTTTCTGGGACCAGGGAGGAGACTTTCCGTCCTTTTTCTATTATTTTTAAATGAATTCACAAAGTTGAAAGAGGTGGCGATTAGTAAAGCTGAAGATTAATTCCAAACAGCCAAACCTCCAAAACAGAAAGAATCACAATAGAAAAACATAATGGCAAATAATAATACAGAAAGCTAATTTCCTGTTTCAGTCTCAGATTTTCTCTCTGAAAATGTCAGGACAAACTTATTTCATAATTTTAACACAATAGTGGAGAGCTGTTATAATGGAGGGAGTATTTATGATAATTAGTTTTTGCTGAATAATGCGGTTCTTCAAAGATGATCGTTGGGGTTATTGATTTTCCAAATGGACTGAGTCACTGATTGAATGCGATTTGAAGAGGAACGGAATTAGTCTCTTGAATTCAGCTGAGTCTGCTCTGGGTGGAATCCCACAGCCATTGTGAAGAGGTCAAGGGCTTGCTGTCTGTGGGCTCACTGGTGGATGCCTTTGGTAGTTAATCATGTTTACCCATAAAACCACAGGTGACTCCAAGGATGTTAATCAGTGATTGGTATTTTGTTTTTCTTTCTTAAGATAAACAAAGTCTGATGCTGAATAAAACATGGTAAGTTTTTTGAAGAAGATGAGAGGTCATGGGACAGTACAAGGTGAGCTAGGCCAGGAGAGAGGGACATACATATAGATATACATACGCATGTGTATATGTATGGATATATATATATATATATATATATATATATATACACTCACACATATTAACAGAAAGCTGCTACAACAGCAAAACAAACAACGCATTCATGGAGGAAATGATATAAAACAGTTTGTGAGAAAAGTTGCAAGTGATTCTTTCATTCTTAGGAAGAGGAGAAGCCATGCACCCTGGAGCCCAGTGAGCAAGCCAGAGAATTGTTGTTGTTGTTGTTGGTGGTGGTGGTGGTGGTCATGAGGTCTGAACTCTGGGCCTGGGTGCTGTCCCTCAGCTCTTCACCTCAAGGCTAGCGCTCTACCACTTGAGCCATACCGCCACTTCCGGCTTTTTTCTTTTTGCTTATGGGGTGCTGAGGAATCGAACTCAGGGCCACATGCATGCAAGGCAAGCGCTCTACCACTGAGCCACCTTCCCAGCCCCTGTTTATATATTTATATATGTATATATCAAATATGTACTCACATACGATGAACACTATGTATTAATATATAATTATAGAGCATTGTATTATATATTATAAATATATATCATGGAGGGTTCAACTTTGTGTTACTAAAACATGACATCAAAATAAATAAGAAAACTCTTAACCTGTATAGAACAAAGCCTTCATTTTGTTTTTTTTTTTAGACAGTGAATGATTTATAGCCTAAAAATGCCTAGAAGAAAGCGTGAAATCAAATACAGTATTTTAAAATCATGCTTAGCATAGTGAACCTGAATAAACTCGAATACCTATTTTTACTCATTCTCAGATATTTCAAATTTCTTATTTCTGTGTATTGGTAGTGACCGTATTTCTGGGCTTTCAGATGTCATTCTTGTGCACAGTTTTACATAATTATTAGTAGTGATATGAATAATTAATTAGTATGTAAATCGGTGTTAATTATCTACATTTTAGATTCATTCAAATTTTAATATTGTAATGATTTGATATTATTTGTGAGATAGTTAAAAAATAGTGAGTGAAAGAATTTTATGTTCTACTATTTTGGCAAGTTGTAAAATGTATTTTGATTTATTTTCACTAAGATGAATGGACTCCATTATTTTATTTCTATTTGCATTTATTGGTATTTATGAAACTATCTTAGTTCATTCTATTCATTTTGGATTATTTCATGAACAATAAAAAGATGATAGTAATACAAAGATATATCATAGCCTCAAGCATCACAAACTCACGGATTATTAGACAAAGGATAATTATGTGTTTGCACAGAGAGTAATGGCATTCTAGGAAATGCATATCAATCATTTCAAGTAACAGTGCTAAAATGTCAAAAGATCTTCTTTAAAAATAATTGAATGGTGATGTGGCTTATGATAGAGTGCTTGCCTGGCATGTATAAAACCCAGGGTTCAATTCCTCAGTACCACATAAACCAAAAAAGCTGGAAGTGGCGCTGTGGCTCAAGTGGTATAGCGCTAGCCCTGAGCCAAAGAAGCTCAGGAAGAGTGCCCAGATTCAGAGTTCAAGCCCCAGGACTGGCAAATAAATAAATAAATAGAATGTGAAAAAAATCTAAAAAATATTAAGGCATAGAATAAAATAAGATGTGTAAGATCGAAAGTATCATTGGAACATCAAATACAGTGAAAACAGGGGTTATACCATGGGGAAGGGACATACAAAGCAACAAAAAAAATCACATGGTACATTAAAAATATGTTAGAAACAATAGCAAGAAAAGAAAAACCACTTGTGTCCCTATCATAGGGTTCACTGTATTTGATGTTGGTATAATTTGAGGAGGGGAAGGGCAAAAACAAATTGTTCAAATAGGGATACAGATGGACCCATTGCAACAATGAGATGTACAAGACGTTATGCTGAAAAACCAACTTTACAATTTAGGCAGGGGAGAAGGGAGGAAGTGTAGTTTTAGAGATGGGAGGAAAGGGGTGGTAGGGGAAAAACAAAGGAGGAGGCAACAATGATAGGAAATGCACTCGTTACCTTGCTCATGTAACTGTAACCTCTCTGTACAGTATTTTCACAATAAAAAACTTATTTAAAAAAGTATAATTGGAGTGGTCAGATGATTTTGGAAGAGGCTATGGGTAAGGTTATTGTGTTTAGAGAAAATGCACACACATTAGTAATAATAATAATGATGATGATAATAGACTTGTCAACTCAGCTGAATTTGAATTTGAGTGACTTATGTTTGTTTTTTCTAAACTATTAAATTTATAATTTTATATTTCCAAGTGGAACCAGGTAAATAAAAATAAAGTTCTATATACAAATTTGTAAGTATAAAACTAATAGCTTTATGGGTAAAAGTGAATGTGGTTTTTATAGTAAAACATGTAGGCCTTTCGCTACATTATAAAATTTTTATTTATTTGTATGTGCTTATATGTGTAATTCTCCAGATCTGCAATAATATATTTCAATATATTATCCTTGACTCACATACACATCAATGCATTGGGGCATTTTGAAGTTTATGCAAACATTGAGTGCTCAGAAATTTCAGGTTCTCATTTAGGGTAGAAATTTTGTACCAGATCTCTGTTCTCTCTTCTCTTGCATAGATTTTGTCCTCTGAAAAGGAAAGATCTGGACATACCGGTTAAGAATGTCTGGTACCAAGGTTTTGCATAGTAATTTAGGATCTGCTCTGTCACTGCGAGGTGCTAATGCTATACTAAGCATGCATTGGTACCAATGATTGTTTACAGAAGCACATTCAAGGCTTGGAGTCTGTATTGCATCACTGGGTTCTCAGCATTGATTAACCAAAAGCAGATATTGCTGCTTTTTTCACAATTCCATCAGGCCCAGAACCACCAACCTTGGCTATATTTTTGTAACTTTGTGCTTAGAAAGAGATGCTGAAATTCATGGGCTCATCATTTTATATTAAAATTGCTTTCTCTTTTATTATGGGAAAGTATTAAGAAGCAAAAAGTCATACGTATTTTGACATATGATAAAAAGCATGATATGTTTAGGAACAAGGTTTAAAATGATAAATAAAAATAAACACTTGCCTTTGTATTTGTTCAGTTCATTCTCATTTGATTGGAATTCTATCAAGGAAATTGTAAGCTTTACTTTCATATCTAGTACATATTACAGTTTAAATGTTCATATCACATGTCTGTTCTTTGCTATATTCTTTATTTGTCATGTTTACTTATCAGCTATTTAAATTGATTTAAGTAGCTAATAGTATAGCATATCCAGTCTAGTTTATGACTACCAACAAATGGTACTTTTCTTTACACAATTTGTAGTCATAGTTCACATGAAATTTTGAACACTTCTTAAATCTTAGTCATGAGAAAGCCAAAATGTTTGTATGTCCATGACATTGGAAATTTAATTTATCTATGAATGTTTCACATTGATCTGGGGATACATTACATTACAAAAAATGGAAAAAGAGTCAAATAAACTTATTTTTGCCTGTACTGGGGTTTGTATTCAGGCTTCGCAGATACTTGACTTGCTTATTAGGCTAGTGAGCTAACATTTGATCCTTGTGCCTAGTCTGGCTTTTTGCTGGTTTATTTCAAGATGGAGTCTTGAAAATTTTGTGTTTCCTCCAGCTCTGATTTTGACCAACCAAAATTAAGTGTGAGAGGTACTGACATATTGCATCAAGTGAATTCTAATTGTCTGTTGAAAAAAATAATAAATGTAGCTGCTTCACAAATTTCTTTGAAGTATATGGTTGTTATCAAGTCTGAAATTTAAACATTTAGAAAGCAGACATTGATATTCAATTCTGGTTTTGAAAATGAGTCCCAGAATACCTAAGGCCTATCCACATTATCCTCACTAAATCTCTTCCAGGAAAGCACAGGAAACAAATATGCATAAGAGGTAGAATCTGGGTCACCAGAACTTTCTCTTACCAGAGTCATAAGCATGCACAGCCGATGTTTGCACATTGGGCACCACTGGGAAATGTGGGATTCGTAGTGTTGCTTGTGTGCAACAGCTGTTTACAGATAATTGGACTGTGTGGGTTCCGAATTGTCATTTTCTTGGTGACCCGAGCACAGCACTGATTGCAAGTTGGCAAGAAGCAGATGTACGTATTTGTGATTCAAGTGCTAATTTGTGGAATTCTCATTTTATTAGTTAATAATGCATGTTCAGTTATCTGACTTTATCTGCTACATCACTGTGTAATACCAAAACTGGAAACTAATTTCATGTAATAGAAAAAAGCTTAACTAGTTTATGGAATGTAACTTTGTTTTGGCGTTGGTCAAGATGATTATTGAGACTTGAATTGTCCTACAGAAAATTACTTCACATATGCAAGAAGACTTATTCTCGGTGAATTCATGTAGTTAACTACTCCATCATTTTCCATGTCTTCTGCAATACTTAAAAGTCTGAGTTGTAATTATAGATTTGCGTAGTGGCCTTTTTGTGTAAGGCTGTCATATATTTGTTTGATAAAGCCTGTTATTGGCTTTGGGAGCTGTACTTTGGTGACTGCAGACTACCGTTTTTCTCGAAAATATTTCCAGTTCTTCTCATTAGGAGCCCTGCAAAGGACTTTTAACAAATTCCTTTTTTATCAAGAAATCGTACTTTCTGAATTATTCGGTGTTAGCGGTCACCCCCTCTTGGGGAAGGCCGGCTGCCGCAGTGAGCTGCCCACCCGAGCTGAGGGCGCCCCAGGCCACTGGGTCAGCCTCCACGGTCCGCCCGGGGAAGGAAAGCAGCAACACAAGCCGCTACCGCCACTCCCGCCTGCCAGCCCAGCTTTTCAGGAGGCTGAGATGTGAGGATCGCGATTCAAGCCCAGCCTGGGCAGGAAAGCCGGGGAGACTCTTCTCTCCAATGAGCCACCAGAAAACCAGAAATTGCGCTGTGGCTCAAGTGTGCTAGCTTTGAGCAAAAATAAAAAAGCTCCGAGACAGTGACCAAGCCCTGAGTTCAAGTCCCAGGACACACACGCACACGCACACACACACACACACACACACACACACACACACACACTGTATCTATTCCTTCCCAGCTGCTCAGGGTGACGCTTGAGTCTAATGGCAGGGCAGGGACTTTCTCCTTCCTTTCTTCTTTCTCCTTCCTTTCTTCTTTCTCCTTCTTCGCTTCCTTCTCTTCCTTTCTTTTTTCTCCCTCCTTTCCTTTCTCCTTCCTTTCCTCCCCTCTTCTTCCCTTCCAGCCAGCACAGGCACTCGTAGCTCATGCTCTTCCACAGCAGCACGAGCCCCGTCTCCGTCCCCTTGGTCCGCGTCTCCTCTCCAAGCGCCCTGCGGTTACGCACGGCCTCTGGAGTGGACCCACCGCTCCCAACACGCGTGGTCCCTGCTCCCGCAAAGACCCAACGTCAGAGCCCGGTGACGAGGCATTGGATGCGCGTGTTCGGAGACTCTTGAGCGCACCTCCATTAGTTTCACAGAGACGAGAGCCGTGAGGCTCCGCACCCAAGAAACTCCGGGCAGCCGGGGTTCCTCAGACCGTCCCCCTGCAGCCCCGCGCTGCGCGGTGTCGCAGGACCCGCGGAGGACCCCTGGCCCAAGGCCCTGCGGACCCTCTCCAAGAAGCAGAAGCCTCAGGGCCAGGGCCGGGTTTCCCTGGTGGAAACAGAAGGCGCCTAGCGATGCGCAGGAAACGATCCGCCTGCGCCGAGAGAACTTCGCTCCTCTAGGCTTGATCTTTATTTTTGTAAGATGGAAACTGTATTGTTTCACAAGCGTGTGCCCATGGCATAATTTTGGATGGCATTATCAAATGAATCTTTTGTTTTACTTAACCCTTGGCCACCCTCGCCTGCTGTGAACAATTATCCCTTCCAACTTGTTATTGACACCACTGTGCGCTGGTCCTTTACCTCAAGTGCAATTTCCCATCTCTCTTCTTTAAAACACTTAAGTCATTTCAAGATATGTGTTTTTATTTGCTATTGTGCTTCCAGAGAGCTTTAGCTGAACCTTCTGCATGAGAAGTATGAACAGGATGGTAACTACTATTATCATTATGTGGCGAGGGCTCACAGAAACAAGAAAGAGTCCCTGCTCCTCTCTCCTCGCCAGTGTGATCATAGATGGTAGAAAAGAAACAAATCAAACATTCATTGTGACCCACAGTCTACCTTTAAAAACGGTCAATTCCTTTATGGAGAGGCAGAAGAGAGGGAGTGAGGGAAGAACAAAGAGACGCGGGGAAAAGTCCCAAACGTCCTGCAATATGTTCAGGAACTCCGGAGCTCGTTTAGGTTAATAGAGGAAACCACAGAATGTATAAGGGAAAAAACATCTTGGTGGGCCTATATTATAATTCATTATTTTCAATGCTTTCTTTATTACTAATCTGAAATAAAACAAATATAATACAATTAATGGACTAAAAGAAACAAACTTATAATTTAACATAAACTCTTTTTTTATTGTAAAAATACCATACAGAGGGGTTACAATTACATGGGCAAGATAATGAGTACATTTCTTATCAAGCATTGTAGCCTCCTCCTGTTTCCCCTTCCCATCCCTTCCCAAACCCCCTACCCCCGCAACATAAATTCTTTTTGATGCTAGCAGCAGATACAGTTAATAGATTTTCTGGTTTTCTTGTGTATTAACCTTTCAATCTCCATTGGAGCCACCCATCCTCTATCCGCTCATTAGATTAACAACCATGCTTTGAACATATGCTTATGATTTCTGTGGGCTTGAATTCATAGCGTATTTTATAAGAAACATATCTCTTGTTATTGTTGTTGAGCTGAGTTTCTATAACTGGACTTTCTATTTTTCTGTGTTCTAGTCAAAATGTGATACAGGGGCATCTTGAAATAATTTAACTCTATTAAACTTTTTTTTGTCTTTTAAAGCATTTGAGTTGATTGAGTAATTTGAATTTTCAAGTGTCTTTCTTATAACTTGTCATGTGTTTAGTGTGGGTATATAATATACCACTGTAAAAAAGATAGCCCTTTCATTCTTGGAAGAAGGCATTTGGTTATGACATTTACTAAATATATGTCATTGTAATGGCATTGGTGCTGATTAAATCTGAACTGTTGAGATGTAACTAGCTACGAAGACTAGTCATAAACCAGCCTGAGAAACACAGGATTTACGAACCCCATTCTTGAGAACAGGATCATGAGAGCCGTCAGCTAACACAGGTTACTGCCCATACCCATATCATGATATGGA
This sequence comes from Dipodomys ordii, assembly GCF_000151885.1. Taxonomy (NCBI): domain Eukaryota; kingdom Metazoa; phylum Chordata; class Mammalia; order Rodentia; family Heteromyidae; genus Dipodomys; species Dipodomys ordii. The sequence goes on along the minus strand of NW_012267335.1, from coordinate 7,604,596 downwards.
CTTCGAATTTAATGCAATTATGATACCTCCTGCCTGGCATCTTATTTTCACTATAATTTTATTGCTAGATTTTATGCTTTGTTTTCTTATCTTTCCCACATTAAGATTTTTATTTACATTGAACAATATATGCTGAGTAGCACATGAATTTTCTAGATAAAGTCAACTATTGTACACTAAGTGTGATAGCCGTTTGCAGTCTTTTACTTCAAGCAGCTCAGGAAGCAAACGGGGTCTGTTGACGCAGCACCATGGCGGTTCCCTGAAGGCTGGGGCTTCAGAGGAGAGCTGAGGCAGGGAAGCAGGCGCAGGGTGACAAGCCAGACGCCACCCTGCCATTTGGGGCGTGGGTATCCGTGTCTTGCACAGATAGATAAGACTGGAGTCTAGCAGAAGTATTCACGATTGCTTCTGGATGTGCTTTGAAGGTGGGGTCACCAGAGATTATCTCCATACTATAATCTTATTTGGACAAAAGCAGAGGAAAGCTGCTTTCCCAAGGTTATTAATTTTCTTGAGAATCTGAAAAGATAGAGTTGTTGCAGGTGTCCCAGATTGCAGCAATAGTACATTTCACAGAAGAGCCTCAGGAGATATTAAATTCGAGATGTATGATAGTGAAAACAACATATGTCGACTAAGATAATGATCGTAGATGGAGTAGTCTTTATCCAATTAGTACGTATTTGGCAGGTATTCAGTTTCTTTATAGAAAATGATGACATATATTTTCTTTTACAAGAATTTAAAAAAGGAACATATGTTTTGTGCTTTCACTCAGGTATTAATTTGTAGTCATGTTTATTAAATGAAAAGAACAAATATGGAATTAAATGCTGCATTTGAACTACAATGTAAACCTCTGGACCATAAGGAGAAAGATGGTATTTGTATAGATCGATATAGATAGAAGATGATGATACGGGATGGATGGAGGCTGGATACATACATAGAAACATGGAATACGATGACGGAAATGACACAGACAGAAAAACACAGATAGGTCAAGAACTTATCTCCAGGCAACCGGGAAAATCTATAGGACTTCATGACCGTGTACAGGAAAAATCACATTTTTCCTGAGATGATAACAAAACCTTTGAGGAAGGCCTTTCTAAAAAACATAAACAAAATTTCAGCTCTCCGAATCTTTATGTTTTATCTAGAAATAAAGGCAAAATCCCCTTTCCCCTCTTCTTTGGCATGGGGGCAGTAATGCCCATGGAAATGCACATGGCTTCCCAAAGACAGCACAGTGGATCCAAGTGGTTCCGAAATCAGCTTTCATCTCCATGCAGACCGACAGGCTCAGGACAAGGCAGTCTTCTTAGCACTGGAGGAATTTCTTTTAGAAAACTAATTTTCTTACTCTAATAAGTTATTGATTAACTGTAGAACTTAATATAAACTTCTTTCTAAGTATAGAATTTTCTTTCCAAGTATAGAATTTATGTATGTATACGTATTTCAAACACATACATGGATGGTCAAATATGTATGTGTGTTCATCATTCAGCTGGCTAACCATACACACTCTCATTCACAGGATATTGAGAGTTTTGGGGATAAATAATTACTGAAGAGAAACAGGCTTTTTACTTATCATTATTGCCAAACATACATTAAAACTATTTGGCTAGAATTTGCATTCAATGCTATAAATAAAATAGAAATCACTTAAGAACGAGAGAATGCATATGGCCTCTGTGCACACATTGCACTGATTCTATTATGGGCCTTTTTTTCTGGTCCTGGGGCTTAAACTCAGGGCGTGGGCACTGTCCCTAAACCTCTTTGTGCTCAAGGCTACCACTCTACCACTTGAGCACAGCACCACTCTGGCTTTTTTGAGTAGCTTATTAGAGATAAGAGTCTCACAGGGACTTTTCTGCCTCAACTGGCTTCGAATCCAGATCCTCAGATCTCAACCTCCTGAGTAGCTAGGATGACAGGCGTGAACCACTGGCATCCGACTTCAATAGGGGGCTTTGGCATCCACAGATTTGACTATCCTCAGGACCTGGGACAAATAAACCCCTGGTAACCAAAGGAAAAAAAAACATAACATTTAAGCAATAAGTTGTAGTATTTGAAAGATTAATCACATAGTATATTCTGCATAATTTGTCCTCAAAGTAACTAATCACCATTCCCTTCACAGCCTCCTCATCTAGGTCCTCCAGGCACATTTGAATGTTGCATTTAATTGTTAAATATTATTTTCCATGAGCAGTGTAATAGACTTTATATGAATTTCCAGTATACTGCCGGTTTTACATATCACAACTAATATACTCACTCTGCGCCTTGAAACCACATTTGATTTTATTTGCGAAGGTCATTGTGCATTTCATTAAATAAGTGATGAGATATTTAGAAAAATATTTATTTATAAGTGTCTATTACCAGTATTTAAAGATATTAAAGCAATCACTCACCGGATGTTCATGCATGGCAAAATCATTAAAGCATGACAAGCTAAGTGATTAAGAAAAATCTATCAAAAAGCAAATTGCTATGGATATTTCAGTGATGACTTATAAGAACTATTTTAGTATGGGGATTAGACTCATAATGGTGTCCAGCAGACTCTAACTGAAAATGGAATGAATATTATGTATTGCTGAATTGTTTAACTCTTCATATTGACATTTTTAATGCATAGTTTATGAGAATTGAAGTAGGTTGTGTGTAAACTAGTTATTTTAATTTTAAATTTCATACATCAGATAGGTAGGTGGCAACTTCTTAGATATTCACTGTTCTTGTCCATGCAGGAGATATTCTTTCATATATTCTAAATCATGGGAGAAAGAGAGTTGCTAAGCAAGTTACCTGAAAGTTGTTAATCCCTTTGAGTCACAGTCCATTTATAAAGACTGCAATTAGCATTGTTCCTCAGTTGAAATGAGGTTGAAGTGTTCAAGGACATGCAGCTAATGATGAAAATAGAGTCCACCCAGACCAAATATTTCATGGCACTAGCTTCCAATAATTCATGTTCAAACAACTCTAAACACACTGTACTGTAAAATTTAAATAAAATAGATGACCCTGTGGCTGTGTGGTGAGTGTGGTAGTGCAGCACTGTCAATAGAAAGTGGAAAGTGGAGACTGCACTCTGTAACTTCTGTGGGTAGAGAACAGGTCACTCTGAGGTTCTGAGTGGAAACACAGACATGCAGCCACACAGCTAACCAGGTGCCATCAGTTCCGCCTGTGCCTTTGAAGATTTTCTGTGGGCTTCTGTTATTCCTATTACCTTAAAAAACTAGAAGTGCGAGCTACGAAGGAAGGGAAAAGTATATGAATAGTTTGCAAAATCAATGATTTCTTTTATCACTTGAAATGCACATGAAAAGCACCAAATTACAACTTCAGTTGTAAAGTAGCCAAACTCCCCACCCCCCCCCCAAAATCTTGATATGCAGATTTACACATTTGGGGCAATGAACAACTCTGCCATTGAAGAACTCAAAGGTCTCTTCCCACGATTATCTTCTGTACATATTGTTCTACAAAACTCTGACTTGTGGCGAACAGTATCTCAGATAGGAAGGAACACATATTTTCAGACTACAGTGAAAATACTGGTCAGAACTTGATGTGCCACAGCAATCTAATGAGAAATCTTTGAACTGGTTCAGTGCGGATAAGAGCCACCTCAGAGGCCCCCAAGACTTCCTCTCTGGTTTTGGTTGGTGGAATACTGGGATGCACTATGGGTAAATTCAAGTCGAAGACCTTTGCCTTCAGCTTTTGTATTTGATTATTTTATTAATATCAGCTTACATCCAGATTTCCTTTTCACATACAGAAACACATGTGCTAATTGTTTTGTATTTAATTAATGTTTTACATATTTATGTCTTATGAATTTTCACTTTTCTCAATGCAAAAGAGAAGAGTTATGTATAAAATGGTCAAATGTCTCAATTTAATTATTTTCCACCTTTGTGGAAAACAATAAAAATATACTGGTTAAAACTACCATTAAAACTACCAATATGTATGTGAATACATGTATATTTGCAGTTGGTACTTCAGGAAGTGAAATATCTTGTCAGTTTCAGTTTCAAATCTCTAGCAATCACTGGGGCTTAAAAACTCTGGCTGACTTATAATTAGCCCATAAGAAAAAAAGAAAGGGAAATATTTTATTGAATTTAACAAATAATTATGTTGAACAAAGAAATAATCTTTGTGGGGAATTCTATAACGGCTCTTGAACATAGATTGTTGGAGCAGCACATGAATAAATTACCTAAAAACATAATTATTAACCTAGAAAAATAACACTAGCAAGTACTAGTGGAAAATATATGGAACGTAGAATTCTAAACATGATCATGAGTAATATATTTGGTGGCAGAAGTCATTTGTGTGTTCTAAGTATACTCACAAAGCATGCTTATAAAGGCAGTCAACAAGAGTTGAACAAGAGTGTCTCTTCACATGTCTCATAAGATAATGTTGATCAAGAAAAGGATGTTATTATCGTACCCAAATGTAATTCTTTTAATAATTTCAAAGTAACAAAAGGAATTCTTAATTCCCTGTTTTCAAGATAGCAGTGAGGAAACAGGAAGGAAGGCTGGGGCCCCGTACTGGTGGCTGTGGGTATCTGGACAGCTTCTGTAGAAGGTGCCAAGAGGAGAGGATCCAGGCTGCAGGAGAGCCACCTGGGACCAGGGATCTGGAGGGACGTGAAGAAAACATGGAGGAAAATGACCCTTCCTTCCTTCCTTCCTTCCTTCCTTCCTTCCTTCCTTCCTTCCTTCCTTCCTTCTTTCTTCCTTCCTTCCTTCCTTGCTTCCTTCCTTGCTTCCTCCCTTCCTCCCTCCCTCTCTTCCCTCCCTCCTTTGTCTCCTTCCTTCTTTCTTCCCTTCTTTCCTGATTTCTTGCATAACAGAGCACATGCAATATTTACTCAAGTATATAGATCTCAATCATCAAAAGGAAAACAAATCTCACCTTAATTTGTCAAGATGTTTCTTGGTCTCTGTCTCTGTCACTGTCTGTCTGTCTCTCTTTCTCTTCCTCAGCTTTCACCGTGACCTTTTGTCTTTTAGTTGATCCGAAATTAGGTTGGACTGCTTTAAGTTTATTTGAAAATAAAATCTTCCCCACTCCAGAGCCTCTTGGACACAAATACAGTAAACGATACTCATCTAAAGAGGTGAACCTAGTGAACACTGTGGGCCAGCTGTGCCACACACTGCCAGGGTGAGTCAGCCCAGCAGGCTGGGGGCTGTGGTGTAAAGCCTCTATCCCATAGCACAGGGCAGGGTGGTACCCCACAGGGAACAGGGGAAATGATCACAATGAAAACTTCATACAGGCAGCCCAGCTACTCAGGAGCAGACTGGGAGGATTGTATTTGGAGAAAAGGATTCTGAGACCTCATCTCAACAGAAAAAAGTTGAGTGCATTCGTATGTACCTGTAACCTTAGCTATAAGGGAAGCATGAATAGAAGACCATGTTCAAACCAGCCTGGCAAAAAGCGAGTCCTTATCTTAAGGATAAGTAGATGAAGGACGGTTCAAGCATTGGGATGGCTGTCTGGCCCAGAGCCCGAGGTTCAAACCCAGCACCTCTCCCAGATTTCCAAAGAAGCCAACCATGCCTTTTATTCAACCTTAGTTCTTTCTAAGCTGTGCAATGCTGAAAACGTCTAAAGGTGCATCATCCTAAGCTGAAAATCACTTCCTCTTGGAAAGCCTAGCAAGCACAAACTTAAAAAACAAAATTACTTCCAGAAAAGTGGAAGAGACTGAAAGAAAACTAAAATTTAAAAAATAAAAAGAAACAGGATAGTCATGGAATTTAATTACATGGATGTGAGAAAGAACTCTAAATAATTTTTATGAGGTGCCAGAGATTTGACGACAAAAATAATTTAAAATAATGCACATAAAATTTAAAGGTAACTGGCAAACTGAAAAATCTTTAAATGCATAAAGTAGAAACAGTTAATATTCTGAATTTATTAAGTGTTCTTTAAAAGCCAAATCATAAAAATGGAGCACTGCAAGAGCAGAAAACATCTCCAGAAGAGATGTCAGATTGTTTTATGTGCCTGTGCTCAATCTCTCCAAAGTGATGGAATCATCACCACAATGGCAACTTTGTTCTTTGTCAGAAAAGCAGAGCATATTTTACCCAACTCGAGAAAACACGTGCAACAGCTGAAGGTGTGGGGCAAGGCTGCCTGTAAGCAAAAATAGTTCTCTTAACTTTAAAGACACTGAATGATAATCCGTCTATTTTCTGATGTAAAAAAATCATAAGATCTAGAGGCTCCAGCCGGGAGGGCTCCACCGGTCGGCAGGGCACAGACACTGTACCAAGCGGGGCAGGGCAGTGGATCACTGGTAGTTGTGTCTTTCATCAGTGAGTTTACAGGTCCACCTCTAGGAGCACATCCTCCAGATATGATGGGGTCCAGAGCTGGAACCCCAGAGAGGTAAGTACGCTGTTGGAGACCTTGGGAATAGTGACCCCAGTGTCGTTCCCATCGACTGCCTGCACTGAGAAGTCACTGTGACAGGTTAACTGTCCACAGACAGCAGGACAGACTCCACCTCTCCCTCCACCGACAGGCCCTCACCTGCAGTTTTGGAGGAGGAAGGGTGCAGCTGGTAGAAATAAATGGAAGCTTCGTAGCAGCTGACAGAAATAAGCGTTTGAGATGTGAGAATCTAGGCATTCTGTACTACCCTGAGTCAGCGTGCTCCAATTACAAGATACTCTCAGAGGCAACGTGAGGTTTGCAAAGGCATCCCAAAGGACCGTCACTTTTGTAGCCATTACCAAGAGTGTCTTAAAATAAATATTACCATCGCCATTTCTAAATGTGAAGTTCATTGGAATAACTTGTACAAACGCAATTCAAGTGAAAAGTTCAGGTAGTAATTTCTTTATTGTGGTCATATAGAAATATTTAGCTTCTGTAGGAGCCATCTCTCTTTGAGTCTAGTAAAATGTAAAGAAAACCCTACCTGAAGTCAGGATTGATTTTGTTTCCCTTTAAAAATTCCATATACTGCTTACCATTTTTCTCCCTTTACAATGTTAATTAATGCAGTCAGCTTGAGATGTCATCTTATTTTCTCTTCATAGTAGAATATTTGACCAGTAATCATTCTTCCAAATAAGGACAGAATGGCCACTACCAACGTAGAGCGGCTTGTTTTCAGATGACAGTAAATAATTTTTTTAAACCTTCATACTTCTTCCACCATCATTACATATTGAATTTATCATATTTAGGAGGACCATGAGCTTCTATAGTCTTAAATACAAATTCTAGTTGTTCCTTTCTTTCTTTTAGAAGAACTTAAATTAGGAAAGTCCTGACAAAGATTAAAGAAATCCACTTATCATACATTATTTTTGCATGAATATGTGTTATTTAAATGCATACATACATACATGACATTGACTAGAATGTAAACTCTACATTGCCTGGTAGGTTACACGAAATGTGTGCTTTAGTAACAATAAGTACTGTTATGAGCATTTCCTAAACTATCTGCCATATTATCAATGGAAATAAATGGTAATTTATAAGCCAGGCAATGGGAAATCATTGTTTGTGCTTCCTTGCCTCTTCCAGTCTCTTTCCAAACTGCCTCATGCATATTCAAGCACCTTTAATATCCTGTTTTCTGCTGTTTCCTAATCTATTTCCCACATGCTTTCCTTCTGCGTTGCGTTCTGAGGAAATGTTTTAAAATTCAAATTTAACCAGCCAATGGTAGCTTTCATTATTTAAAAAATCTTCTTTGGTGGGTGCCACCATAAGATATGGATTAATGTCCAAAAGTGCAATGATCTATCACCAATGTATAATTAATATTATTCCATATTATAGAGCCAACTACACAGATGTCTGAATATCTACAATGTTTTTATCTAAGTTCATTGAACTTTACTTTTCCTTTTATCCTAAGCATTTTCAGTATGTTAGAATGCATGTAGTCCCTCCTGTTATACTGTATTCTACAGTTGAGGAATGTTCAAAGACTCACACACCACCACACATCCACACATGCACACACTAAAACACAAACATAACCACTCACTCACAAACACATACACAAGTTAAGACTTCTTAACATTCAAACATTTTTTCCAAGAATAACTAAGTTTTCCTGATGTAAACCCAATTATACAACCTGAGAACCCAGATTCTGTTATGTAGCTTTTTAATCTTTCATTCCATTTTCCCCTTATCACTCAAATTATAATCTATCAAGAGTGAGAGTCAGATAGATGACAGATAGGAAAACAGAAAGATACATAGATAGATAATTTAAAAAATGGATAATAGATTAGGATTAAAATATAGATAGATAGATAGATAGATAGATAGATAGATAGATAGATAGATAGATAGATAGATACTGGAGTTTGAACTCAGTGTCTTGCTAGACAAGTATTCTACCACTCACGCCATGCTTCTAACCCAGTATTTACATATTTGCAATTGTCTCCCTCCAAAGAACTATGTCCATGGAAAATCAGAAAGTAAATTTATTCTATAACAAATACGAATGTCATAGGCTGGGGAAATTAAGTGCAATCTGACCTGGAAAATGCTCTTAAGAGCAACATTCAGCCATAATTATTTGTGCTATGTCCCTGATGATTATGAGTTTGCTAACGATTTTTGGTATCCATGCAACCTTACAGTCACTGACTAATTTTATCAGATCTGTGTTTGCATCACAGAAAGTCAGAGCCCAGCAACAGGCTTATAAAGACAGTACGCCACTTTCTCTCTTTGGAACAAAACCAGTGTGGCTGTGTTGGAACCAAACTTTCCATGCAATCAATCCAAAACCAGATTTCCACAGAGACAACCGTTTGCTTAACAGGCAGTCCCCCTCACAACCCATTCTTTCTCTTGTCTTGAGTAGTTCATCCTATATATTATCTTTAATAGAATCTTCAGGTCTGAGGCAGTGTCTTCCCAAAACAAATGAATGTAGCAATTGCTTCCTACATAAAAAATTGTCCCTTTTGTCATGACTCCCATCCTCCAATAACAACTGTCTTGGCGCAATCACAGAATGACCAACTAAAAATGATGACATCTTCCACTTGCTAAAGTACAATCCTGTAGGCTTGGGGTCACTGCCTTCCAGGTGTGTTCCATGCCTCAAGCCAGCGCCAGCACTCTGGACTGAGCCTTGGTTCACTCGCTTGGGAACACGGTGTGGGAAGCGGAGAGGGCCACTTTCCCTACCCCATATCGTGTGTGCATGGGAGAACATCGGTTTTGTCTCTGATCCCTCACAGTGTATGGCCATCCTTAGGAAGGAGTCTTCACAAAGGAAGAGTTTGTGCTTTCACCATCTGGAAGCTGGAGTTTTCTGCTGGTCACTTTTACTTCCTTGCAGGAACAGAATCGATGGTTCTTCTGGTGCTTGGTTTATCTTGTAAGTCTTGCTGGGTTCCTGTGTTGCCCTATTTATCAGAGGCAATGCCAGCAGCCCGGTGGACTGGCTATATTCACTGCTGACACTTAGCACGTGTAGACATCGACAAATATTTCTGCAAATAAAACTGTCATTACATATGTTGAGCTATTTTCTGGTTATTATCAATATATACCATTAAATGTATCTGTAAGCATAGGATGATTATGTACACAAAGGATGCTGAGTGGGTATGGATGTCCATCAACACTTCCGGTGGAAAGCACTGCTCTGAGCCAGGGGGGAGATGCTCAGACTCAGTTTCCTGTGCCCAGAGTCATGCGCCATTGATCGGTTCGTGAGTGAGGCACAAGCATACTCCAGTGTCACACAGGAGCAGTAGGCTCTATTAGTGACACTTGCTTATGGGCTCTTGAGTGTTAAAGTAGGAAAACCATGGCTGTTTTCCAATCTCTTCTACTAACTAATATACATGGTTCTGGATTTTTGAAAATGAAGTATCAGAAAATTAAAAACATTCATAGTTATTAAAATTTTTCTGGCTGTTATTTATTTGACCGTGTCCATCTTAGTAATATTTACATTATTGGTATTTACTAACATCAGCAAATACATGGGTTTATTCCACCATAATATATGAGGGGATTAAACATTATTTAAAAAATCACATTATGCTCTTAAAACAGTTCTTTAGCTATATATGGGATAGGTCAGTAAATATTATTATATATATATTTATCACATTAATTTCCACAAAGCTTATTAAACAATGGGGTTGGTATCAACAGTACATTTTAATTAGGAATTTTACACATTCTCTTTTTGAAATAAAATAATTATGTCTTCAAAGATTTTTGTTATTGGAGTTAGTATAAAAGTTTCATAATGAAACAGAAAAAAGCAACCAGGACTTGAACTGGGGCTCCTGCTGGCCGGCCAGGCACGGTGCATTGTGCTGCGTGTGGCAGTCAGGGCTGCCTGCTGGCCTTGACCCTGTACAAAATCTGCCTATTTGACTGTCCCTCCATAGCAGGAATAAGAGGTGTATCCATCATGCCAAACCTCGCTCTACTGAAATAGCGTTTTGTGAACTTTGCTGCCTTCGTTCCCTGAGACCCATAATACTCCTGCCCTGGACCTCCCAAGCAGCCGGGATTACAGACAGCTGTGAGCAGCCGGGATTACAGAGGTGAGCAGCTGGCCACAGTCACAGCCAGCTCATCTGGTCTCCCATTCTAACAAACAATTTATATATTTCTCTACTTCTGGTGATTTTTTTGAAAGAAAAGCCTCACTTTGCAATGCTCATAAAGGATTTTCTAGTACTTTATGTATACAAACATATATACGATCAAAATTTAAAGCAGATTTCATTTTCAGGATTTTTTTTGAAAGTAGATTAGGGTATGAGTCAATCTTTATTCATTATTCCCTCCAAGAATTTCTTGGGATTTTTTTTCAGCCATTTAAAAACCTCTTGACAGTCTGAGCTTTCAGTTTGAAATACGTTCAGTGCATGTGATTTTTACTATCATGCGTTTGCCAATTACCTCACCTGTCTCAGCTTTGGTTCCATCTTAATGGATCGTCAATGAAGACTAAGCTGGAAAAGAAAGCCGAGGCTACTTACAAAATACCACTTAGAACTCTTATTTGAACTCGTTATGTGGGAATTAGCCATACTCATTCATGCTACTTATTAATGCTAAAGTTCTAGAAAGATGCAGATGCCTGGGTGAGTGCCCAGGGCTCCCTAAGGAGACTGTGACCCTTTGACTTCTCATTTCTATCATAAAATGTACAAGATTCCAAACAAGGATGCATGACAAGCAAGTTTTGGGGGACATCTTTCTGTCATACAGCGAAGTGTCTGTTTTTACAAAGCAATGAGTCACTTAAGAACGACCACATGGGGAATGAAAAATATATTGTACCTTTAATTAAAATATGGCATCTTGATTGCATTCAATGTGGACATATTTATACTTTAGGATCCTGCTTGACACATTAAACTATAACATTTCTCTTCACTAATTTTTAGTTATGTCATATTTAGTTTCATTAGAAACTTTTGGATCACATTTCAATATAATCTGTAACATCAAAAATATCCTAAACTTTAGGGCCATGGAAAGAAATATTCCTTATGCAGAAAAGAGCAAATAATTCAATTATATTTCTCTTTCATGTATTATTACATTACACTACATTATTGCATTAATATTTCATTCATATTCAAAATTAACTGTAACAGAAATTAGCATACTATTCATTATTTCCTGGTAGTAAGTCAGTACATCAGAACATTTACTGAACTTCTCGGGTCATTAGATTACTGTTTCATTAAATTCTCAATTTTCAAAATAGTCCAGACTTATTTCATTTACTGGAAGAAAAACACAATGAAACTAAAAGTGTATTTTTAGAAATGTGATTCATGTCTAGTACTCTCGCACTTTAAGATCCACGGCCCCAAATGCAGATGGTTGCTATGACAGGTTCCTGGGTTGCTCAAGTCTCTTCTCTACATCTTTGACTGTGGTGAGCCAACTCAGGCCGAATCATCAGTCCCTTCCATTAGACTCTCACACCATAGTAGCTCTGGATTTGCTCTAAGAGAGCGGTCCTGGCTCCAAACTCTCACACCATAGTAGCTCTGGATTTGCTCTAAGAGAGCGGTCCTGGCTCCAAACAGAACAAGCTTCTACTTAGGATTTCCACAAGGATATTTCCAATCTTCAAAACTTGGTCAAACAGCAAGTTTGCTCTTTCTCTTTCATTTGACATTATAAGTCAAACATAACATTTTTAAGCAAAAAAAAAAGAATTTGATATTTTTATCGTACTAAAAGAAGAAAATTAAAAAACTCCCATGGTTATGAAGCATTTTCTGGTACTTCACATCAATGCCCACATAAAATACTGTTATATAAAGCTGACCCAACAGAGGAGTTATGTGATCATAGGATGAGATAGGAAATCCAATCACACCATAAGACGGTCAGGTTATGTGCAACTTCACAAAGACAGAGCTTGATTAAAGTATCACAGCTGTTCATCAGGAATGCAAAGCACAGGCCCAGACTGGATTGTTACAAAAAGAGAGGGAATAAATATGGTTCATTGGTTTATTATCTGTTGAGTGAAGAGTTAACAAGAAAATGTGTGGATTAATATTAGAATACAACTTAGTTTATACATAATGCAATGCTTGGAAGTTGGGAAAATTTGTTTCTAATAGATCCAGCTACAGTGGGAGGAAGATGAGGACAAGAACAGCCACTAAGCAACGATCAACTTTTGAAAAAGAATCTGAAATGCCAGCCAACTAGAAACCAACAAGCATCCACACCTGCGTAAGTTATTATTGCAACTTACAAATAAAATTTTTGATCATTTTGCATTTCTGCCTAGTATATCAGTAAGTTGGAAAACAACTTGAATGGAGTTACTGAAACTCCTAAAACTTGCACATAGCAATGCTTCTTTTACAGAATGGTATTAACATACCCTATGTTTAATATAATAAATGGTGTGATCAAATACTAAAATGCGTGAAAAATTTTATAACATTTATGCCAAACAATTCATAAAAAGAAAAATATATGTGTAAAATGAACACAACCTTGGTCTTAATGACAAAGAGTGGTCTTTATCTAATATAGTTTAAATAGATTATTCAATCCTATGCTTTGTCAGGTAATGTTACTTTCTTTTTATTCTGCATAAAAGTCTTCCCTTCAAATGGTTTGATTCTTCTACTGGTTTCAAGAGTTTCTGTCTATAAGACATCTGTAATAATTTGGGGATATAATACACTTCTGAAGAAAATATTGTTTATATAATTTCTGTAACACATCTGGTGAAAACTAATACATAGAACTTATTTTATTGGGTTTATAGTTCAGTGTGGGAGCTATAAAAATACTCATTCATGTTGCAATTCAAACTCATTGAAATGTTTAATAAAGATAAAGACATAAATGAGATCCAAGAGGGAAGATTGCTTTTCCAAAAGGAAAACAGACTCATTCCACTAGAGGAGGTGTAAATGGGGCTTTGAAGGCGTGCAGCACTGAATAGCAAAGGGAAGGAATGCGTGATGAGGAGCTATTTACAGGGGCTCCGTTCTCACCGGTCCACAGGCTTACCAGAACCATATCTATCCATCTATTCAAGATGCATTCATCTCTGTTCAGTCTTCTTCAGTCTTCTGTCTTATCATCTACCTATCTGTCTATCTAACATCTATCTGTCTACATCTATCTATTCTTCATCTTGTTCTATCCACCATCTGTGTTTGTATCTAACACACACTTATCCTTCCTTTGTTCTCTCAATCTCCTCCCTAATTTATCTGCCATCTATCTAACATCTATCCAGCTCTCCATCCATCTTCTGTCAGTCTACTTATCTGTCTATCTACCAAGCTATTTATCGAGAATCCATCCATCCATCATCTACCTACCTACATTTTCTACCTATAGAATGTACATATTTAAACTGAAGATACAAAGATAAATGATAAATTACCTTCACTCAAAAGAAGGCTAGATAAAACGAGAACAGCAATTACAGTTCAGTGAACTAAGAGCTTTGATAGAAATATGTTACTAGACCACAGAAAACACATGACTACATTAAAATGGGACATTCATAGTAATCAAATAAAAGCTATGCTGCACCTGTGAATTATAGATGAGCTCACAGCTAGTTCAAGAATGAGGCCAAACAAATGGCATACATAGAAATTGTGAATTATACTGATGGGTGAAGTGAAAAATATTTTTATAGCATAGGCCTGGCAGCCTATGAGAGGAAGTGAGTGATAAATTTGAGTTTACATTTTGTTTACTAGCCACAAATTTTGAAGACTAGTTAGAGATCTGTGAGATACAATAGGATGTACATTTGGAAGTTATTGTTTCAACTTTGCATGTCATTCCATTATTTAGCATATACACACGTGTGTGTGTGTGTGTGTGTGTGTGTGTGTGTGTGTGTGTGTATTACAGTTTAAATAGTTTTTCTCCAGGGAAGACACAAAACAGGTCTTGCCTTTTCTATCAGGGCCTCCATATTCTGGACTACAAATACAACGTGCTACACATAGACAATGATAAGAAAGATATATCTGTCCTCTCAGCCATAATATATCACAAAATTATGAAGCTTTTACCTAAGTCCACTGAATCGAAGATAAGAAAAGAAAGACGATTTTGAGAATAAATTAGGGACTCTTAATTATATCAATCTGTCAAGTTCTAATGGATCTGAGAGCAGGCAGGAACAGGAAAGTGTTGTAGGTAACCTCATCTGTCTAGGGTTGTGATAGAAGTTGTACACATACATAATAACAAGAATGAACACTAGTAGTTTCCTGATGCAATGTACACTTTAACACAACAAAGATGCCCGGGAATACTTGTGCTCAATCATGAGGATATACCGGACAGACTCAGATGAAGAGATGCTTTACAAATTAATTGCCATTATGCTTGATGAACATAAAAATTATGAAATAGCAAGAAAGTCTCAGGAACTGAAAAGAAAAGAATTTATGCACATTTTGTACCTAAACTTATAGCAAACTTAAAAGATAATGCATACTAATAAACTAAACCAAATGATAGGGAAAGAAAAACACACCAAGGGTAAAGGAGGATAGAAATTTGGAAAAAGGAAACATAATTATTCATTAGTAAAATGGGGGAGAGTGAAATAAACAACTCTGAAGGATTCTAACACTCTTACCTTGCTACATATACTGGTCTTCTAATGCATGAGGCTTCGTAAAACAAAATGTTATCAAGAACAATGACATATAGGATGTTGTGTTCTGGAAATCTGATCTGGAGACCACATCCATTATCTCCCAAAGCAAATTGAACAACTTTTTCATGTCTGTAATCTACTTGAAAATATTTCAAGATTTCAGCACCTGGACACAAAGAGTTCCCAGTCTGTTAGTCAATCTATAACAGTTAGTTTAAGGATCTGGTCTAGGGGCAATCAGTTGCTTTAATAAGAAAAATGCTGTATAGCTTGGATAGTTGTTATATCAGATAGACTATAATCCTGAAAAAAGGACACTTACATTTCTAATAACTAGATAAAGATTTGATGATATTCTAGTTAGAACTTTTAGAGCAAAATAACATTTGGTTTTAATGAAATAATTGATATTTTAAGTAAAACAATGGATATTAAAATAATTTTTCTTTTCAACTTACAGATATTCCCTAGGTTTGAAATGAGGGTGATGTTTTCAGATACATCAGTATTTCTATAAGGATCTAGGCAAGTGAAACAGTTGATCCCCAAATAGACCTGAAATTAAGTTTGAAGGAGGGTTTCTATTTCCCTGATACCAATTTTGCTGTTTCAAGGACTGACTTTTTATGTGGAGCTGTGATCAAAGAGCTTTAAGGACAGCAAAACTAGGATTTTTATCCAACTCCTAGATATATGAGGTATTTTTATTTACTCAATAAAAATGGTTTGCAGTCTGTATGTGGGATGATATTTATTCTTGGATTTATCTGTGTGTTTGTGGAGTAGTGAAGTCCTTTCACAAGAAACATCTTTGGAAACTTAACAAGAAGAACCTAAAAGCTAGGCAGGCGCCAGTCCCAGGGAATGGGGTGACTCAACAACACACCCCCCAGAGGAGGAAAACAAGCGCTCACCGGCCCATGCCTACAACCGGAGCTGATTGGGTGGTGGCAAGCTGGGGGTCACAAATAGAAGCCAGTGTGGGCCTTCCGGATCTGCATGCATGAAAACGCCTATTTATTGAAATCACAGGCTCGTGATGGGATCCCAAGATGATGAAGTATGAGACACAGAGGGGTAATTTGAAAGACTTTAACCCAGAAATGAGGCATGTGCAGGGCAATTCTTCCGTCGCTATAGAACTCAGCTAAGAAGTGGGTAATGTCGGATGATTGCAGAGGTGCCTTTTGGATTTGAACCGAATGATGTGGAAGAGAAGGATGAGCAAAGAAAAGGTGTGCACACACTTCTTAAGGGCACACACAGTTCAGTAGGGGGATTCAAACAGAAAGGGTGGATGGACTGCCGCTAGGGTGGCCTCCGACAGGCCAGCAGGTATTAAAGCTGATTCAGGGTGGGAACCAGGGCCAGCCAGCCTTTCAGGCTTTCTACTGAGGCCCAAAGCCAGGGCAGAGAAATAACAAGGGAATACGCAGGCAAACCCTCCAGAGAGAAGGGCGGCAGCCCTTAGCTGTGAAATCCCTGTGGGTTCCTGAGCCCAGTCTTCAAACTGGCCTCTGACTTCAACAGGAACCCCGCACTTTAAAGGTGAAAAAAATTCACAGAAGCACCACTGTGAGCTCTGTATGAAGGCTCTGAATCAAACGGGAAGGATGAAATGTATATATTAATGTATACATTAAAAAACCTACAGAATTAGAACCGCCATCACAAAACAGTGGGGAAATGCTATCAGAAATCGATGGAATGAAAGACAGTAGGATTTGTCTCTAGCAAAAGTCTGAACAGTCCTGAGGAAAGTGCGCAAAAAGCAAACTGTGTATGAAAGATTGCTCTCTCAAGGGAAGACGGGCAGGTTGCTGGGGTTTGATCATTACTCTGCAAAGATTTCCACAGTTCCCTCTGTTCTTCAGTGTGATCATGGATTGCCCACTCAAGGGGGACTAACACAAGAATGCTATCAATTTAAATCAGTTATTCTCCGTGATACTTTGGTAACTTAAAAATGTATTTTTTCCCCTCCTCTAGACTACAATTTAAGAGTGTTCAAAATATTGAGGAAATGAACCTTGGTTATAATCGTATCCTTCGATGCATTGTTACAGTTTGGGTGCGACAATGGTAGAGGGATTTATTCTGCTCACTTAATGAAGGCTGTTTTATTTTAAATTATTTCTCAAGGACATATTTTAACTCATGGGATTGCTAGGCAATTCACTTTTCTATGAGTAATTTCTAAATTGCTTTTTAAAATTTATTATATTCAGGGGGAAACGAGTTGAAAAGTTTATAATAAATTTAATGCATGCCAGCAGCATACTCTTGCGAGAGAAAAAGTACATGTTTTGTAGCTGTTGTGTAAGTTCATTTGGATCTTCATAAATTCCTTGGCATAACGCAGGATTCCATTTTAGATTAATAAAAAAATAAAGATGTGGAGCTAAAAATATTAGGAAAATAAACACAATGACAAATGTAGAAATACATCATCACATCACCAAGTGTAAGCAGAATATATTTAAATAATTATGATTTGGGGCAGTTTAGAAACATGGAGTTTCTACGCTTCTGAGCATCTGGTTAACTGATTAGACAATTATAGGAAAACTCACCCTGACCTATTTTTTTCCCTTATAGTTATACAAAAAAAAATAGGAAATTCCCAACACATCCTTCTTTAAGTGGGAAGGAAACTCAGCCTTACCCAGTGATAGCAGAGAGAGCACCGGCGTGCCTCTACTTCCCTTTCAGACATGTAGAGAGAAATTACAACTGCCCTCCAAAACGAGTTAATTGCTTCCATGCTGTCTTTTCTGTGGGCTGGGAGCTTGTCTGAAGCGATGGCTGCTGACTGGGAACTGGGAACCAGCCTTCCCTGCTTCCTGCACCTCCCGGCTTTGGGCCTTCCGTTTCTACCAGGGGCAATGGTGCTCCCAGCCCATAACATCGGTGAGAAACGAGGGACCATTCCCACTTCCTAGGACACTGAAAGCAGCCATTCCACGCGTGGGTCTGTATGGTGGATTGTGGCACAGCCACATCTCGAGTTACTGTGTGACCTGGAGAGACAATGGACAATCTATAGTTATTCTTCTGAAAGATCCATGGCCCTTTTGCTAACTCATAGGCCAAACTAAATTGCAGTAGTGTATGTCTAGGGTATTTTAAGTAAGAACACATGTGGTAGAATATTGCATAAGCTCTTCCATTCAGCTATGAAGTAAGTTGTTATATGAAAATAAAGAGGTTTGCAGGCGTGGGTTCAGAAGGGAATATTACAACGTGCACACTTGTTCCTCCTCCTCCCCATTAATAGAGAAAATGAAGGAAGAAAGGTGAATCAATCCCTCCTCTTTTCCATTTTTGTGGGTATGTGTGGATGGGGGCTGGGCACCTGATTTGCTTCATTAGGGGAAATGTGTTGGTAGTTTTGGAGTGTGTACTTCGTATCAGGGTTCTTTTTGTTTTTTACAGTTTTCCATCGCAGTTATCTTGCAAAGGGCCTGTGCCATATTAAAATCAAGTTGACACCATCCTAAAGAGATGATTCAAACACAAGCTCACAAAATAAAGCATCACCCTTCAGCACATCCCCAGGCGGTAGCATCAAATGATTCGCTCTTGGCCCTTCCATAACCAGCCCGGAGTTTCTGTGCTTGGCAAGTTAGAACTGTCTAATGTGCAATGAAGTCATTTATACATAAACACAGAAGAGGTTTCCAGATTCTCATTATCTGCTGACCTGTGTGTCTGGAGATTTCTTGTGCTCATTACTCTCTTCTTAAGATCCTCTCTTTTTATAGAGTTTACTTTGTAGACATACACTTTACATCTTTCTAATTCTCTTACCAAATTATATACTTCTGTCAGTCACATTGTATTAATTATTTATGCATTCTTTTATAATTGCAAAAGATATTTGACAAATGGCTAGAGATAGGATGGTATTTATTTAATGTAATTAATAAGAGATTAAAGAGATTGGAATTGAAAACAGAGAATTTTGATAGTTTTCAAGTTATTAAATAATGGTTAATATTTGAACTGGAGATCTTGATATATTTGTCTCATAATTCATTTCTACCTTCAATTCTCTTCTGTATAACATAAATCACATTCTGAGGTAGCTATTAAAATAGAATAACCATGGTAAATAAATTAAACAAAATGAATTCCTTGTTGATAATTGGAAATTTTTGAAGCAGGGAATCAATAAACATGTGATTTATCCTTGAAATCTATACAGGGTTTTTCAAGCAACTGTACTGATTATTGTTCATATGTTTTTCTATGACCATTAAATAAGGGGCTGAACCACTCATCTACGGACTGAATTCGGTGGACAAATGAAAAGCAGGTGATTGGAAAGATGTGCTGGCTGTTGTCCATTTCATCAAAGTAGGCAACAGAGTGTTATTTGAGTAATACTGTATAGCTCACACTCTCTGTATATCAAGAATAAAAGTGCAAAGGAGACTAAGTGGTATCAGTTTCATGTAGTATATATGGGAAAGCCATTGTATGACCTGCTATTCTAGCAAATACAGTAGTTAAGGGGAAGCCCCCTGTGCACGTGCACGCGTGCACACACACACACACACACACACACACACAGAGTGAGCGAGCGAGCGAGAGAGAGAGAGAGAGAGAGAGAGAGAGAGAGAGAGGGCAAAAATGACATATAAAAACTTTCCAAATAAATTTCCAGGGGAGATAACCAAGAGGGAGGCACACGAGGGTGAAGATGTCTCATTTTGCGTGAGGTAAACTTTCCGACGCGGTGCTGGTGAAGGCACATCGCGTGTCCCATCTAGGATACCACACCAGAGACCCAGACATGGACAGAGTCTGCAGCGAGTCCTTATTTTTAAAAAAATTAACTCATGAAGATTACATATTTGGCTCAAAAATTCCATGTAGAACAGAATGCAAATGCAACAAGTTCAAAGAAATCCGTATACGGGAAGAAATTCAAAGTTGTGATAACAGCACAAAAGGTGTCCAATGTTTCCATTTCATGTTTGTCTCTATTCAGGGGAGAATAATGTGGCGCCTGACATCATTGATTTGGTGATTACGATAAAGTCTAACTACTGATTCACGAAGGCACTTGTGGAAAGGGGAGTGAATTAATTTGAAGTGTGACTGGAAGTAGACCTTCTTCTCTTGGAGCCTAGAACCAGTCACCAGGCTCAAAATGTCCCCCAGCTAGGGGCTACGACACATCCCAGATGCCCCTCAGTAGATGAATGGATCAAGAAAGTGTGTGTGTGTGTGCACGTGTCTATTCACACATATGCATATATATAATATCTAGATATATATAATGGATTTCTATGCTTCCATCAGATAAAATGACATTGCCATACAAGTGACATTTGTAAGGAAATGGAAGGACTTGGAAAAAAAATCATATTAACTGAAGTAAGCCAGACCCAAAGAAACAAAGGTGCCATGGTCTCTCTTATTTGTAGTGATTAGTATAAACCTAGGATAATCTTAGCAGATGAGCAGAATAGCTCAATAGCTATGTACATATGACCACATAAGGTGATGTTAAGCAAAATGAACTCGAAGACATGGACACAAGAGGTTTATCTTTGTCATTGTCATTTTTTTAATTATTTTTTTTACTGTGAAAATACCGTACAGAGGGGTTACACTTACATGGGCAAGGTAACGAATACATTTCCTATCAAGCATTGTTGCCTCCTCCTTTGTTTCCCCTTCCCATCCCTCCCCCACCACAGCAAAAGTTGTGAAGTTCATGTTTCGACATAACGTCTTGTACATCTCATTGTTGCAAAGTTGTTTTTAATGTACTATGTGATTTCTTTTCTCTTTTGTGTTTCCCCCCCCATGCTTTATCTCCTGTTGTCACTGTTAGATTTTGGTACCCTGGGTATTGTATATATTTATCTAAATGAGGGGAGGGAAGGGGGCAACAGAATGGTGGATAAAGGGGGAACAGAAGCAAAAGCGATGCTCACAAGACAACATGTTAGAACAAATCTGTACAATTTGGAAGGGCCTGTGGAGGAGGGAGAGCGGAGACAAATGAACGAAATGCAATCACTGCCTTGCACATGCAACTGTGCCCCTTTGTACATCACCTTGGCAATAAAATTAAAATTAAAAAGTAAATGACTGAATCTTATGAATAATTTAATAAATAATGATGTTTTGTTTTGCAAAAAAAGTATCACCTACCTATGGCAACATTACTCCTGGAGGGAGTGCACATTAAAGATGCTAGTATTTGAGGACACTGTTTTTTCTTTGTTTGTTTTTAAAGGGGAGCTCAGTCATTTCACCAGAAAGGCTGAGATGCGTACACTTAAGAAGTCTGAGAGAAAAATAAACAAACAAACAAACAAAAAACAAAACTCAAGAGCAAACCCTTGGTCGAGAAGGAAGCTGTGCATTTCATGTACATGTGATATTCCTGCCCACGGACTCGAATGCTGGATCAGACATGCGTGCTTAGAAATGTTGGCAGCAGAGATGGCAATAATTTTAAAAAGCTGTATTTGCCAAACAAAAGTCAAACTGTTACGGTCTAGAGAAAATATCCCATCTTCCTTCTTGTGGAGATGAGAAAAGTAGGTTAAGAGAGTGTGTGCAACTTACGTCACGTCGCAAAAATAATTGCCAGTAATAATGTCTTTTCCCTCTCTTCTTATGAACATGACATCCCATTATCTCAGTAATGATATTTTATGCATATATTTCATTAGAAATAAGCTTAGTTGGATGAAAAAGTAATTTCAAAATATGTTACTTAAAACCTATGACAATGACAGAAAAATCCTTTCTTGATGCCAGCTAATACATAGACTGTGTCTGTTTAAAAATTATATGCATTGTCATTGTCTGCATCTCTGTCTCCCGGTCCCCTAGCTTGGCCCTGCATGTCACTCTATGATTTCTGTCTCAGATATCACTGTATAAACATGGCACCCCAAGAGCAAGATTTGTTCAGATGAATTCTTAGCTCTGCCGTGCACACACCGCGTCTCTCAGGGGTGGAAAGTGCTAGCTCACCCGAGTTCACGACTCATTTAGGAGATTAGTAATCATGTTACCAGGATTCAAATCATTACCTATTCGATTCCCAGAGTAGCGGCTCCGCTCTGTAGCCAGGCAAATATTTAGTCCACATTACGGTGAATACATTGTGGAGACGACATCGTTTTCTTAAAGGACCAACTGCAGGCTGTATTATTGATACTTGCAATCATCTAGTGAGTCGATTTACATACTGACTTTCTCCTGAAACTTCCTACCCAAGAGTTTCTCTGCAAAGCAAACGGGTGTACACTTGGAAGACCGAACCAAGGACGAGGTTAAATTGAATGATCTCCTCGCTAAGCTTTGGAGCACTGTGGTGAGGATTCTTAAGAATTTCAGATCTTGGCATTTCCATTCCTTTCAGTACATACTTTAAATTCACAAGTGACTATTATATATCATTTTTATATAATTTTCAATGTTCCTGTCACTACTCTCTTCTTTTTAATCACATAATCGAGCCTCTTAAAGTTTTGGCAAACTGAGCTTTAAGGTCAATTTCTAGGCGTATTCTCTTTTGAAACCCTTGGAATCACTTTTCCTTCCAGCAACAACATTCCTTTGTTGTTCAAATTAAATGGTATTCCAGGGTGTTTTATGCTCTCAGTTGCCCACTACTACAAAGGCTGTCCATTACCATTTTAAGTATGGAATACTTAAGTATTTTATGTGCTCAACACCAACTATCTCCACTACTTAAATCCATGTAAAATACGTATTTTTTTTAGATATGTGTATGTGTGTGTGTGTGTGTGTGTGTGTGTGTATATCTCCAGTTCTTTTTTTACTAGGTGTGTGTGTGTGTGTGTATGTGTGTGTGTATCTCCAGTTCTTTTTTACTAGGTGTGTGTGTGTGTGTGTGTGTGTGTGTATCCAGTTCTTTTTTACTATGCTTATTTTCAAGGAGCACCTCAGACTTGACAGTTCCATAAAGAGTATACCCAGTAGCTGAAACAAGACTCATGTCAAGTAGGCAGAGGAGAATGACGGCAAGTCCCCTACCTCTCGACCCCTGTTCGGAGGCCTGAGTCCAGTTACGCAACGTCTTCGGGTCGTTTCTTGCTGGTTAAGCGGCATGTGAGAGCCAGGAGCCCTGGTTGTGTTCTCCTTGGCATCACAGCCAGCATGGCCCTCTGTGCCATGCCCGGAAGCGGGGTTGCCATTCGTCCAGATCGGAAGCGGGGTTTCCATTCGTTCAGATCCTTTTCCTATTTCCGTTTTCCCAAATAGGTAGATCATAAGGCATCTCCAGTTCGCAGGGTAGTGAGTTGGGTGAAATTTACCTCTCATGCCCCTTCCGGTGTTTCCTGCTACGCTGCATCCAGTCTCCCAAACGCTTCTGCTGCTTTAACTCTGGATGGCACAGATATGCTAACCCATTATTAGGTGGTAAACTAAGGAAACTCTTTGTGAGATATCTAGTGTAAACTACACAGAGAAAATCGATGCTGGACAATATTCTTACTAAATGTTATATGTTATTAAGCATGAATAAGCACATACAATTTCAGAAAACAACTCCGTCTTCTTTGACAATGGTTGGATGTGTCCATAAATTACAACTGATGTTCTTATGAGGAAAATAAATGCATGTGGGTATATTTATACATAAGCATATGACAAACAGGATAATGCCTTTAAATATCCCACCTGTCCCTTCTCCCAACTCATATTCTCCTCTCATGACTCTTGAATCTTTGACACTTGAACTCAATATTATATCTCTTTGGTTAATTCTAACATTTGATCACACAATACATACATGGGTCCTCGAGTTTGGAACATTTATAAACTGGTATATCATTTAAATCTGAATACCAATAGCTGAAATCAGATCTTCTGTAGACACTTCATTTTTATAGTATCATTGTCATGAGTATAAGTAGTTGTACAAAGGAGTTTCAATTCAACAGGTGGATGTATGAGAACAATGCATCTGGTCAATGTCACCCCTGCTATCATTCCCCCTCATCTTTTTCAGTCCCCCCATACCCTCGAGTTATGTAATTAAACTTATTACATGAAGTATTATGAATAGAGTGAGTGCATATGTGCATATATGCTTGCACATATATGTATGTTAGCATTCATCTTTTCTTACAAAGATGTGGCACAATTATTCTTTTCATATCATGGGAATCTGCAAGTGTTTAAGGCTATAAGGGAAAAGCAGAGGCATGTTCAAGATAAAATATATAAGTGGCATGATGTAAGGTTTATTTAAAAATTGTTCAGGTAGTTTCCATGGAAACTAAATTCATAAAAAAATTAATTATTTAGTGTTTGACTTCTCCTTACGTATGTGTCAGAGTCAGTATCTCTCAAAGACAAGAAAGAATCACTAAGTTTACTCTCCATGTATATAGCTTGTTAATAAGTCCTCTCATCCATTTTTTAAAGTAAGCATTCTTATATTTTATATTTTGAATAAAAATTCCTATACAAACCTCACTAATGGTAGCTGCCAAGAGGTCTATATGCATTATATTGTTACCCCAAGTAATATCCTTGTTTCCCCCTATCATACAGCCTGGAGTGGAGCCCCTTAGTCACCATGGAAACTCTTTTATTGTCATACAAGTTTCTATCCAGGACCATATAATCTTGAACAGGATTCATAAATAATCCATATAGAAGAGAATCTTGCTGTCACATTAGTTTCTGATTAATCTGGTTTTGGCAAGTATGTAATTATGTTTCTGAAATTGGTTAAATAAATTGCTTGCACTGTCTTCAGTAATGATGTCATGTGTAGTGATAGAAACAACTAGAAAATGAGAGAAAAGGGGCTTCTGCATTTTGGAACTAGAGCTAGAGCTAGAAGAGAGGTGGTAAAGTAACAAAGTTATCCAGTCAGGTTTCCATGACTTTGATGCACATTTGTACATACTCTGACCTTTGAAAATATTCATTTGCACAGGTATTCTATGTATACTTATTTATGCATATGTGAAGAATATAGATGGGTATATGTGTGTGTCTGTATATGTATATGTGTGTGTGTGTGTGTGTGTGTGTGTGTCTTTAGAAATTATACCAATTTATTTTGTCGACACAAGGACAAATCATATACTTGATATCTTTTTCTAGTCCATTAAGTACCTCCATGATTCTGTAATTTTTTACCTCTTAAAAGTAAAAACATACTATGTTATCAACTTTACAACTTCAGAACTACTTTCCTTATCATAGAGGGCAAATTTCTTTATGAGTGTCCACCGATTTCATTAATTATCATTTTAAATATCAAAGGTCATATGTCCTTAATTAATTGAACTATACTTCAAACAACAGGCCGTTTTTTTTATAGAAAATAAAACTGTCACATAATTTAATAAAATGTCCAAAAAGCTGAGAAAGCTAAAGGAAAGTTGATTTTAACATTGCAGTAAAACCACTTTATTGTCACCAATACAAGTAAGCACTTTAAAACTCAGTTAGTCTCAAAGATCCTTTAAACGGTAGTTTTTATCTCTGTAACTCTTCCAGGAAAAATGTATAGTTCTTTAAAACGATGGCATTTTGTGAAGTATTATGATGTTCGTAGGAGACAGCCCCTGTTAGTCCTTATGCAGAGGACACAGAGCTCCTCTGACCATTGTCACACAAAAAGTCAGCAGGTTCTCCAAGGGGTTCTGTAAGGAGAGAATGCTAAGCAGATTCAACATCTGTTATTTAAAGTGTATAATAACTTAATATCTTTCAATCTACATGCCAGGGACGTATTAAGCCAAACAAGTCTTAAGTTAATCCAAGTCCATAATAGAAGAAGGCTGGTGAAATATGCATGAACAAGTCTTTAAAATGTATTATTTTCTATTCAAATGAATATCTATATATACATATATATGCATGTGCATATATATATATATATATATATATATATATATATATATATATAATGGATGACAGTGTAGGAATCTGCCTTCCTTTTCATTAAAGTATCTGGGTGCTTTGGATGAGATTCTCATGCTCACACTAAATCAGACTCTCAGAAAGTTCTCCATTTTCCCACTCTCAGCCTCTCTGACTTTACAAAGCCCTACACATACAATGTCTCCCATTTTTTTCACATGTCCTATTGCTGGGTAGGTCAGTGAAGGTGGATTGAATTTTCCCTTTGGCAGACAGTTAACTGAATGTTTGCAACTCAGTCAGTATCTTCTGTTATGATCTGAGGAGGGACAGCTGATTGTGCTACGGGGAATTACTCCACTATTATTTATTTGTTTATTCATTCATTTTTCCACCGTGGGACTTGAACTCGGGGCCCAGGCTCTGTCCCCTGAGCTCTTTTGCTCAAGGTGATCACTCTACTACTTTGAGGCACAGGGCCACTCCCTACACTGTTAATAATTGTAGACTGAGGGTTCGATCCTGGAACCTCACAGCACAGAGCTGGACTTTTGCACTGTCGTGGTGGTGAGGGTCTGAGGCTCTGCTAACAGACTCTCGGGGCTCATAGCAGCTCATAGCTGCAGTTCTGGCCGGAGGACAAACCCCACATCAGCAGAAGTGCAGACCCTGGCGAAGGCGTGCAGCAGGAGTCCTCTCTCCACAGAGCCCCAGACAGCCTTCCTGCCCACAGCAACACGTGGTGACCACACACACATTCCCGTTTACCTGGGAGGCCTGGGTGGGGCTGTGATGCTCAGAGTTTCCAGCCAGGGTCATTTACCCCGCCAAACAGCCTTTACCAGCACAGCCTGGTCTGTGTCTTACCCAGTACTGGTGGAAAGGGCTCATTCTGTGCTTGATAGTTTGCAGAATAAAGAAACTGTCTTCCATCCTGGTTTTACTGGAGACATACTACCGATATTAGTTTATGCCAGATGGTGGCTTGGTTTAAAATATGATACTTCTATCACTTAAAAATACATCTGTGGTATCCTGTTGTGCCGGTTATTTTACAGTCTGGCTTGTCATTCAAGTTCTAAGAATGTGTTTCCTTAACTTTTCAAATACACCTGCACATTCTTCACACATTCTTCTCATGACAATCAAAGATTGTTAGTCCCCACATGCATACATATGTATAAAATAATATGTCCCCAGACCTTCTGGATATCCCAATTTTCCTGTAAAATCTCCTTTTCCAGGACAGTTACTAGTGACCTTACCTTCTGAGCCTCTAAATACTATTATCTAAGGATAATATGAAGCTGTCACTCTAAATTTCCATTAATTATTTGAGTTGCATTATAAATAAAGCCAGTACAAAGAACATGCTGTGAAGATCCTTGGTCACTTAGTAACTTGTTCAATTGGCAAAATAAAATGGACACCTTAAAGTACATAGTGATAAAAGCAGGTCAGTGCATCGTTCCTGAATGGGCTGGTTTCACCATTTTCATTCTTCAAGAAGGAGACCCGGGCCTAACGACTTCAGCCCCAGTGTGTTACTGGAAAAAACACAAGAGGTAAGACAACAATGCACAGACAAGGCCACTGTGGGCAAATGGAGCTCCTTCTTGTGAGAGAATCCCAGGAAAACATTCCAAACCTGGCCCGAGTGCACAACATGCAGGGGCACTGCCACCCGGGCGGGCACAAGCATTCTCCCCCCACTTCTGACAGTCGGTAAAGAAGGTACCAATCCCAGGAAACTCCAGTTGACTGACAGGGAGGATGTCTGTTCACAGAGAGAGCCAGCAGGCGAACCTCTCCGGAGGTAGAAGCTAGACTGAAGAAGGTACAGAAGGGCATTTTTGGAAATGTAGCTACCACGACAAAAAGTGGTACTAACTTTATTCACTGACGTTGATGAAAGACCTTATTTATTTATTTATTGTCGCTCGTGGGGCTTGAACTCTGGGCCTGGGCGCTGTCCCTCAGCTCTTCAGCTCAAGGCTAGCACTCTACCACTCCAGCCACAGCGCCACTTCCATTTTTTTCTGCTTTTCTGGTGCTGAAGAATCGAACCCAGGTCCTCATACATGTTAGACAAGCACTCTACCACTTAGCCACCTTCCCTGCCCCTGAAAGATCTTCTTATAGGTAAAGAATTTTAAATAAGCTGTCTCTGGAAATAGCCACAGGACAGCAAATGATGATCACTATGCTGATTCACTAATAAAACCATACACTGCTTGGCTGTACGATTCTGAGAGAGGATTTGTCAACATAGGATCAAATATAATACTAAATAAAGTATAGCTTTTATTTTGTGCATCCCCATTTTTCTCCATAGGAGAGTTTACATATAAACCACAAAAACTGCTTGTTGAATGAGAAGTATGGTGATAGAAACATATCTTAATTTTACGTATTTCATTCTATTTTAGTAATTGTATGAAGAGGTTCTGAGCACGATGTGAGCTCATCAATGTCACCCCTCCATCCTTCTCTCCATCCCTCCCAACCCACCCATCTCCTCAGTTTCCTTAGGATTTGCAAAAATATACAGGAACACAGAGCAGCACATTAGTTTCATGAGTTAATACTTCTCAGAATAACTGGTCCATAAATTCTTTTGTTCCTGGCTCAGAGAGATAAGAAATTTGTGGCAGGACATAAATTGAAATGTCAGCTGACTCGAGTACTCTTCTAAATCATAATGCACACTCCATCTCCTGCGCTTGACCGCTGGCACACTGCACACCACAAGTCGAGGCTGTAGAACAGGAGGAGATTCTGTTTCCCAGTCTTCAAGGACGCTGATGAACCTGATCTAAACGTCCAAAGCCGTCAATAACAGACCCTCAAATACGGTTGCCTAAATGTCACCTAAGAGATGCATGG
Source organism: Dipodomys ordii (assembly GCF_000151885.1). NCBI lineage: Eukaryota > Metazoa > Chordata > Mammalia > Rodentia > Heteromyidae > Dipodomys > Dipodomys ordii. The sequence continues at coordinate 7,575,600 of NW_012267335.1, read as the reverse complement.
TGATGTTAGTGATATTAGTGGTGATATTAGTGATATTACAGTGGTGATATCAGTGGTGATATTAGTGGTGTAAGTTTTAGATATGAGAAGAACTAGATTCAAGGTACATTATACCCCTTCCCAAAGTGTTACCAATTAACTCTTCTGAGCAAAAGTGGATATGAACATATGTGGGCATATTTTACAATCTTTGACAATACTGTTTCAGATTTTGCATAGTAAAAATATGGCTGAATGGGAGGGACAGAAATTATACAAGTACCAGTTTTGAAACATTTAATTTCACGCCCTCAGGGACCAAATTCATGATGATTTAAAATCTAAGGGATAACTTACAGTCTGTGAGTGACTCAGGGTCTGGGAGCGAAATTGTCATAGCTGGTTCCCTGTCAATGGGACAAATCCCTAAATGGATAGTCATTAATTATACATGACGATTTCTCAGTCCAAAAGTATATTAGGATTTTCCAATTTAGTGTTTCCACGCCAATGAAAGGCCATCCAGAAATTTTCACATGTAACATTCCAAAGCATCACATGTCACTCATTGGGAGAAAAGTCCATTGAGGAAGATGAATAATAGTAAAATTTAGTAATGAAATCATACAAGTACCCAATTCATTGGCTCTAAGTATCAGATGTTAATTATCAATGAATTCTACTATTCACTACTAATTCCTCACTTGTCCTTTTCTGACTGTGCTTGGAAATTCATGTTTTGTTTCCGTGGTCTAGATCAAGATAGACTCACGGAGTGGCATGGAAACACCAACTAGAATATCAAAAATTAATTTAAGACTTCTCGGAGGATGGCTGGGTCTAATTTTCCTAACTTTTCAAAGTAAAAATTGGAGTATAATGGCATTTCTTAAATCGAGTGTCATTTAGATTCAGTCTCTATTGACATGGATCTGACCTTGAGGAGTTCTAAATCAGCTCTAGGATGGATGGAAGGCTCATGGGGTGTGCTAATGGCTGAACGCTGTGTCAAATGAGTGAAGTACATGTGTGTAACTTCTGCCCTGGGTAGTGGGAGCTGTGAGTACAGCCATGCTCAGCAAGGCCAGGGTGGATGTGGGCCGTTCTATCTGAAGAACATTTCCAAAGAAGCAGTGTCCACGCATGAATGGAGAAGAGGATGGTTTGCTCGTCGCCAGCAACACACAGTAGGAAAAATTAGATATAAGAGTAGATGTAGCCTGCGCTTGCTACTTAGAACCTGCTAACTCCTAATGTAAACAAGCTACTTGATGTCTGACTTCATTCATTTCTTTTAAACTTTTTCAATTTACTAGGATCTGAGAGAATATAGTCCACATTTTACTTACAGTTATCAGAATCTCTCTCTCTCGCTCTCACACACACACATACACACACAGAGTTGGTTCTTGGAAAATAGACTCTTAAAACCTTTGAAAAAGTTCATAATGAGCTCCTCGTGTACATTTTGCTGCCATTAATTTAGTAGTTTGGTGTGAGAAAATGTCAGAAAAACACATGAAAGTGTGTCAGACTGAAATTCCCGCTCTCTCTGGAGATCTCCACATGCCTGTATCTACAGAAATCCTTAAACAATAGCTAATGTTTATTTTGTTCCTTGTCACTGGTTCTAGAGGAGATCAAAACACTCAGATGACCTTTGAAACAGCGGTCATATAAGTGAGCACAAATCAAAATAAAATTCTAGAGGAGGGGTACCTGAGAATTTTGTGGGAGAAGTTGTCTATTTTGGTACTAAATGGAGAAAAAAAAAAGGTGTTTTCTCACTTTAAGTTACTGTGTGTTCTTCATATCTATGATACTTCATTATCTCTTCCAAACTAAACAGCGCAGCAAAATGACAACTGAGACACACAGGGAAGTGCAAACTATGCAGATTGGATGAGGAGACTGAGCTTCCCCTTGCTGCTTTCTCCAGAACAGAGAGCCTCCTGGGCAGACTGGCACATTATCCATGGATCCCGCTTCAGGGTGAGAGGGGGTTATTTTCAAAACTCCACCTCCTCTGAAAATACTCTGTGACGTGAGGCAAGTCCACCTCTCTTAGTATTTCAATTCACTGATCTATCTTAAAAATGCACACAGAGATCTCATGCTGTGAACAAGAGCAACATGAGAGAAGTACTAAAAATATTTACCCAGCGGATACTGAACATCTTTATATCCTTAGAGAGTCAACATGCAGTAACTATTAGTGATTTCCTGTGTACACATGAACAGATTAATATTTGATCATGCAGCATTGATTCCTTTTGCAAGTATGAACACATTAGTATTCATATGTGTAGCATGCAGGTCACTTTGGAAATGAATGGAATTAGAATGGTAAGCAAAACACAGAGTTTAAATAATACGCAAATTATTAAGAGGTACTTGTGAGAAAGCAATTGAACAGGTGATTAGGACATTAGCCACAGTACAAAGGGAGCACAGGATGTCATGCGAAGTATTTCCCCATGTTTTGAAATGGAATGTAGTAGAAGTGGGTACCATATAGTCCATGGGGACCAAAGCAACTGACAACTTGCAGATGAGGAGCAACCAGGTACCTGTTTTTTCTCCCACACAAGTGATTTCTCAAAGCAGCGCCAGGATCAGACTCTTCCATTCTCCCTATTTCATTCTCTCATTCTTCAGAATATCAAAGAAAATAGTTCCACAAGAAGGAATATACTGTCAGTTCAGAAGATGTTGAAATGCATGTTTATTTTTACTTGGAGTAAATATTTTCTATGGAACATGACGTTAACTTATTCTCACCTATTGACCATTGATGCATTTCCCTGTCATTTCTCCATGAACCTCATCAATAAACTACTTTAAGCATGTATCAAGTTACTTTGTACAATTGCTGAATTAAACTGGGAATCATTTAGATACTTAATTGATGGTTTTATTAAAATATAAAGATGTTTTAATCTTATTCAGTGTCTTTCATTACTTTCTGGCAAATTGCTATTATTAATTATCATCATAACATACTTTGAATATATTTGTGCTCATATTTTAATAAGAACTATTTAATTAGGAATAAATGAGTACCATTTAAATATATGCCTAATTATCATAGTATGCAGAATATTACTCTTTTGAAAAAACAGGACATCCAGTATCATCCCTACCATTCCCTGTCTTTTCAAAAGATTAAAAATTAGTTTATATCTGAATAATAAAATTGTATTATACCTGTTCAAATGTGTAGATTTTCAGCATATTCAACATTAAGTTTGCATGTTTCTAAATATTATCTACATCAACCATTACAAAATTTGAAGCATGTTGAATTAGACTAACTTCTTTTAGTTTTTATTGAACTTGAAATGTAGTATAAGAAGTTACAAATATAACATGCCCACTTAATTATCCAGTGCTTCTTGACCAACTTTTATTATCCTATAATCTGTGACAATTTATATTATACTTCTTTTTACTTATATGCCTCACATAGATTGTATCTACTCATTATATATTACATTAAAATAAGCAGATATCCAATATAGCAGGATACGTACAATCTCTATGACAAAATCTTGGGAAGCTTTCTAGTTCTCAAAGGTGGTGATAGTTTGTACTGGATTTAAATGTCAAAGTCACATATTCAATCACTAGGAAAGACAAAACCAATCCTAAGTGTAAAAACAAGGTGTGTTCATTTCCTATTACTCATTAAGACATACTTTTAGTTCTCATTTGATTAATTACCAAATTTATGATATTAACATAATGAATTTTATTTCCATAATGGAAATGAAAGATCTTGATTGCAAAAATTTAAAAAAAATGATTGAAATGTTCATTTTGAAAGGTCTTACTGTATGAGAAAAATTTATAATAAAGGAGAGGAAGAGAGATTAAAAGAGAGAGACAGAGAAATAGAGAGACAGAGACTGAGGGGGAGAAATAGAATCAAAAGTCCAGAAAGGCAAAGGTAGATGTGTTTTGATATGATAAAGCGATGAGAAGAGTGAAGACCGGCTTGAAAGGAATGGCGATAAAGCGAGAGTTAAAAGGAATGAAAGGAAGCAAACCATGCCGAAAACGCAAGTTGAAGATATTAACGACATCTAAAACTCCTTCCAAGGAGTAACAAAACAAGCAAATTTAGGAATTAAAAACAGATTTGACTTGCTTCAGATATTTATAAAAATTCTAGAAATACACCAAAACACGAACACAATTTACAGTTAGCATATAGATTATATACATAGCTACCTAAATTAACCAACAAAAATGAACTGAAGGCATGGTTGATTGGTAGAGTACCAGCCAGAAAGCTGAGGAAGAGTTCAATCCCAGGTATCAATACCGAAAAAAAAATCTGTGATAACAATGCATTCAACTATTAATGACTAATTCAACTATTAAAATATCTTAGACAAATCTAAAGTGCATCACACGAAATATCCCACTGAAAAGAATTTTAACCCTTCTAACGTCTCTTAGAGTTCAAATCAGAAAAAACGAAATCCCAGAAAATCAATAGGTTAGAAAGACAGATGACAGACAGACAGACGGGAGCTAGATAGAGAGATAGATGAGAGAAATGGAGAATCAGAATCTGCAACAGAAAAGCCAACCATCCAGGGGAGTCTTGAAACTTGGGAAGAATCAGAGCCGGTCCATGGACCCTGTTCAGAGTCAGAAAGCACTGAGCACAAACTCAGCAAGGTTTAGGGGTGAACATAGGGTGTCCAACCAGTGGAGAGTGGACCGCCGCTGTCTCCACCATATCGATCTCTCTAGTCCCCACACAGTACGGATAACGACCTCTTAGGTACAAAGGTGACTTTGACTGCGCCCACAGATCACACCCGGCACAGACACACCCAGACACGTTCCACACATGGCCCAGGACCCCACGAAGACAGGAGGGGACTCCCCGCACCCTGGCGCACGCAGAGCGGGTGTGGGGGACTGGAGACAGCCCGGGAAGGCCAGGCTTGGGGGGGAGAGCGGGCCTGGCCGGCTGGCAAGGCCGGGCGTCCCGTCTGCGCCCGTGGCGAGGTCCGGGCTTACCCACCCACCTGGCACGTGCCAAGGAGGACGAGAGTGTCCCTGGAAAGCCATTTTCAGCCGGCAACCGACCCTGAGCCCGTGAACGCGCGGGCCAGCGCCGCTCCAAGAGGAGCTGAGCAGACATTGTAGACTCAAGCTGGAAAGCTTCTTCATTTCTTAATTATGCGTGTCAGGAGCACTAAAAAGGTGAAAGGCAGGTGACCGGTCCCCGGATTCCGGGGCTGAATCCAGGCCTTCTCCCTTGCCTGGAGAGGTCCCCGGCCTGAGCCACCCCGCAGGGCTTCTGTTTTTAGGGTGTTTTTGAGCTGGGCTCTCCCTGTTTGCTGGAGTGAGCTTTGAACTCACAATCCGCCTTCCTCTGCCCACTGCTGCAGAGCTAGGATTGGCAGGCGTGGGCCGATAATCCTGCTAGATGTTTTATTTCCTTTCCTTTTTATTAAATACACATTTTCCCCTCCTATTATTACCTAGGGCACGGAATATTCTCATCAGTAATTATAACTCACACTAGATTGGAAGCTTACCATAGCGGCTTGCTAGTGAAGTCCTGGAAAGTGGTTATTTTTTTAGCATGTGCTCAGAGATACTATTTTATTTTCCACAGTAGAATGTTACCTTTCTCCTATCCCCCAGAGTTCTAGACTAATTGATATCCACGAATACATAATTATCTGATGAACACCTTACATTGGTTCTTTACGTTTTTAACAGACCTTTGGCTGTTGGCATTCTGTTGAGAAATCATGCTGCAAAAATGTAGTGCGCCTTAGATTCTGGTTTTGGTTTTTGTGTCTCCCAAGAGAAGGAAAGTAAAGACTCTACAAATAACTAGGGTTGTAGGCAGCCGACTGGCTGTATTCTCTTTGCACGGATCGGAACACAATCCTTCCTTATCAGGAACTGTCAAATCCAATTCCTGAGGTGCAGTTGGAGCCTACCCAGGGCTGGGCTGGGCTGGGCTGGGCTGGGCGGGGCGGGAGGGGCTGGGCTGGGCTCCCACTTGGTACTTGATTGCTTGGGGTTCGCGGTGACTGGCTGGCTGAGGACCAATGATAAAATAAGCTAGCGCTGGGACTTCATGCCTTCTTAAACTTGTCTTGCATATCTGGCTTTGGTTGCTGATGCCTGAAAATTCTGTGCACAAAATCCTTCTTTCATCTTCAAGATGCTGCTCACTTTTTTCTTCCTGGAACTTTGTTTGCAGTACAAAATCCTCAGGAGATTAAACTCCCCTGCAGGGCTCTCTGCTGCTCTCCTCTCCTCGGGGCTATTTACCCACAGCTGCTCGGGATTCAGATTCCTGGGGCCTCCGCCCAGGGACGGAGAATGGCTTCCTCCTTTCTCTGCTCTCTGCTGCCCTCACCTGACTAAGACTGTCCTTCAGCAAAACTTGAAAAAAAAAAAAAGAATGATGGGTCAAGGGATATAATGAACCAATCAATTCAAAACTCCTTTAAGATAATAAGAAGGAAAACAGACACAAACTAAAAGGTGTAGATAAATAGCCCCACAGTCCTAAGTGAGCACTAAACCCTGCTGATAACTTTGAGGAGACAATTCTGTTGTACTGAGGCCTCATTCTGTGACAAATCTCATCCTGGCACAGAGCCCACCAAGTGTAATTTCACACGTTTATGCTCCCAGGAATTACTGGTTTCAGCTGCATTTGATATATTCGTCCAGACTGTCCTGTGCTATTAGTATTTCGGAATGAGGATTATTTAAGATGGTTTATATATTTAAAAATAATCTCTGAAAATCGTGTGATTCTTAAAATAATACCTATCTCCACATTTTCCAGGCCTTCTGTAATATTTAGCCACAACTATGCAAATTACACATATAATATTTTGTACAGTCTAATATAACATATAAAACATTACATAAAATTATAAGATGTTGCCTAGATAATGATAGATCCATTCCTGTGCATCAGTTAAATATGATGTCACTTTGACGATGAAGAGTACTGAAATTGCACTTTTTTAAGATTATGCCTTTTATTAATTCATACACAAAAATTTTACTTTTTATATTTTGTCTAGGTTCGGTTTATTGGACAGGGAATGGTTGGCAGGCCAGTGGGAAGCTGGAGTTTGTCTACGCTGAACATGGGAAGGGCATACACTACAGATCTTCTAAAATCGGAATACTGAATGTGTCTTTGTGAAAAGGCTGGCCAACTCCCCGGAGGAGGAGGGACCTTGAGGGACCGCGGACTCAACCCCCAGGAATGTGCCAAGGCCCCCTGAGGAACTTCCTCTGCCTTCCATATCCACTACCCGGACAGTTCATAAGTGAATGTAAGTCCACTGTAGCTCAGCGTCTGCACGTGGCACACTGCACAGGTGTAGTCAGAGGCAAATACATAGCCATTGATGGCTAACGCTTTCACAATCTCTCCTCTGTACCCATACAACGGGGGCAAGCGGCCACCTTGCTCTATACTTAGGATCTGTTGCCTGTGAATTAGAACATGACAAATATCCACGTCCACACTAGCCTAAGGAAAAATAAAGAGAACTCCCCCGCCAGCTTCGTCTTGAGGGAAGAATGGCACATGGCTCACCCTGCTTTCTATCTGCCTCGCATCTTTGTATCGCACGTGTCCAGACTGGCACCGCACACGCGCGACCCCTGACAGGTCTGCACGTCTGTCTGTCTGTCCGGGGTCAGTCGGAAGGGGCGGGTCACTGTCAGCAGGAATGATGATGCCGAGGACTTCAGACGACCTCTGTGCGCAGCTGCGCCTGGGCACCGAGGCCGGGTCACCGCCCCGCCCATGAGCGCGCAGCCCACTGACCACGTCCACTTTCCCGGTGACCACTGTCCCTGGCCCCGCCCAGCCTCTCAAGGCCCAGCCCCAGCCATCTTCAGAATCAGCTGAAACAAAAGAAGATCTGGAGACAGAAAGGCAGGCAGGACCTGCGGAGACAGGGACTGTTAAGGTAAGAGGCTGATTTGAAAAAGACCTGGAAAAGTCTCTGCCATACCTGCACAGAAAAACATATCTAAGTTACCCGTGTGACATAAATCCTCATGTCCAAATGTACACAACACATGAACGCACGGTTTCATGAGCAGTTTAATAAGTATGCTGATATATATTTCCAAAATTATCCACAATATTACTGAGGACTAGTTTTCAGAAAAGTGAGTGATGCCTTCCTTCTTGTTAAAACGCAAGTTTATATCAAATGATACATTTTACTGCTTCGAAAAGTACAATTGAATTGATTGACATCATAAAAATTCAGAGTCAGCTAAATGAATACATTTGTGTCAATTAACCTCACACATTTTCCATTGAAACAACTCCAAAATGGATTCCTTTTAAGGGGATGAAATTTGTCAGTTGGCATTTTTGATAAAAGGTAATAGGTTTAACAAGTTGCACTTAAGCATTTTACATATGCAAACTTTTCAAATGACTATAAATACAGATTTATTGAAAATCTCTCTTGACTTTGAATAGCTCAAGAACTACCCTAGATAATTAGGGAACTTTTAAACACCAGAAGAATGGTTGGTACCAAGTATACTTTTCACTTTGCACTGAAACGCTATTCTAAGATCAGATCTCCATCATTTTCATTATTGTAAAAAGTAAGATATATTGTGTTAAGTGTCATACAAACAGCTACAAATTTATTTTAAATTATTTTCACAACAAAATATGTTAACAACAGTAAAATTCACTGTGAATATTCCTCTAACACAGGCATTCATTCCTCTACAATTACCAAACATTAAAATCTGGGAACTTGACCTTTTTGACCTTGTCAAATAAGGAAACCCCTTTTAGTGAGGAAGATTAATGCTTTGATTCAGATATCTAGGCTGTTCTGGAATGCGTCCAGTGACGGTCTCTATAGTATTCACAAAACCCCCAAAATGCCCCTGTCTCTTTCCTCCAATAACAGAAGAAGAAGAAATAAAACTCTCTGCAAAGGTTGTTAGAAGGTTGTATTAATCATGGGTAATTTTCCCATCTATTTGAGTAATTAAAGAAGAATGGTTCCTGAAAGTCTTGTGACCACACTAGGAACATACTTGCAATCTGCCCATCAGGTGGGAAATCCCTCATCAAGTGGGAGATCTGACGAAATCACAAGATTACACAGGTGTAAACACGTGACTCTTGCAGAGAGACGCTCATGATCGTCAGGGTGAGGGCTTCCCTTCAGGAGGGAATAGAGAGGTGGAAACTCTCCTAGCAACCAGAGGGTGCGTTCTCCAAGGCTTCCTTGCAATCCTTGGGGCTTTGGTGGAGAACACTCCTCCTGGGGATACCTGAGGAAACCTCCACACTGCAAGATGCAAACAAGTGATCCTGGGCCAGGCAGCAGCTCCCAACAACAACTACTCACACTTTTCTTGTGACTTTGAAGACTTAGCCTTTGCTAATAGGACACAAAAATCCCCAAGTCCAGAAATCCAGATGAATGCTCTCAGAATTTAGATGGATGCACTTGGGGATGACAACTTGAAATGTTCAGTGGGGGACAAGAGGACCTCTGAAAACACATGGGATTGTTTATGTATTATGTAAAAAATCATCCATACACTGCAAAGACCAGGAAAACAACATTTGAAAATCACAGAGCTGTTATATCTACCATATATACATGTTTGTATATGTATATATGGTAGGTAGATAGAAAGAGAGAAGGAGAGATAGGCGGTTGATATTGATGATAGGTAGATGATAGATAGATAGATAGATAGACAGATAGACAGATAGATAGACGGAGATGGTAGATAGATAGATGCATAGATACATAGATAAGTACATAGCTAGAAGATATACACACACTGCATTATTTGCTCCATGTTTAAGTTCACTGAAAAGAGGTCTGGTATGGTGCTCTCATATTTTGTGAATGATTGAACTCTGATTTAAATTTGTTCATCACTTCATTTGAGCAGAAACTGGAATTAATTGTTGTTCATCTCTGAGCTGGGGAATCCATTGTGGATGGCTTCCTTGTAGACAAGGCATGAACAGTGTTCTGGCTTTAGGTCTACTCACATTCCACCTGAAAACAAAACAATTAAAATTAAATTATTCCCTCCGCGCCTGAAAACGACAGAGATGAATAAAAATAGCTTTTCATGACGCAATTTGACCTGGGGAAATCTGTTTACTGCACTCAGAAACCCTCGAAGGAGTTCTGCCTGTGGTGTGCGTGAAGAAACATGTCAGGAGGCTCATTTTCCATCTCTTTAGATTAGCAAACACAACCTTCTTCAGAAGGTGGCGGAATGTGGGTGCCCTGGTGTATTCTAAGAGGAGCACTCACAACACAGCGGCTTTTTCCATTTGCTGTGAATGCTTCTGCTGTTTATTAGTATTATGACGGGCCATGGAATCCTCAGCTTCAGTCCCACCTTACCCTTGGAAAAGTTGAGTTTTGTGTCTGTGCTGTCCCCTGCATGAGCGAGCAAGTTAGGACATTTCTCTCCACTTTTGATCATTAGGTCAACCCTAGGGTACCTGTAGATTTGGGAACACGTGGACAGAACATAATAGAAAGTTCATTGCTACCATATAGGCTGGCTGGCTACTGGATACATACTCACTCATTTGTGTTATTAAAATTATATTGCTGAGTCGTAACTGAATTCATCATTGCACTTTGTCTATTGGCCTTTATGAGTTTATGGAAATTAAGTATTTTGAATAAATAAAAAGAGTACAATTAAAATCCTCCTATTCCTAAAATCCCAATCTAACTCTTATCACATCAGTGATGTTAACATTAGAAAAATCACTTTGACGAGAATTCAGATTACGCATCTATGAAGGTTAGTGCCAGAATTACATCTGGTTTCAGCAAGAATAGACCTGATTCTGTGGAGTTGTATATTCTCCTTTCATGTAAAGAGTATTGTCCAAAGTTTCTGATCTTTGATAATGATGTATAATTATTAATACAGCTAGTCATATTTCATTTAAAAAAGTAACAGGTAACAATTTTTTTCTCTTTCTTCTAAGTGAAGGTGATATCTGGGGCTACATTGGAATATATTTTAATTCAAACCATATCTAAATGTGTATTTAATATTGTTTTACTGGATTGCATTTCCTTAATGTGCTAACATTTGGCCCCTCCCAGCTCTGAGTTTGTTATTAGGAAGGTAAGATGAGGTCCTTCGACAGGACTGTGTCCTTACAAAGAGATAGGCTGTGGACAGAGAGGAACACTTGGGACTCAGGAAGGACAAAGGGAAGAAGCCATGTTCCAGCCAGGTGGTATGGCAGAGGAGCCTGGGGCAGAGCTGGGCAGCAGAGGGTGGGGAGGCCGGGCAGGTTGGCATCACAGCCCAAGGAGGGCAGGTAACCACCGTGCCCCGATGACCCTGGGACCAGCCCTCCGATGCCTCTCTGTCCTGTGTGCCGAGGTGTCTAGCCAGGCAAGGCAGAGCTCCCCTTGAGCTTTATTTCAACTCTACTCACCTTTATTTACAGCACTGTGCATTTTCCTTATTACCAAAAAATGACAAACATCCATATTTAAGACATTTAACCAAGATGCCGAGTACCGATGTTTGTGTCAATTCACCAAACACAAAAGTTTAATAATTGAAGGTGCACAAATTAAAGGAAGAGTCATAAGTGAAATATTATTAAAGTGTAATTTAAATCCTGTGAGGAATCAAATACTCAAAAGATACTTACTAAAGGAAATGGAAAGGTTTTTAAAGCATAAAAAGCAAACATTTCCTGCAACTATCTGTTTTTTGCATGATCTAGGAAGAATTCCTCTGTGTGAATTGTGAATCTTGTTAGAAACTAAACCCTCACGACATCCCTAAAGAAATTACAGAGACGCTGTGATATTTCTGTGTCGTCCCTTTTCAGCTTTCTTCCTTGTTGCTAACACTTTCCTTCTCTTTGTGAACTTATGCACCTACTCTCCTGTACTGTACTAAAAAGGAAATTACCGCTACTTATTTTTAGGAACCACAGAAGCCATATTTTTCCTGGGTTTAGAAGGACAGAGAGGAAGGCTAGCCCTTGAGAACTTTGAGAATGACACAGGTTATTCTACTGTACGTTCAGTTGGTTGCTTAGCAGCTGACCTTGATGTGGGAATGGTTAATTAGAAGGGATAGCAACAAGTCCCACAGGTGACTCTCCTTTCACTCTCTAGGCCTTTAGTTTAGCTACTAGAAATGTATTTCCTTGCCAGTGAGCGCCTCCTACTGGCAGGTGACAAAGATTTCTATAACTGCAATATCTTTCGTAACTGGTAACGATGGCCTTTCATACCTTGATTTCATGGTGTTGGAGTAAAATCACAAATGCTTTAGGAGTTGATGGTCTAAAGACGGTGTCAGATGTATCAACAAGCCCAGTGGCTATCCTTTGGTCATGTAGAAAACCGCAAATGGCATTAATTGGAGGGACTAAAAATATTTCTGTGTTTAAAAAATAATCTAGTTAGGAATTTCTTATGGTATTAGGATGTGATTCCACATGATGGTGTGGCTTCCTCATGTAATCTCTACCTCCTATGATTCTATTTAAACTTTCTATCTCCTTTTCCGGCTGTCCTCTGGTTTTTTTTTTGTTTTTTTTTGGGTCCAGTCGTGGGGCCTGAACTCTGGGCCTGGGCGCTGTCCCTCAGCTCTTCAGCTCAAGGCTAGCGCTCTACCACTTGAGCCACAGCGCCACTTCCGGCTTTTTTCTTTTTGCTTATGTGGTGCTGAGGAATCGAACCCAGGGCCTTGAGCATGCAAAGCAAGTGCTCTACCACTGAGCCACCTTCCCAGCCCCCTGTCCTCTGGTTTTAAGGAAAACTGTTTTGCATTTCTTCATTGTTCAGGGGGATTTTACTGCTATACGTCTATGATGCACTTAAGTACCCCAATTAGAAATACCCCTGACACACATCACTCTCCTTTATCTTTCTCCAGTTTTGTAAAAAGAATTTTAATAGTTTCCATCTCTACACACACACATTCATATATGTGTGTGTGTGTGTGTGTGTGTGTGCCATTGAATAATTTTTCCTCATTCACTCCCTTACTTGGCCTCCCTTCCTTCCCAATAATGACATGGTGGTGTTACAAGGTAGAAGCATTTTTAGTTTCTGATGAAACCTCCATAATGGTTTCCATAGTGTAGTTTATTTAACAGTAGGTATTATGGGCTGCAGTGCTAGAGGATGTAGAAATGTCACATGTACATTCTTGTGTCTGTCTCCCATTGACTTCAAGCTCTGGGAAGATAAGAATTTTTGTTTTGCTCCCTGATTTCGTTTCGGGTCTAGGAAAGGAGCTATCAATATTAAGCATTCAGTGATTCCTTACAGAATACATAAAATCTTACTTTAATTAGTTTGACCAGTTTTAATCTTTAATTCTGTAGCTTTGCTACTCAATAATATTCATACAGCATAATCTACTATTTATTATTTACTACCCAATATGTTTCACGAATAAATTCACAAAACCAGTGTTATGAGAGTCAGGGATAATTATTCACATTTTAGAAACAGGGGCCCAAGATTAGGGAAATGTTCATGCTGCTAAATGTTGAACAATATTTACCATGAGGAAGCAAACCAAAGCAAGTCCAGGTTCCGTGCACTTGCTGTTCACCACACGCAACTTCCAACTTGACCCCTGGTCTCAGCTGACTCTAGGTGCCCCAATGTTTTCCAACTGGCCCTCCAACGTTGATATGTTCTAGTATTAGCATCCTCCTATAAAGTTGACTTGTGATTAATGAAGCTGGGGTTATCTATCTAGAAGTGGTATGTCTGTCTGTACATCCATCCATGCTCCACTCAGAAATCAGTAAAGATGTCGGATACTTGGCTCAATGGCTGCAATTAAAAAAAAGATATTCTTCATTATTTTTATGGATACTTTCTTCCAAAATACCTATTTCTCCTTGGTCAGTATTTGTCAAACCTTATTACTATAGTTACTAAACCAAGATTCCTATTTTAACATCATTATTTTCTGGAGTTTTGCATACACTGTGTATCAGTAAGGGTTTTTTTTGCCTTGTTTTGTTTTGTTTTTGTTTGTGATTTAGCAAAGCTATCTTCCCAGTTGCACACTTTCTTTTCCTCTGATAACCGCGGTTTGCCCCTCACCTGAGTTATGTTCTGAGTTACGCGAATCCACCCCCCTGGTGCTCAGGGCCATGCGATCAAGTACGAGGATGAAAATTTCAGTCACGTGCGGAGAGCAGAGTCAAAGTGACTCTCGTGGGTGAGGAGTTGGAGCACATTTGAACCTTCAAGCCAGATGTTCAGCTTCTAATGTGGAATTCAAGAACAGAAGATCATTTTTAGCTGGTTGTGATACTTTTTAAAAAAATACAGCTCAGAACTTCAGTGAATAATCCAACCCAACTCTGAAATCCAAAATGCATCAAATCTAAAGCACTGTAAGATAAAAGTCTCCATTTCCTACATTTCCACAGGAAGGACCTTACTTTTACAAAACAGGATTTTATTTTATTCTCTGGGTTTGCGTGGCAGGTTTCCACCATTTAGGATTTCAGCTTCAGGACATTACACAGTCGAGGTACCAACATGCTCTCACGCCAGTCTAGTGAAGGGTGGACTGCGCAGTCAGCACAATGGTCAGACCGAGAGAAGGTTCAGTACCACATCTTTCGGGCGGCTCTATTCCCAAAACCGATGGAGCAAAGGCCTTCACCATTCATTTCCACAAATCAGCGAGTGGTCAGGTAGATGCAGTTTCTCTAGGAGTTTGTACAGGGAGTGGGGACTGCTCAGACCTCATTGTATTTCTCACGGGGAGGGATCAGTCTTGCATCACACAGCAGGGGAAAGGGAGAGGATGTGGAGGAGCAGGAGGAGGAAGGAAGAGGAGACATTCAGGCTGTCCTACTGAAGACTGTGGCTTGTCTAATGATCACACACTCATGTGAGCACACACATGCACACACACACACACAGAGGACATTTCTGAGGCTTATTTTAGTCTCTCTTGTTTTCTATATTAAGATAAGGATAATTTTACCTGTTATTTTATTTTTATTTCTTCTGAGAAAGCAGAAGTCAGGCAAGTTGGTTATTAGCTAATAGTTTGTTTCATTAGACAACTGCTCATTGATAGTAAAACAAAACAACTGACAGATGTGTTTACTCACAATATTCTACATTTAACTTCATAAATTATTAGTTGCAGTTAAAAAATAGCTGCTAATTCATATCAATAATAAAAGCACACAAGTGTTCAGGGTAAACTAGAAGATGACAGATTAAAAAAAATCTCAGTGGTCTCAAGGATGGCAAAGACTATGTATGTGTGAATGTGTGAGTGTGTTCTGCTCAATTACAAAGAAAACGAGTTAAAATTTGAACTTTATAATAACTAAAATTTCTGCTTTGTAAAAAAACACTATCATGATAATAAGAAGACAAGATTCTGAGTGGAGGAAAAATTTCAAAAAAATACATAGCTGAGATGAAGTATAACCTATAATTAAGTACCCTTAAAACTCAAAAACAAGAAAATGTGTAACTCAATTAAAACTGAGGACAAGCCTGTGAGCAGATACCTCAACAAAGAATAAGACATAGCGCTAATACATGTGAAAACTGGTCTTTCAGCACTATGGAGATGATAATTAAAACAACAATGAGAGACCATCACACAGTTATCAACAGTTAGCACCAATGCTGACAAGGTTGTGGAGAAATTAAAAAAAAAAAACCCTTTGCTGTGGGACTATGCCACTTGAATGTGCATTTTACATGGTTTACACCTGATTCACCATGCAGTCTGACACCTGTTCCACTGGTTATTTATCGACACAAGTTCAACTGTATGTGGTCTTAAAGGCCTGAGCACAGATGTTTATAGGAGCTTTATCTGTATTTACTAAAGCATGGAAGCAATCAAAGATGGCGTCTGTAGTGGACAGATGCCCAGTGCTACATCCTGACCAGTGGCCATTAGTAAGTTCTAAAATGAGCAGCCATGCCAGGAACAGATATTGGGGGTAGAATCAGTGCTCATCTTCAAATAGAAGACACTGGACCATGTGATTCTGACTACACAGTTTTCTGTGTAAGGAAACATGGTTGCTGGGCAAGATCGAGGATTGCTGGAGACAGGTGGTAGTCAAGAATGAATCTGCATGGTTGGCATGGATTTGAAAGCAGCAAGACTTTTGCAGGAGCACATCTACCTACATGCATCAAATCCCAACCCTGCACAACAGCACAGTGTTACAAAAGCAAGAACAGCCACAGGTCACGTCACGGATTATGAGTGCAAAGATGTGTCATCAATGATCAAATATAACAAGTTACCACTCAGGTTGGTTAGGTTGATACTGGAAGGGCCTGGGGTCTATGGTAGAGAACTCTGTGCTTTAGGATTGATTGTGCTGTGAACTTAAAACTGAAACACACACAAAAAAATCTATGAGCAGGGTGAAAACAAATATATGGGGCTAGAAATTGTCCTAGGCATATAACCATTTTGGAACATCTCTGAAATATCAAGATGGTGTCTCGTTTCTAGAATCCCAGCTCAGGAGGTGGAGATCATGAGGGTGATAATTTAAAGCCAGCTGGGGGGAAAAAGCACAAAGCTCTGCCTAAAAAAAAATAATAATCTCAAGCAAAAGAGTGAAGTAGACATAGGTCAAGTGGTGAGAACTCTAGGTTATAAACGATATGAGGCCAGTACTGCACAAAACATGTGGAAACTTAAGGCTGTATAATTCAGAAAGTCACATCCACAGCATTCTGAAAAACAAAAGTGGAGGTGTGCTCATTGCTCATTGTTTTTGGTTTGGGTTTGTTGGTTTCTTACTTGTTTTAAATGAACTTATATGCCTGGACATAGGTCACTGAAAAGGAGTTGAATTGAATATTCGTACCTTTCTCACTTCATTTTCTCAACTTTCTTACCCACTGTAGGATCTGGGATTTCAATGTAAGGTACCCCTGGTGTTCCTATAAGCAGCTGCTTGAAGATCCCAAATTTCTTTACATGTCTGGGAGAAACATAATTTTCCTCAGATTTTAGTTGAAGCTATAAATATGAACTTATGTTCCATTAGCTTGTTTCATATATAATAAATCTGTAGTAAATAATCTGCTATGTATTAAGTTCAAAGAATTTTCGACTTTTAAGTTAAAATAGGTCTTTGGCCAGATATTGACAGTTTTTTCTTTTCTTTTTTTTTATTGTGAGAATACTGTACAGAGGAGTTACAATTACATGGGCAAGATAACGAGTACATTTCTTATCAAGCATTGTTGCCTCCTCATTGTTTCCCCTTCCTATCCCTTCCCATACTCCTCCCCTCCTCCCACCTGATCCTCCCCCCACACCAAAGTTGTTAAGTTCATTTTTTGACATAACAACTTGTATATCTCATTGTTGCAATGGGTCCACCTATATCCCTAGTTAAATGATTTGTTTTATTCCCTTCCCCTCCACAAATTATACCAACATCAAAAACAGTGAAAGTATGGGTTATACTGTGGGGGAGGGACATACAAAGCAACATAGAAATCATCTTATAAATATGATAGAAACAACTGCATGAAAGAAAAAAAGAAAAACATTTGAATACATATCTTAGGGTTCATTTCCCTAACATCACCTTATCTGACCTTTTCTGATTGACTCAGACATATACTAGTTATTGCAAATAAGGGAAACCATGGGACCTATGTTTCTTTGGGCCTGGCTTACTTCACTTAATATAATTTTTTCCAAGTCTTTCCATTTCCTAACAAATGGGGCAATGTCATTCTTTCTGATGGAGGCATAGAATTCCATTGTGTATATATACCACATTTTCTTGATCCATTCATCTACTGAGGGGCATCTGGGTTAGTTCCATAACAGCTATGGTAAATAATGTTGCAATAAACATAGTTGTGCTGGTAGCTTTAGTGTGGTCTTGTTTGTAAGCATTTGGGTAAATGCCCAAAAGTGGGATTGCTGGGTCATAGGGGAGCTCTATGTGGAGTCTTTTGAGGAACCTCCATACTGCTTTCCAAAGTGGTTGAACAAGTTTACATTCCCACCAACAATGCAGTAAGGTTCCCTTTTCTCCACATCCCCTCCAGCATCTGTTGTTATAGGAGTTCTTGATTATAGCCATTCTAACTGGAGTGAGGTGGTATCTCAATGTTGTTTTGATTTACATTTCTTTTATGGCTAGGGAGGTTGAACATTTCTTCATGTGTCTATTGGCCATCCTTCTTTCCTCTTCAGAGAAGTTTCTCTTTAAGTCTTTAGCCCACTTATTTATTGGGCAGTTGTTTCTTTGAAGATTTGTTTTTGGGGGATATAATTTTTTGAGTTCCAAGTATATTTTAGATATGAGACCCTTGTCTGTTGTATGGCTAGTGAAGATCTTCTCCCAATCCATGGGCTTTCTATTGATCTTGCTAGCTATGTCCTTTGCCATGCAGAAGCTCTGCAGTTTCATGCAATCCCATTTGTCCAAGCTTTCTTTGATTTGTTGTGTTTCTGCGTCTCTATTAAGAAAATTTCTGCCTGTGCCAAGGAGACCTAGGGCTTCTTCTATTCCATCCTGTAATGTTTTCAGAGAGTCTGCTTTGACTCCGAAGTCTTTGATCCATTTGGAGGTTTTTTGTTTGTTTTTTAAGTTAAGGACTAATTCTATTGCATACTGAGAATAAGCATTAGCCTTGCTTGTCTTCATGAAGAATTGACTCCTGTCTTAGCGAAGGGTGTATTGCATCTCTAAAAGAAACCTGGCATTGGGTCCTGTGTAAAGGTCAGGCTGTTATTATTGCTCTTCATTCTTGTGGCTTCAATTTCAAGATGTCTTCAAGCCAGGGCCCCTGTGCCTCATTGCTGGGGTGGGCACCATGTCTGGGGCTTGTGCAGAAGGGCTCGGAAAGCCCGGGGAGAGCAGGCCAGGAGCAGCTGACTCGTTCTGAAGGCAATCTTCTCTCATGGCGTCTCTCCCTCTTCCTGTGCATTTCTCCCACATCCCAGCCCCTGGCAGCCCCTTCCTGGGGACGGAGCTGGCCAGATCCCTTGCCAGCAACCAGACCTCACCTCCACAGCTCTGACTACCTTCAGTGCTGTCACATAGTGGATCCAACTTCCAGCACACAGATCTTTGGGGAATGAACATTATCCCAGTCATATTCAAGTAGATGATTGGAAAACACACAAAGATCATCTGAATCCACCAACCACTGCTGTGTGAATAATGTAATCACTTAGACCTTCTAAGCCTGGTTTTCTTCTATACAAATAATCGCACCTATCTCTCAGATCTATTTGGAGGCTTACAATAGCGTTTCAATTACAGTTCTTAAAAGAAAATAGGCACTGAGCAAATATTATCATTCTTAATTATGTCTAGCTATCCCAGTAATGAGCTTGCTAAAATACAGCTACGGAAACTCCTCCTCACCCACCCGCAAGCTGGTGCCCTCCCTTCTGCCAGGAACGAATGGAAAGCTGGTACTCATGAAGAGATTCATGGAGAGCGATCCAGATAACCAACCCACAACTTAAAAACCCAACAACAAAATTTTTAAGTATGCAAAAGTGAATAGACATTCACTGATTGTCCATGAGCTGCTAATGTGTTTGCTTGAGACGTAAACAGCAACAGATTCAGTAGTTCTTTCCAATTAGAACAGTATTCAGTTGTAGGTTGTGTCAATCATTTTAGGTTGTATCACCTCTGAAGGTTTTATAATGTACCTGTAGGATTGGCACACGGCATTCTTCAGGATGGATTTTTATCTGGAAGGGTGGCATTAGTGGGGATTACCTCACGGGTGTAGCTGAGTGCCTAATTTTGCTTCTATTTAGGCTCAGCACCCTGAGTGGATAGTGCGGCCCCCGGGCCCGAGGAAGTGCTCTCTCCATTATCACTTGCAGCTGTAGGGATAAAGCGAGCAGTAAATGCTACTTGAATTTCATGATTTCAAATATCCAGGAAAGATGAATTCACTTTCTGCACCTGCGTGGGGCTTTATCATTCCATCTCTCCTCTCCCTTGTGGATGGGCCCACAGACACAACACCTATTTAAAAAGATTGGATCTTGAAAAAAATGTAAATTGATATTTCATACCCCATAGGTTCTTCTGCAATGGTAATATCTGTGCTACATTCACATTGAAAATTAAATCATTTTTTAAGCCAGTGTAGGGTCTGTCTAATAAAAACCCTTATGAAATCCCACTGTGTCTGCCTGGTAACAGCTTTGCACAGTGCAACATTTAAGCTTTTAAAAAGCAACAGAACAAATGTGATTGATTATCAGCTCCCTTGCCAGATTCCACACTGAAATTAAAGAAAGTAAAAGCTCTTTTATGAAAGTCATATAACCACCTGCAACACTGAACCAATAATATGTGTGTTCTGCTGTTTATGAACTATTGTGACCCAGATATAGAAAGTAGCCCCCCTGTGCAGGAGCCTGGATGCTGCTCAGTTCTCCCTAATGGTGGCAGAGGAGTAAAAAGCATTCCAAGAGGACAGAAAGGCCAGAGCCCTCTAAAAGATTCCCTCCTCGGAAGCAGGTCTGAAGCTAGCCACCCCGGTAATGTGCAGAACAAATTGAAAATAATAAGAATCAGCAAATGTGTATGAGGCAGGGAGACATTTTAAGAATTATCAATTCATTGAAGATGAGTTCCCAGTGTGTGACACGAACTAGATTCACATGAGAACTTACCAGTTTCCTGCTGATCTAAATATTAATCAGTGCCCTCATGATTATGAAGGAGCTAATAATCTTTGCAAAGAGCTACAATGTCTATAAATATCTCGATAAAGCCCCCATGATTCATTTTGAATCTGTAACATACACAATATGTACAGCTCACCTAGAATGGCAAACATCACTAAAAGCAACCTTGGGATTTAAGCTTAAGAGAAGTCGGAGTGAAGCTGGCTGGACAGTGGATAGATCTGTTCTCCTGGTCGGGGAAAATGTCGGCATCCAAAAATGTGAAGTAGGCCAGAGCCTCTCCCATCAGCTCCAGAGTTGATGGAGAATTTTTTTTTCTATATAATGAAAACTATGGAAACAACTTACAGCTGTGAGTTAATTCCATGTACATGAACTGGTGACTAAAACAGACTGGGCGCTGGTGAAGAAGGATGGCCAGGTTTTATAGAGGCCAAAAATAATGCAAAAGCTACACAGATGGGGTGACCATTTGGGCAAACTGGAACTTAGGACTCAATCAAGGGCAGGAAACCGCTGGTGGGGCTCAGAGGGTTGGTAACAAGGAGCAGAGGTAGGTCTATTGGAATCGGAGAAGAAAAATCAGTGAGACCAAGAGGGAGAAATAGATAAATCAATAAAACCATTGGTTTAGATAGCACCAATGGTGAGCTTAGCTTGAGGCCCTTGCTGCTCCCTGCACAGCCTCTTTCATGTAGATAAGTTTACAATTTGATATACGTAAGTTCCATTAACACTTTATGTTGAGGCCAAGCAGGTATCAACGAGTAAGTATAGCATTGTATCTAAAAGTAGTAGAGCACTAGCCTTGAGCTCAGTGACAGAACCTAGACCCTGTGTTCAAGCCACACAACTGACCTCCCCCACCCCCCACCCCCTGCAAATTGCTGGTGCTGGTAACCTACATCTGTAATCCTAGCTACTCAGGAGGCTGAGATCTGATGCTTGCATCCTAAAGCCAGCCCAGGCAGGAGAGTGTGTGAGACTCATCACCAATTCACACCATAAAACCAGAAGTGGTGCTATGGCTCAAAGTGGTAGAAGGCTAGCAATTAGAAGAAAGAGCAAAAAGATACAGAGGCTAGTTTTCTAAGACCAGTCAAAAATTAGTATCTAGGACTCTAAGTGAAAGAATTCTCTAATTAATGGCATAGGATAAAGGAATATTAATATGTAATATAATAAAACATAAAATTTCCACAATTTTACCCAAGGTTTGCATCAGAAAAGATGTATTTTTTGTCATATCTCAAAATTGCATGGGCTCCATTAAACACTAGGAACTTTGCCTTTACATTTGAACTTGTTTTTGTCATATTCCCTGTAAATTTAACACATGTAAAATAAATTTCAAATTAGCTTTCTATAGCGACCATTTGTTTATATACAGAAGAAATATTCAAGAATAAATACCAATAGTGATATTGATTGTCATCTTTTAATGAGTCTTTGAATATGAATACGCTCACAGGCTCGTCTGAGTTGACCTTCATGGCACATGATGTGTCAGTGGTAGGAATATTGCTGTGTGCATGAGCGCCCCATTCCCCTTGCTGACATCCACTGAGGTTATTGGAAGAACAAATGATTTAAAACATTCCCAACAATATCGCCATTAATTGCTGGCCTATGTAATTATTTTCCGGTGAAAAAGTATAAACAAAATCTTGAAGGTGTGCCCTCATTCTGGAAGGTTTTTTTTAAACTAGCTAAGGCATCAAGAAAAGTAAGTTGAAAATAAATACACTAATCAAACCAGAAGCAGAGCAACCATTTGGAAAATTGTCTATTTATGTGGGAGAAGGTGAGAAGCCTGTGAACAGGAGTTTGAGGGTCTGGTCAAGTAAACCCTTGATAAAAAGATCAATATGATCCATGTGCATCAGTGTCAAGGATAGCAAATGCTTTTCACAAAGACAACTTGAAGATTACTGAAGATTACTGGCCTAAGGATGGCTAGACTTAATGTCCAAGGTAATGTGAACATGAACACATTTGAGAGAGAGAGAGAGGGAGGGGGAGATGAAGAGAGGGAAAGACAGAGACAGAGACAGAGAGAGAGAGAGACAGAGAGGCAGAGAGAGAGAAGGAGAGAGAGAGAGAGAGGGAGAAGCCCTTACCCCCCTGGACATCGTGCCTGGAGCGTAGCTGTGTATGAGGACAGGTCCATCCTCTGCTCTCTTGTCTCATGCTGTTCAGCCTCCGGAACTCTAGGAAACATCGTTGTGTTGTTTCTGAGATATCCAGTTCATCATAGCACAGTGAACTTTGAGGGCAGCTATAATTCTGCTTACCACAATCAACAATCATTTTTAAACTGGTTTAGTAGTTAGGAACATGCATGTCCTCACGTTAGTGTCTAGAAACACTTTCTAGATAGTTACTATTTGACCAAGAAGCTAACAGTAGAGCAGCTTAGGAGAATCTATTCTGCACAACAAAGGAAAGAACAGAGTTGATGGATGACTTACATACAAACTGTGACAAAATAATCCAAAAGAATAACATCAATTAAACTTTGAGAGAGAGCAGGCCTGAGAGCGAGCCTTGGTGTGACAGGAATGCAATCATTTCTGGTTTTAGATATCAATATTAAACAATTACAATTAGTACTCTAACAGGTGGAAAACATGAAAGTACAATGGAACTAGAGACATGAGGATTGCAAGAAATAATAAGGAAGTCCAGATGAAAGAAGGGCTGCCTTTGTGTTTGGTAGTAGGCTGGAAACAGTGAGGAAAGAGTCTTTGAGGTACCAGATCTGTGGTGGAAGCATCCCCACTGACCACGAGAGGAAAACACAGAAGGAGTGGATCACACACAGGCCGGGGCATTGGCCTTCTGAGAATATAAGAAGATTAAAGGTGGAGGATTAGAAATGACCTGGAAGGGAAGAAATGAGACAGCCCCACGTCCACATCAGAGAGTGGCCACGTGGAGCACTACGAACGTCTAAAAGGAGCAGTCTGGGCGCGTCACAAAGTGCAGACAATTATAGGAGCACTCATGAAGCCAGCCTGAGATATCAATGTGCATATGAATTACACCTAAGTTAGGAGGTTTCTTGACAAGCAGACTATTCAACACATTGAGATAAAAGTAGCAACAGTAAGCAAGAATTCTGTGTGTTGCGAACCTATAATTCAAAAGAAAAACAAAGCCCTACTCAGATCAAAGAAATGGAAAGAATTTGTTGTTAGTATTCCTGTCTTGAAAGAAATACTACTTCCTGAGGATTAAAAACTGCTTGACCACACTGGTAAAATATAACATATAAAATCTATAGAAAGAAAAAAAGAACAGTATATCAATTTCTTTGTTCAAAATAGGGTCATTTGTCTAAAAATATGTAAGTGTAGCTATTTCAATTGTCATTCTTAGATACTTCTATAATATGTACAACATGCATATGGACAATGGTTGACAATCTTTAGAATGCATTTATGTCAAGTATCAAGACAATTTTATTGTAGACTTCATTGTAAAGCTCTTCCTCACAATAAAAACTTCCTTTACAAGAGCTCAATAGTATGCTGTCATTAACGTATCACCTACCAATATTCTCTTTTCAGTGCAGCATTTCAGAGGTAACTCATTTAATTTCATATATGATTTTCAGACTAAAGGTGGACAAGAAAAGACATGTTAAGAGACAAAATGCAAACTTAATGTTAGAGAGAAAACAAGTCAGTGAACCTAAAATGGAAGCTACAAAAGGATATTATTTATAGAAGCTAGAATATAAAAGAAAGTGCCAGGAGATGTCAGAATGGATTGAAACACTCAGCCTTGACAGGTCTGAAATTTGCAGGTTGAATGCCTGCCGCGATTTGAGAGTGATCCTCTCTATTCTTAAACAGCTGGGTTGAGCTAGAGTTCTGATCAAAATGGAGAACAGCCCTAAGTTAGAGCCCAGTGCTATTTTATTCCTGAAACTTGCCACCGGGCATGATTGTGCAATGAAGGTGTATTTCAAGGTTTTTCAGAATTTTAGCATTTAGTGTCTGCTTTTTTGTGTTATACATAAAGAAGTTCAAAACGGAAATGGCTTCAAAGGCCTTAAAAACCAGCGTTCCCGTTGAAAAGATTTTACATTAATATGTGCCCTTATACTCAATATATTTACTTATTTGTTGTTGTCCATTTATGTAGGCATAGTTGTGCCCACGTTGTATTGTTGTTAATCAAGAAGGGCTGGCTGGTATAATGCTGTGACAAACCAGAGAAGAGAATAATTAAGGAAAACTGTTCAAAATAAATGCTGAAAAGACAATCACTCTTTCCTAGAAAGGTTCACATGTAGGTTTCACAGTTGAAACCTACCAGTGGGAAGGTTTGTATGAAATAAAATGAAATAAAAATAAAATTAGTTGATTTTAGTTATATCTAAACAAGAAAAATGGTAGAAAAAGGAGATTCTGGTTTTAAAGTAGAGAAATTCAAGTTTTTCTATTCCCATTCAAACTTTGTATGCTATATATCCTAAATATAGAAAGTTATTTTAGATATAAATGTCCTAGAATTTACCACTCTCGCTATAAAATTGCCTAACTTAATTGTAAAGAACACAAATCTGGCATTATAAGAGTCACTAGTTCATTACTGTTCATTATAGCAAAGGATGACTTGGTAGAATTTAAAAATTCTGTACAAAAATCAACAAGTCAGTCTACAAATAGTTTTTAAGAAACAAATTAACATTAAGAAAATGTACAACATATTTAGCATTTGTCTGTAGTGGACATTACCATATTTTTTTTGTTCTTTTTAATACAGGTTTACCAGAAGGGGGAAGAATTAGAATTTTGAATGAAAAAAAAAAGTCATGAACATAGTGATTTTTTTAAAATGACATTGGGAAGTAGAAAAACTTACGTTCAGAAGCATTTAATTATATGAAAGAGATATATAGTCAGGGGTCAATGGTATTTAAACACCAACATCTGAAATAAAACGAATGAAAAAGATCTGATTTTATCATTGACTTCATCCCCAAATAAAGCATTGACTGAATTGTACTCAGAAACTAAGCTTTCTTGTACTCTTTAAATGAGAGTGTGTGGGGGGGAGGTGGGGACATATAGAAATACTCTGAGAAATTGATATAAACACTATAAAGAACCCAGGTAATAACTGAGAAGTTGATGTAGGAACAGAAGAGCCCGGTACCCAGGTTTCCTTGGGGACGGCGTCCCATTCTGTCCCACGGGCCATCTCCTCCCCCAGCCCTGGGATCTGCTCTCTGCCCGGTCTTCAGGCAAACCTGCACAGTGGCGTAGGGCGCTTGCCCCAGAGCCTTCCCGTGATCCTTTGCGCAGTAACACGTCCCACACTTACTCTAGAGTTCACATTTGAATCTTCTGCTCATCCAACAGGACTAGAGAAATGGCTCCAACAAGAGAGACACTTTTAAGACTTTACATATGTGAGGTTATAAAAGGCCTTCATCATCAGTAAGAGTAACCTAGCTGTGCGATACTTCTAGATGGTGTAATATATGGCGGAAGTAGTAATTTATTGAAGACTGAAGTGAGCTATACTTCAGCAACATCTCACAATAGCCCACTGAATCATCCCAGGAACTAGAAACATCAATGAGAGACTTGCCTAAGATCAAATGCAAAGTGTGCGTGTGGAGGCATCCATGTAATGGATTAACGAGGGACAGGTAACAAGTTAGACAGGAAATGTAATCAGTACCTTACATATGGAACTCAAACCTTTCTGTACATCACCTTGACAATAAAATTAAAAAAAGATGCATTGGCTCTTTGTATTTCATAGGAGTTAAGCTTCAGTTAATGTTAGAAGCTAAATACAGAAGAACAATATAATAATAGACAATATAACATTTTCAGTTGTACATATATGTGTGTGCCTATATATATATATATATATATATATATACATATATATATATATAGGCACACACATGCATGCATACATATATATTCTCCACTCTCCCTTTCTCCTAGAAGAAACTGTGCTTATTGGTTGGTTCATTTAGTCATTCATTTGTATCGATCTATTTATCTCTCTCTTCATAAGTTGTATGTTTAAATTTGAGATGAAATTCAATTGGGAAGAAAACTAAAAGAAAATTAGGAACTGAATATCAATTTTGGTACCTGAGGGCAGGTGCTCTAGAGGTACATATCTTAAAACTCAAGCTGTATGTTCATATAGGCTAAGGGCAAAGGAATCCAACCTACCAAGCTCACAAAGTCACTCTGTGCTTTGAGTAAAAAAAGAGACTTGGGTGAGTTGTAAATTACAATGAGCCCAAACAGGGAAGTCTCCATAAATGCCAAGGATCGGACTTGATGTGCAGATTACTCTCTTACATTTTTTCAGACTTCTTTTGTCAAAGTCATATCTATTTAAAGTAAATAACAAATACTCTTTTTTATGACTGTCCTTTAACATTATGTATGACTGACCAGAAGATGCAGGAGGGCCTACAAAGTGTAGGAAATACATCTCCATTATAACAAACCTCCGAGATTGCCGAGTGTTAAATTAACGTAGTGTACAACGATGAATCAATGTGGTTCTTTTGTGAGAAATCCTAAGAAGTTAATCTAAACTTAATAACTACCAAGAAGGAAACAAATAA
The DNA here is from genome assembly GCF_000151885.1 of Dipodomys ordii. Classification (NCBI taxonomy): domain Eukaryota; kingdom Metazoa; phylum Chordata; class Mammalia; order Rodentia; family Heteromyidae; genus Dipodomys; species Dipodomys ordii. The sequence goes on along the minus strand of NW_012267335.1, from coordinate 7,548,260 downwards.
TGATGAGAACATTATGATAATACTGGCAATATTATCATCTGGAATTTATAGATATGACCACTTCTTATATATGTATTCATGTTTTCTAGAAGCAGTTAGCTTTCTGAGGTTTCTAAGGTAAAAAACAGACAAACTTCATCCATTTTTATATTCTGTTTAATGAAGGAAGACTAAGAGAGACAAACAAGTGGATTTTGTATTTTAAAAAGATAGAGTATTAATAGTCTATTATTATGTAAAAATCAACCAGCACATGACCTACACCAGTTTTTTTAGATTTTTTTTCACTCTATTGCAAGCTTTTGTTTCTGCCCAATCAGAAATGACTAGATTATATGAAATACGTTTATCTGCTGGATTTTTATCTTTCAGTTATTCTCCTCCCCTCCCCTCCCCCTTCTCTCCTCCCCTCTCTTCCTCTCCTGTCTCCCTCTCCCCTCCTCTCTCTTCTCGTCTCTATTCTCTGCCTCTCTCTCTTTCTTACTTTTGATCATAATTTTCATATCTAGATGTAACTTTTGGAAGGAATTTTAGCAAAATTTGACAGTAATACATAAAAATGATTAGTTTTCCCTAAATATCTGCATGTAGTATAACCTAACTTAGGGTGACAACTCAAATATCATATCTTCCGAGTTTCCAGCTTTGTCATCTTGCCACTAACAACAGAGATAATATTGCATTAAAATGTAGTATCTGTTCTCCATCTTCTCCATTAGAAAGTAAATTTTATGAAGGTAGGTATTTGTTCTTAGGAAATACATTTTCTTTAGTTTTGCTTTATATCTTGATGCACGACATTTATGAAGCCAATGGGGGGAAAAAACCCAGTAAAATAAATATCTGGAAAGAAAACTTTCTGAGCCTTTCTCTTAGAAGTCAGTTTTACTGTCTTATGTTAGTTCTACTCAAGATGATCTCATTCCTCCACAGCTGTTTCACTCCATTCCAACCACCTCAGCCCTCTCTCACACTCTTCCATTCCCTCCCCAGGAACAGCATCTAACACAGGCTCCCACCTGTGTTTCCTTCCCGTCGTTGCCAATAATCTATCGCTACAGATATGGTACTTAATATCTATTGTTTAAGACCCGCCATCCTTCCTTGGGACAATGCTCTCCTGTTAACCCACACGGCGCACACAGGCAATCTGCTTCTACACCCCAATCCCTGGAGTGAGCAGCAGCCTTTGTGGAGTTTCTCTGCGCTGCTCTTACATACACCTGCAATGGATTAAAGGTTATTTCCCCTCCTTTTTTATTCTCCCTGGAAGTTAAAATTATCTTATTTCCTATCTCTAGTTGCCAAAACAATAAATCTACAATATCTCTTTGCCCTCATCCACAAACATGGGAGCAAATTTAGAGTGAAATATACAGAGATAATCTTAGTCAGCAGGACAAGGTTTCCTTCAGTGAGCTTCTGTACCTCAGCCGCACAGCTTACCTGGCTACAGTGTAGCTCTCCTCTCCAATCAAGGACTTTGCAATCCTAAATCAAATAACTGCCATGGATTTGGAGGTTGTTTTTAAACACTGCAGGAGTTGTTTACTCTCTAGACAAGCTTTGATTAAAATTATAGACTTTGGTTTTCTTTCTCAGGTTTTCATTTGCTAGAGTGAAGGGCATGTATGCAATGAGTCAGGAGTCTGGGGGACAAAGAAAGCAAGTCTTTCCCCCATGGCTTGGTTTGCTATGAGAATACATTAAACACAAGCCAGGAGGACAATATGTGATCATCTGTGGGCCTGTATTGGCAGAACACGCCAACACGTAGAAGAACTTGCTTTCCAGCCGGACAGAATATCATTATTATCTTTAAATCAAATTGGAATGGAAAGCCAATTCCAGAATCCACAGAATCAACCACCATCTGTTTTTTCTTTATTTTTTATATGAATATGTTTGTGGATGCGTGTGTATACCATTATTTAAATTATAGAATTTAAATTACATGATACCAAGGAGACAAGTAAATTTCACTCATGGACCTTCCCGTCTTGGGAAAGAGAAAAGACATTTTCAGTTGTAGACATATTTCTGTCACATAAGGTGAATTATGACATTGTATTGTTGGGTTTGGATATTAATATCATTTAAGTAACTGTGCATAAGTGCTCCGCTGAAAGCGGGTGGGCCCGTGATCCTTAAACTGTGTCAACTTGAATGTGTCAAATACACACATATATTTGTCCAAATAGTGCTCAAAGTGCACCTGTTTAGTGATTGTTGATCCAAATCACAGGAAGAATAAAAACCATCTAATAGGTGTGGGCTTTTTCCACATTCAGTCCGCAATAAATATTGGTTCTTCTGAACATTCAGCTTGAAGTTCTGAAAATCTAGGGATATTTCTTCTGTAATTATGTGAGCCAAATTCAGGAGAGTTGTAACACACACAGATGATATTTGATATTTCCCTTTAGTAGTTTACAATGCAGCCAGAAGACAACTACAGTCAGGCAAATATATCATCATCAAATGCTATGAAAATTAATTAGTCTGCTTCATGCACATGGAGAAAGCTGATGCACGGGAGCCCTGAGGCTGTTGATGTGATCCAAATGAGAGCGAAGTGAAAGGGGATTTGGGGGGGAAATAACAACAAGGAAGGGAGCTGGTCCCTGCAGCGCTTTGAAGACGATGAAGCAATTTCGCTGGGGAGGTACCGGGGCCACACAGCCATCTGTGTCATTCCAGGGCCAGCAAGGTTGTGGCTGGCTCTAAAGAAATCACAGCCTTCCAGTCACCTGCGGTGCACGACTGTAATCTTACCCAGGGATGCAGTTCATGCCAGGCACGCAGAACCATCCCAGAGCGCCAAAACCCAAATAGCCAGCAAGAAGGCAAGACTGGAGGTGTAGCTCAAGTGGCAGGGGCCCAGCCTGGAGAGCTAAACTGCCCCTGGTGACAAGGGAAGGAAGTGCTCTCCACCTCGCGGTGAGGAGGGAAGGGCTGGCAGCACCCTTATTTACTTTTTTAAATTTCTTTCTTTGGTAGCACAGAAAGCACGGGGCTCGATGAATGGCTGCAGACATTGTGGTATTTCGGCCACCAGAGGGTTATAGGTGAGAAGAACAGAAGAAGAAGAAAAGACCAAGGGGAAAATGCCTTTTGAATCTGTGGCTTCCATTCCTATGCCAAATAATACAATGTTGAATCCAATTTAAAACTCTTCACTCTTATCTCCAGAGTGAGGGGCAGGTCACCGCCCGGCCCCCGCAGCGTCTGTGTGAGGACGTTCACACCTGGCCTCTGGTTCAGAGACTCACCATGCTGGGCACCCAGAGAGATTCTTATGGATGGAGTCGGGCTGCCTCATCGCAGCTCGAGGACAGAACATGACATTGTCTTCTCCTCTAACCCCACTATTTTTGAAATTCATACAAGCCATCATCCAGGGTTCTCTTGCTATGTTTTTTGGTTATTGTTAGCTTTGGTTTGTTGCTTTGTTTTCTTTCCTTTTTGGTTTATAGAAAAATAACAGGCGGCATTTTTGCAGGCATTCTGATATTTACTAATTCTTATTATTCATCATTTTACATCCCTGTTCTCATCCTCAGCCTTATTCTCTCTATGGATAACTTGCTAATAGATGTTTTAAAGCATTCACTTTTAGTTGTAAAAATTCATCACAAAGATTTTCTTGTTTCTGTAACATTTATCCTTTCTTCACCAATTTAACATTTTTTTGCTTTTTTTTATTTTAAATCTATAAGGTTGCAAGACAAATTGAGAGACTGGAGAAAAGAGATCACAAAGAGCCAAGTCTCATCTTCAGTAGTAGAAACTTCCTGACACGAGTATGGTGAGTGGTAATGGAGCAATGATAGCCAATATGGAACCTGATACACGGACATCACCATGTCATGTTGTGTTCGGTAATGGTGACTTCAAACAACTGAAGGTCTGAGAATAAAGCAGCATTTCACTTGATTAATTAGTCATATTGTGTTCATCTGACTCTACGGAGAAGCATTTACTAAGTGTGTTAACTATTAAGAATATTTGTATATGTTTCAAATGATATCAATACAATATTTTCTCTATTCTAGGTCTCAATAGATTCATAAGATAAAGAAAAATACACAAATGTCCAGAATATATAAAGAAAAAGTGTATAACATGTACATTGAACTGTTCCCACTGAATGATTTATCAAATTGATGGACCAAATATAGCAATAGTTGACAAACTATTTACAAGCTGTTTGTTTTGCTTTTCTAACTTTTCTACTAAAACCAAAAAAGAATTGTTCCACTAATTGATATTCCAGATTTGTGGAACTACATCCAAAGTTTAGATTTTGCCAAGTCAATTACTTGTAGCTTCAGCACCAGTGGCTCAAGCCTATAAAACTAGTTGCTCAGGAGGCTGAGATCTGAGGACTGCGGTGTGAAACCAGCCTAGTCAGGGAAGTGCGTGAGACTTTTATCTCCAATTAACCACCAAAAAAAAAAAAAAGGAAAGTGGAGCAGTAGCTCAAGTGGTAGAGCTCCAGCCTTGGGCAAATCAAAGCTAAGGGACAGCGCCCAGGCCCTGCGTTCACACCTCAGAACTTGAAAAGAATATATGTAAATGGATAATGTGGTGGGACTTTAGGAGCAGTGTTGGCTTTGTTCTAGCAGTGATATCAAACTAATCTATGCCTTGAGTGTAGCCCAAAGAAAACCTACTTCTCACCCTGGGTGCTTTCTGTGATGAATCGTACCCATGTACTTATCAAATCTGAGTTTCCCCGTACTGATTGGAAAATCAGGAAATCTCAAACATAATAATTACAGACAGTATAGAAATACATGGGTTTAGACACTAGTCTCTATATTACTGCTGAGTAACTTTGTTTTTTAATTCTGAAGGCCCGTAGGATTCGCATGCAGGTCTGTTTTTTCTACCTCATCTATAGGAATGATGAGCATCCTACCAGCACCCATATGTGCCCCCTTCAACTTTAGGCTGCTATAAATAGATGTCATTTTCCAATCTGGCCGGTTCAGAATGATGAAATTGCATCATGGGGCATGGTATGCTGACCACGTGGGAGTCTTCTAAATTGAAAAAGAGTCTGTCGTTTGGGTATTGGAGCACCATTTCCACGAAGGAAAACCTCCATGGAATGCTCGGAGCATGGCAGAATGAAGGTCTATCTGCTCAGAGGAATTTCCCCGGGCATCCCGGCTCCCACCCAGACCATCGCCAGGGAGCCCCGAGAGTCCATTCCATGCCTGCACTCTCCTCTCTCGCCTTTGGGGGATACTCGATCTGTCTTCTGTTGAATCAGCACTTACCCAGTGGAGGCGTGGAGGTAAAGATGTCCAGCCACGACTTTTCATGAGTCACTGAACTTTCCTGTGGGGATCATCACAAGAGGGACAGGCGCTCTACAGTCTAAGGCCCTCTCCAAATTCTCAGTGTTCTCAGTGCTTTCCATGTGCTCCTCCTTGAGAATTTATGGATGAGAACTGGTCTACATAGGAAGCCAGCCCGGTGTGATGGATGAGACAGGGCTCTGCTGGGAGGCCGAGCCTGGAGAGCCTTGCCGACTAATCACAGTTGACAGATTAAGAATAATTGACAGTGTGGTTGTGAAATGTTTATAATAACAGAAGAAGGGACTTGGACAAGCACCGGAAGAGCCAGCCGGTGCTGTCGGGGAGGGAGTGGGTGCCCTCATAGGCATTAGACATCAAATCTGGATTTGATAAGCTCCCAGTCTTGAGGGGGATGGAAGAGGTTCTGTCACCTTTAACTGACAGTCTGTCTGCTCTTTTCCTTACATCATAAACTCACTGTATGTGCTTCGGATAAACTGAAAAGACTGTGTAGGTCTCTTCGTAGAATATTTGTGGAAGAGATCAACAATCAGATGCTCATTGTGCGTTTTCTGTGAGCACATACATACATTGTGCAGCTACCAGGAGAACGTATAGGCTACATTTTTAAAGTAAAGTTGTGAATTTTAATCACGAAATCATTCAACAGCACACAGTATTTGAAGAATTCTTATAGAAAAGTTTTTTTCCCCCAACAAATGATTTTGTTCTAATTACCATCTCATTTCTATTTTGGTTAAGTGAAAAATGGCTTAATGCTATTGGCTTTGATACTGAAATCAATAATGCACAATGTACACTAATTCATATTTGCAATTCATTCCTTTCCTCTCCCTTTCTATCTTCCTTCCTTTCCCCTCTCTCCCCTCTTCGTCCCTCCCTCCCTTTTCCCTTCTTCTCCTTAGTTTTCTGCATATATGTGTACTCTCAGCCCAGGGATCTCTGATGTCCCGCGGAGCTGAAGAAAACCAATACACAATGCTCACTCTGTGGCTTCCAAGTTATATTGCTAACACCTCGTATTTTTACATTTTCTTACTGAACTTCCTTACTTTCATTGGTACAGAGCTTCCGTGTCTTCTGACAAATCTACATGTGCCAGGTTCCAGTATATGTGGTCTCAAGCACCAGTGCAAATCCATCTACAGAGACATATCCTCAAATGGGCTGCCCCATGCTCCCCTAACAGGTGGATGCAATCCCCGCTCTCCACCCAGCCTGGGTAATGCCTCAGAGATGCCAGCATTGCCGTCTGAATGTCTTTGCCCTTTCCTTCAGAAAATACTTAAGAAGGCCATCCTTATTATTCTCACTTCAACGAAGCTAATTTTCTTTCACTCATGAGCCACTAAATTCTGCAAGTTTAGAAGAAAGAAGTTGTTGTGTATGAGCCGTCCAGCTTCATCCTAAGCCTCAGCCTGTGGAAATTTATTTCCCAAGGAATAAAATAATACCTGAAGTCTAGAAGGTCCATAAATGTTAGACATATTAACTTATGTATTATTAACTTATTAATGACCACGGGACTGCTAAAACACATTTGTAAAAATGCACTGACTTCTTCCGATTAGTCGCAGCAAACATATTGGTACGCAAACCAATTCTCCAAATGCTTCAGAAGAAACCCTCAGCCACAGTTCACTGGAAGTGTAAGTGCTTCGGTTCCTCATTTCCCAGATCTCCTGGCATTTACACACTGGCACAGCCACGGTGGAGAGCAAACTGCACGGGGGGGGGGGTTGATGCACAGGTGTTATAAAGGACCACCATTTTGCAATTTTAGATTAAGTCAATAACTGCATTACCATGCAACCTGCTTTCCTGACAGAAACCCAATAATCTCTTGTCTAACCTGGGTCACACACTGTGGAGCTGCACCAAACTTTATAACCTGTCCAGTAAGGATGTTAGGCTAGAAATCTAGCAACCTTGCTTGCATTATGTGAGAAATAACTCAAGTGACATAAATCCAGGTTATTTGTCCATATCCATATCTGCATACTTGACAGAACATATTCATGGGTGGGCATTAGAAACAAGAAACAATTCTGGTGGGATTTGTTCTGATTACCTGAACTCACACACAGACACTCTAAAAAGGCTAGGCTTCTGATTAGAAGCAATAGATATTAAGAAAATCAATAATGGTGTAAACAATAGATTGCAGAGAAAAGTTCAAGGAGAAAGGAATTTAATCTCGCTTTTTTGTTACACATAATTTTAATTCTCAGGAAGCAGCTTTGTAAGTGGTCTGTCTTTATAAATATACATTAGGTATAAATTACATAGGCATTTGTATATCTACATGTATATAGGATTAACATATATATATAAATAGAATTGATACATATATATATATACACATGTATATATTCTTGTGCTATTTTTGTTTTTAAGAAACTCTGTGCAATAGAAAGTCAGTAGTTTGTACTTATTATATAAGGAAACTGTTGTAAATGGCTAAACAGTGTAATGCTCTTCCACTGAGTTAAGAGTTTTTCTCTGATAAGACACAGCATGGAATAAATAGGCATCTTGGGTGTGGTCTGGCAGGTGCAGACAGAAAGTATAAGTGTTCCTGTCTTATACTAGATTAAATCTAAATGCTCTAAAATTGCCAAAAAAATTATAAAAGCAATTTTTTAGGGAATAACAAACAAGGCATCTCCTATCTAGACATACATTTTTCCAAATACAACCACTTCCCCAGCATAAGCTGAGGTATTATGGATAGCAATGGATAGCAGTTACTTAACGTGTTCTCGGTGTGGAAAAAAATTATATTAAGTGAAGTAAGCCAGGCCCAAAGAAACATAAGTCCCATGGTTTCCCTTATTTGCAATAACTAGTATATGTCTGAGACAAGCAGAAAAGGTCAGATAAGTAGATGTTAGGTGAAATGAACCCCAAGATGAGTATTCAAATGTTTTTGCTTTCATGCAATTGTTTCTAACATTTTTATAAGATGATTTCTTTGTTGCTTTGTCTGTCCCCTCCCCCATGGTATAACCCTGCTTTCAGTGTATTTGATGTTGGTATAATTTGTGGAAGGGAAGGGAAAAAACAAATCATTTAAATAGGTATACAGCTAGACCATTGCAACAATGAGATGTACAAGTTGTTATGTCAAAAAATGAACTTTACAACTTTGGCAGGGCGGGGTGGATGGGAAGAGATGGGAAGGGGAAACATTTTGTCTCTAACACCAGAGACATACTCTCAATATACATAGCAGACAGCCAGTAGTTCACTTATGGTTACTGCAAAAATATAGTAATCAAAACACGTGAAAAATTGTTGAATCCTTAACAATATTAAATGAATATTGCTTCACATAAATGTGGAGATGATACAACATTCTGAAAATTATGCCCATTATGAGGCCTAGAATTATGTGAATTTGTTATTCTACAAGTCAGTGTGCAGAGAACCTTTGACAATACTCTACGATGACTATAATGAAAACAAAAGTTAGGCATAAATTGTCTTAATTTAATTGACGTGCATAGTGCACTATTTGATCCATTTGCAAGGATTTTATCAAAAGGCAAAGATTGGTACATGCTTACAACTCAGATCATCTAAGTAGAACACTTACAATATGTTCCCAGTTAATATTTTTGTGATATCTAATGACATATTTGTCCATTGGATTGTGTGTGTCATCTTAGTTTGTGGATGTTATTGATGATACTACTGAGAATTTTAAATAAAAAAAAGTTCAAATATTAGAACTTGAACCAATGTAATCACACAAGAAATTGTAAAAGGGAAAAAGAAATACTTTTCTTTGGGGCTTTAAGAGCTTAGTAATACCCTAAAAATTAAAGAATGTGCAAAGCAAAGGGCTTTTGTTCATCAAGGTCTTCGCAAAACTATGCAAAAGAATTAAGTGCATTCTTAGTCATAAAATTATGAATAACAATTACATACCAGATAGAATAATGCCTGCCCATTAGGTTTTTTTATTGTCTTCAAGCAAAATGTGGATATACAAATGACATAGTGCTGGGCATATAACTTTGGTGTCTTCTGTCCTATCATAAAATACGAAAATCAATGCCTTTAAAATTGGTAGGTCCCCATCTTAAAATTTTATTGCTCTTTCCCATTAATGTTTGATTGTCAGCACACATTAGTGTTTGCCCTTGCTCTCCCGGCCAAGTTCTTCCTCTTCCCGTCTCTGTGTGTCTCCTGGCACAGGCCCAGAGCTGTGGGTATCTCTGTTCATACACATTGTCTGTGAGCTGGTTCACTCAATAACGTGTCCCCACCCTGCAGCACATGACTTTAGAGTTGGTAGGGTTTCCTGGGGCAGGGTGGATGAGAGTCTGTAATCACGTAATGTATACAGCAAAGGTGATCAGCTACATGCTTTATAACATATTTGTAAATAAGAGTTTATGTTTTTATTTCTCCACATGTTGGTCCCCATGTCATTTATTTTAAATATTGACTGCTCTTTTGAGTCACTTATCACAAAACTATTAGCAAGTATAGAATGATATACTGCAAATAATAAAGTTACCTACATGTAAAACAAATGGAAAATAGACTCATAGAGGTTTACCTTTGTTCTAGAAATGTTTTCAGAGCATCCCCAAACTTTCTCATTTCAGATGCAAGTCAATTTAGAATTACCCACAATTTCACCCTTATGCCTCTTTAGTGCTTTGTTCTAACAAGACTTAGCAGCCTCTAAGAAGGGACTACTGTTCCCGTATTTGAAGACCAGTTGTGCCATGATTTACAACACACATGGAGCCAACTTCATTGAAGGTTCAAGGGTTTTCCTCTTCTGGACATCTGATTCTACTTCACGCTCTACTGTCATCAATACATATCATGAAATAAAATGAATACTTTTAGAAATGTATTCTGAACATATATTTATCAGCTATTAGTAATTGCTCATAAATTAAAGCACAGACAGAAGAACTGATTTAACCCAGCAAAACAGTCTATGTGTATATATATTTATAGATAGATAGATAGATAGATAGTGTATATGTGTGTGACAGATGCATATATGTGATATATATGTACATATACACATATACATATATACATGTAAATATAATAGGGGCTCATGTTGCGTGCTATTGAATTTGCATGTTATATTGGATTTGCTTTCATTTCCAAATGGGTAGAACAAGCCATAGAAACACAAGAAAAATGCAAGTAAAGGAACCTTAATGCCCCCTCAAAATAAACAGGCAACAGAGTAGTCAATGTAAAACCTAGAGGAGAGTTCTCAAAATGCTCTACACACGGTTTCTAAAAAATCGTATACCCTGAAATAGGTTGGTAGTAAGAAGTATTGCATTAATACCATTAATCCCAAGTATGGCTCTTAAATTCACAGTGAAACCTAGGGATCAAACTTTTTTCCATAACAAGCACTCATTTATTCAATTTTAAATGTTACACACATATGTATTATATTCTTATTAAAGTAATTTGAGTTAGCTGTAGTGGTTCATGCTATACAAAAATCCCTCTTGAGCTTGTCAGAAGAGGATACTTAAACATCATTCCTAGATGTCAGAGAATAGATATTAAACACATCATTCAATAAAGATTATTAATGAAAAAGTCTCATGCTCTCATACAAGTTCTGATACTCTCTTGGGATTTTAAAAAGGGAAATCTATGCAGCTAAGATAAAGAAATGCATTGTGTCTTCTAGTTAGTGCTGTTTGACAGAGCTAGAATCTGTTACACACCCGACATGAAAATATTGTAACCATGCTACCTTGCATGCCTAGTAATTACAACCCAAAAAGCCGTCCTGTTTCAGCACATGTGTTCATGTAGAGTAACACATTTTAGGATAACTTAAGTAGAAACTGGTGTGTGAGAACTCATCACATGAAGACAGGAAATGTCTGCTCACTTGCAGCATCACTGGCGCATGGGCCTCTCTTTGGATTTTCTCCACGTAGTTACCAGGGAGGTGTCAATTCAATCTGTCCATCCACATGCCCACCCCGACCTGGTCAGTGGTCCCCTCCCCTCCTCCCCCTCCTCCACCTGTCCCACCCCACCTGCCTCACCCACTTCCCTGGTTCACGCATCTTCATTTACTCACTTTAAGCATGTACATCATGTCTTATGATTGCATTCACCTATCATTCCTCTTTTATTCTTTTGTCCCCTTTGTTGACACCAGGTCCCTGAATCAAGATGGTTTGCAATGTGAGGATGTTAAAGTCTCTGTTAAGTGTTCCACGGGTTCCAGCTGATACTATGGCATCTCTCCTCTGCATTTGAACATCTGAAAATACGTACGCAAATATATGCCTATATCCACGTATTTGTGGTTCTGTGTGCTTCTTTGAAATTTCACGAAGCCTAGTTTTTCGGTAGCTTTATTCTACGTATGTTTTCCCACTGCCGTGTAAATTATGCACCCGTGCATTTCAGAAGGGTAAGTTCTCTCACGCTCCAAACCACTCACACATCTCTGTGCACTTATGTTAGACAAGAAAAAAAAGACAATTCTTCAATTATGTAAGATGTGCAGGGATTACAAAGGTTGTTAAAACCTCCAAAGCCACACTGGATGGTGCTAGACTTGCACCTCTGCATTTTGCACTCTTGGTTACTTTGGTATATGAGGAGGGCAAAGGTTTGTAGGCTCAGAGGAGTTTGGCATGACTTCAGTTCTGCTCAGTCACCAGCTTGGACCCTGCAGCAAGGCCTCCACGCTACCTTGGCTTAGAGAATTCCTGCAAAACCTTGTTGTAGGTGGTACACGTAACTCCTGCAGTGTGAAAGCAAGAGAGCACAATGACCACACAGGAGTGTGCAATTTACACGGACAGGGCACGGCATTATTTCTGAAATCTTGCTGGTCCAACGGTCCCTGGGTCACAGGGAATCCATGGTGCTTGGCCATCCTCATTCCTCCGATTCTCTCAAGGTAAGCACTCTGTTTTAAGGCTTTTCTTGCCAAGCACAATAACTATTGAATTCTTGTTTAACTAAATATCTCCTCTGAATGTAATAGTATCAGTGTCTTGCATTTCACCACCAAAAAGCCCAAGTAAGCTATGTTGTAGTTTTCTACCAGCAAAGGTTAATCTTCTTTCTCTGAATATTCCACGGTTGTCCTAAAAGCCAGTCTCTGTAACTCCAAGCGATTTTTAATAACGTTTTCATTTTCCCTTGTGCTGTCCTGGTGGGTCTGAAGCTTCAGTGTAAATTTATTCTTTTGCATTACATCGCAGTGCCATTGTGTTACCCCATGAGATCAAGGGATTTCAGAACAAAATGTAGGCCATTTTCCCCAAAAGAATTTTATTCTTTCATTTTATCACCAGTTTTAGAACAAAGCAAGCAGAACCTTGATCCATGACTCACACGTCAGCAAATTCTAGAGTATCCTGTATGTTCTCTTCCATGAGCTCCTGACAGATTTCAAGTGAAATATTATTATCTCGTATATTCTTACTAATGACCACATTTTGTTGGTTTTTTAAAAATTATTCTTTCTGCCATTATTCTGTTTCAACAACTATAACAGGGCTGACTTACAGAAAAGCTGACAGATGAGGCACACATTTTCAATTTGTTCTCTGCCCATGTGTATTCATAGCTTTTGTGTTTATCAACAGCCCCCACTAGGGTGGTAAACTTGTTACAGTTGGAAAATCTACACTGCATTATTACTTGACATTGATATGTTTAGGAAAGCTCATCGTTGACATTATGGTTCATTCTTGTTCTATTGTCTACTTTTCAGACAGCTGTATGCTGAGCCGTATTTGCCACCAGAGCCTCATGTTCAATGTCATTGCTAACCTAAGCCCCTTGACTTCCTCCCTTCCTCACCCCCATCCTCCACCCATCTCCCTCTGATCTTGCTGTAGCCTCCAAAGCTTCCCTGGACCCTATTGGTAGTGCATTTGGAATCACAGAGTGGTTTTACCCATACCACGCCCCCCACACACAGCCTTTATCAACATCGTACCATTTTATTTTCTTAGAATGAGTTCATAAAGAGCATCAGTGTGATGCAAATGAATAATGATGACTAGACTGTGGGCCTCAGAGCCTTAGATGGAACATATATAGTTTCTAATTCTGACCAATTAGAAATAAAGGCATATAGTTTCATTAACGTAGTCAGAGGCCTTTGGTGTTATTTCTACTTAGGATTGTTTAATAAACTGATTCTGGGTTATCAGTTGTAAGCTGTAATGTTTTAAATATACTTAAAATTGGCTGCTTGGATATGTTCACATTGATAAGTTTTAATATACACAGCAGTTTCCTTGTTTAGCATTAAGCTAATTTAGAGCCCTACTAGGCAGTGTTCATGTTGTATATTTGATTCCCTGTTGAAGGGAAACAGAGTGATGTATTCATTAGTATTTTTGTCATTGACTGTATTCACTTTTAGTGGCCAGAAAAACTTAAGAGGGATAATTGGAAAACCCGAAAGAAAGAAATCAAGTCTAACTCCAAAGTGCTGTTGTAGAGTATTTCCACTATTTTATTACTTATAATAAAAAACGTCTGGAAAGGTTCCAGTGGTAAAAGGTTTAGCTACAGGAAATACACTGGGAGGAAAAAATGGTCAAAGCACTTATAGTTAAATGGATTTTCTCAAGAACAGCAGTAAAATTTATTCACCCAAAGGAACTCCTTTATTATACCCCTAACGAGCAGATTTCAGATCTTAGGATAAATATGTTTAATGCATCTCTTCTGAAACATGATCATGCTCTTAGAAATAGTTTAGTCTATTTATTAAATATATTATTTTTTAATTTTGATGGCTTGTTCATTCAGGTATCTTCTCAACAAATATAGATGAATATTGATAATTTAATAAAGTAGAAAATGATTGTGTTTTTCCAATAAAATGTTTACTCAATGAGTGGTTATTAAACTACCTGCCATTATGAAACGGATACTCATTGCCAAGGAGATTTAAGCCAAAGTGTCAAGAGTTACATCTCAGTTTACAGACATGGAATGGATACAAGCAACACAAAAACACACAGAGGAAGACTTTACACTTGAGATAAAAGAAGCCAGAAATATTTAATGCCTAAGCTTGTTCACACATATATTTTAGATACTGCATAATGACCAATACCAGAGAGAAGAGTTTTGCTGTTTGGAGCAGTAGGATTGAGCAAGCCATTTCACACATTTCGGTTCAACCAAAGAGTGACTGAAGTTTCCAAGTGGTTAGTTTTGGGTGAAAAAATCAAAGCTAGAATCAGCCAGACTTTCCATTTGAATAATTAAAATGACTTAGGAATAAGTTGTTGTTGGTTGGGAAAGATGTTTATTTTGTGTGCTCTTGTTTATACAAGGAGCCAAACGTTCTGAGTGTATGTATTCTTTTACAACCTGGGTTCAGAAGCTCGGAACCCAAGCTTAGTGCTTTCTAAAAGAAAGTTAGGTGGAATCTGATACACTCCCTCATGTTCAGCAAGTGACAGATTTTTCCATATAAATATTTTTTTATTTTCTAAATGGTTCCTCCATGTTGTAAACAAGTGCCATCTCTTTATATCTCTGTATCAGCACAGCATATCTCACAATGATCCAATCACACTATGATTAATTAAACAAGATAGCGAGCTGGGTATTTTAGCTCAGACCTGTCATTCCTCCTACAGGGCCGGCACACACTGGGGTGATCATGATTAAAGCTAGCCTGAGTAAAACCGTTCACAGGACCCCTATGCCAGAAACAAACCATCAAGGTGGTGCTTGCCTGTGACGTTAGGTGTAGATAGAGGGAGGTGTAGATAGAAACCCTGACTTCTGAGCATAGACCAGGGGGAAGTACAACATGGAGTCCAAAAAATACTAAATGCAAAATGAATTCCAGGACATGGTTCAAATTAAGTAGTCTGAAGAGTGATTTGTGCTTAAGTATCAACAAGATCATTTACTTAGCACTCATCTACAAAGACTCCTTTTTCTTTGCCTTCTTTGGGAGTGTATTTTATATTTGACACTATGATATATTATACCAATTTGTCTCAAATGTACTAAATATGTATTCATAGATAGAGATTGTTTTTTAAGTATTCATGTATAGCCCTCATTTGCAATACATGTTATTAACTTATTGATAACAGTAACACATTTCAGTAAATTATCACAATTTATATTATTGAGACATGTAAAACATTAATCATATAGCACTCTGCTCTCTGAATTCTATCTATGGTAGCTTTCTAACTGTTGTACCTACTCAGCTGGATGTGCAGTATATGGGAGATCATACTTCAAAAAAACATTTAACAAGACATTTTCCATTATGAAACTGAAATAAATCATACAAGAAATAAAACAAACATAGGCAATGCATAAAGTACGATTTCCAACAGAGTGATCCAAGGGGCAAAATCTGACCCCAATTCCAAAATCTCATTAGGAAGAAAACGAACATAAATATCGAAGTCTTAAAAACAATAAACCAGATATTGGTTCCTAAGCTCTTGTTGTTAAGAATAATAATAATACTTGATCATGTGTTATCACTGCATTTTAAGTTTTCATGGATTAACGTTTTGACTTTGGGGTGAAAGTATTGTGCCAGACAGAAAGGAGAATTGCCGGTTACATGTTAGCAGAGGGTTTTAAATGTGATAATCAGGCTCCTGGAGCCGGGCAGGTGCCGGGTGGGAGTCGCTAAGGGCCTGTGGTTGTCAGGGTGCCTCTGGAAGGCAGAAGTGTTTTGCCAGGCTGGGCTGACCGCCCCTGCCCCTCTACGGGACGGCATGAAACCTCTTCCCTACACGGTCCAGGCACCACAGCCTCACAGCCACGTCTGCCCAGACGAGAAGCAGAATCTTGCTCCTGCAGGCTGGGGCCCGGCAGGCACTGGAAGGTGTGAGTCCTGCTTCTAGATCCCGGCTCCATCCTCATCCCCCTTCATGTTTCTTCTCTGACCAGCCATGTCGGGGCATCTGTCCGTTTGCTTGCTCTGCGTGGCAGCATGTCTGCTCTCCAAATGGATGGTCCCCAAACCCCCACAGAAACCCCCTGCATCTCCCATTTCGGACGCTTCCTGGCAGGGGTCCTGACTGACTTCCACAGCGCTGCCCCTTTCTTCCGCCGCACAGCGAAGCAGGGAGCATTGTACCGGGTGCTTTTCTGCATCTCTCCCCAGCCAGGCGATGCCTGGTGGAGCCTCGATTCTAGCTAATCAATTACATTAATGCATACTTACTTGATGTGGAGTCCAAAAGCCATAAGAAAAACGAAGCATTGATAAGTTGATGCATTTGTGCTCCAAATTGATCCCTAAATTTTCTCATAAGGACGGAGAATAAGAAGGTAACAAGCGAAGATTAAACTAGACTTTTTGTTTGCTATAAAAAAGCAGAAAGTTAATAAATAGAAAGACTAAGAAAAACTATGAAATACCTGTTACCATATTCAAATTTATCTGAGTGCATAAAAATTTTAAGGACAAAAAAAAAAACTAACTAAGACATACCATCAATGTTTGTTCTATGTCCTGACCGGTCTAACCCAATTATTATTTGAAAGCTGTAAAAACATCAAATGTAAAATGGTATCAACCAAAGGAGCTGGTAGAAAGAAATTGCCAGTGACTATAAAATCATACTTCTTTTTTTATGTGTGAGGAGATGGATGTTAGAATTGCATTTGGTTAAAAAAGAAAGATGGCAAGGGTACAAAAATTAAATAAAAGAACAAAAGATGTGAGAAGAATATTCAGAAGAAAGTACCAAAGTATTTAAAATATAAGAATAAAGAAAGCAAATAACAAAGGGAAGAAAGAAGGGTGATTTGGGGTGTTTCTGATGGACTATAAATTGCAAGAAAGCCCACGTGTGTTTTTACTAACAGCCCATTAGTTGAGACCTGAAGAAATAGGTAATATAACATTTTTTGTTTATAATGGCATATACATTTCATGTCAACCAGAGTATTTTTTAGATTTTAACTTAGACCAAAATCATTGCACAAACCCATTCACTTCCTATTTGGAGAAGTCATATGGAACTTAAACTAATATTCTTTTCTCTTGATTTACTAGCTTTCTTCCTCATATAAAATGATTGGTTTTATAATTGAGGAAATGTATTATGCCATTTTATTGACAGAAGCTAAGCCATATAAAAAGAGCTCATTTTAGCTACCCTAACTAAAAGAAAAAGAATTTTGTATATGATGAATCCCTTAAAAGTTAGTATGATTGGCAAGTGCTTGGAAACTGTTGGAAATAAATGAGAACAATGCATCTTTCTCTTCTTTTCTTTCTCCCACCTCTAATCCCCAAACTGGCTATTTCACTTTCAAATATCCTAAGGCTAATTATTTCCTGATTGATCATCTGAAATGAGCTTTCACTAATGGATGTGTGCTCCTCCCTAGATCCTTTGTCAAACCTGATTTTTAAAGATATGTCATGGAGATGTGACTTTACCTATCTGTTAAGTAGGTCAGCCTGGATCAGAATTGAGACCAATTATTGGAAACTGCAGAATTCCAGTCCCGTCTTACATCCACATTAACACGGTGTGAGTTTCTGAGGTGAACATGGGTATGGGCTATTAAAGAGAAGTGCAGTGTTAACTTGGGGCTTTGTCTTGAGGAATACCCACTTTGAAAGCCAGCACATTGGCATCAGGGTCTTCATCCTTATCATTAAGCTAGTGCAATGGCCTTCAGTGAGGTAAGTGTATTTGCCTTTCATGAACTGTCAACTACTGAAAGTCTGTCATTCATACTTCATGCTGAGTTCATAGAAAAGGTTTATAAAATTCCAACTTACATTAAATTTTCACATAGAAAGTTAATTTGTGTACTCTACTACAGAAAAAAAGTACATCTAAGTGTTGTTTGACAATGCACAGAACACCTGGCCAGAGCCCTGTGGTTTTCTATAGAAATGCTAGATGACTTGTGCGGTGGCGATTTCATTTCCCTTTAAAACCAATTTCTGTGAAGAACTATTCATGCTCTTCCTCTTGTACACAGAGGAGTCAGGCTGTCTCTTGGTGAGGCTGTGTCCCTCGCTGCTTTCTTCCACTTGCTTGTGGTCCAGCCCTTTAGGAACTCTTCTTCTCAGCCTCTTCCACCATCTGCCACAGCTGAGAACTCCTTGCAAGCAGGGAGGAGGTGAGTATAGCTGAAAACTCCTTGCGAGCAGGGAGGAGGTGAGTATAGCTCACCATCTAACCCTCTGTCCCTCCCTGGAGAGGTGGCCACGGGTGGTACTGGGGTGGGAGTGGACATGCGTGCTCTCTTTCATCTCACAGAGCTGGTGGCTGCCTCTCTGCCTCATCTTAATAGTGACATTGGATTTTTAATAAGCAAAGTATAGCGTCTTGCATCCCTATCCTCGGATTTTGAATGTGATCCGACATGCAGATCGTGAGTCCTAGGACGTCTCTTAGGCATGAGTGGAGATGCTTGTCTGTTGGAAGGGAGATTGTCCTTGCTTGACCTTGCAGTCCTGTGGGTCAGGCCATGTGGAGGTGAGGTGGCTGAAGGGATTACAGGTGGCTGTGGGCACTCTGGTGAATCAAGAGGTGTGGTCCAAAACGCCAAATAGTAATCTCTATGATGAATGCACTATTGTAAGTGACAAAACAGATTACAAACCTAAATTCTGCATAAAGAACAGGTATTTCATGACACATGATATTAAAACACAAGGTTAGACCCACACTGACTTGCAGGAAGTCAGAAATATCAAAGAGAATGTCCATAACTGTGAGCCACAGACCCTACAGGAGGTAGTGACAGTCACTTCTGTGTAGAGTTGTACAGCAGAGATCTGTGACAGGCTGCGGTCTGGGCAGCACCGTGAGCAGCTCTGGACACAGGCAGAAGTGAAGGGAAACCAACTGGACCCATGGGACAATCTGAAGCTGAGGAGAGGGAAGAGTGTGGAAGAACCTGACCAGTATAGAATATCTGACGGTCCACTTTGCCATCCCAGACACACTCTGATAATCATGCCCCAACTCAATACCCAACAGCCCACTCTGCATATAACTTGAATAAGACATCAGTACTTCCAGAAATAGATCATATTTCAGAGATAGCCAATATCAATACTGGACATTATTCAGTAAAGATTTCTTTTCTGAGACTTAAAAGTTGAATATGATTAATAACCCTGAGTAAACTTCGTCATGTACTCAAATTAGAACATGTTTCTAGCAATTAATTCATGGTGGCATAACTACAAATTTTACATCACAAATTTATGCCGCAAAGAGTAAGGAAACACATATAAGCTCTTCTGAAGAATATTAATAATAAAAAGGTAAAGCTGAGAAAGTAAATATACAATTAGATCCATTATCCTGGGAGAGATTCTTGTATACCAATTCAATTTTTGTATTATTACCGCCTACTTCCTATCATAAACTCCCACACAAATAGACGCCTGTATTCACTTTGCTCTGATAGATGGTACAACATAATTCCAGCATTGTGAATTTATTGCGAATACGATGCAATATTAAGTAAAAAAATCTATGGTGGCACTTATTAGAATATTTATGGACTGGAAACAAGGAGATCTCATAAACAAATCAAATTTCTTTTTTTATAATTGATGTTGAGGTAGGCTTAGTTATGATTTGGCATTTTCATTTTAGGACTTGCCAAGTATTTTCCATCTTTCCGCACTTCTCTAGGCAATGACCAGTAAAGTCTTAGTAATATTCCCAACATTCTTTTCATTAATTTCTAACTCTATGAGGATATAAGTGAGTGTGATCAACAAATACATCCTCCCAGTTATTCCTGGCCATAAAACACAGTGGATTTCTCAGAAAGGCATTAGGTAGTGCCTAATGAGGAACCCATTGCTCTTAATGCATAGATCCAATGGGTCTGCTATATGCTTTCTTCATTGAGTGGGTGGGATGTTCCATGATTCAGAAAAATTGGAACTTGTTACCAACCAACTACATGCATTTTTATCATTGGCATTAGCTTTGGAAATCATAGTTAATCTAAATAACAGTGGGAGGGGGAAATAAATTACTAATATTAATTTGTTCAGTTTTTTATTGATAGGTAAATTTAGTAAATGATATCACATAACTGAGTTTGTAATTTACTTGGAAAATATTCTTCTTCATGAGTAGATATGAATATTTACTACAACTGTAAAAATGTTTTTAAAAAAGAGCATGTAAAGTAAGGCATTTTTAAAGAGGTTGTAATTTCTACTCAAGTACACATTAAATGTAGTACAAAATCAACATTTAATCATTATGGTTAAACATCAAAGAGAAAAGGTATACTCTGGAATTATAGAATCTACACCTCCTTTATTAGAAGTTAAAATAAGGTTAATGGAGGAGTGAACGAGTTTGCTCTGAAGTGTAGCTCCTGAGGCAGACAACCAATTATACATGTTGTTGTGTAATTATTTACTGGAACCTTGACATGCAGAGTTAGTCTCCACGATTTTATGAGCTTCTCTGGCTTATGTATTACTTTTGAGAATTAGAATTCTTAGGGTGGTAATAAGTTCATCAGAATTATCTCTCTATTTTTTAAACCACATCCTGTCCTTCTTCATGGTAATAAATATTATTTGAGAATATAAAGTTTAAGGAGCAATGTGTAGGAGAAGTGAGAATCAGCCTAATTTTTACTTCCTATGAGTCGGGAGACCAGCAGGCAGGATGCTTCCACAGATAATGTGATCCATAAACACAAAATGTTGTATGATACTATGCTCTAGTTTACGATGCCATCAACAGTGCACCAAAGTTCCTTGTCCCTGGACCCTTGTCAGAAAATCTGGTTGCTGGTTTCATGGCTCAAGATCTTAAACTACCAGAGCAGAAGCTCTGTGTTGGACTGGTTGGTGTTTGTGCACGGTGTCAGCACCGGGTCTGTGGATTGTGACCCTGTCCCATGCTCAGGCCTTTCCAGCTATCATTTCTTTGAGTATGTTTTCCAATCTTTTCTCTCTTATTTCCAGTACACTCAAAATACACTCCTTCATAATGAGAACAGGAGACTTTTCACCCCTAGATATTTGTTTCCTTTTTTAAATTTCGAAGAAATTTCAAAAGGCAGATTATGAAATTCAGAACTTTCTCCTGCTTGATCCATGCTCTTCACAAGCCAGCGGTGGCTGACACCGTGTGGTCACTAGGACTTCTCTGCTAGCGGAGTCTCCTGGGATGCTCAATGCCCCCTCGCCTGCATGCAAAGAACCCTCCGGGCTGAGAGCTGCAGACGCAGTGGGACTGAGTTCTCTCTCGCTGGTGGTTCTCCTCCAAGCCTCGCTGTGCTCTGGCCTTTCCTTCGTGGGCTTCTCAGAGAAGGTCCCTTCTCAGAATGAGGCCGCCGTGGGATCCCTCTGGTTACTCTTTTTGGAAAAGGGGATGAGTGCTGGGTACCTCTAGCTGACCAGCTTGCTTCGCCCCTGCGATTTCATCAAGTCCAAGTCAAGATCTCAGCCACCTGATGTGTACCTGCGGCCCTCAGGAAGAAGCGACCCAGGTCCATGCACACTGCAGTGGTCAGCAGGACCTAAAATATTCTTATGGAAGTCCAGCGGTGAGGAAGGTCTTTTTCTAAATTAGGACTAAAATCTATTAAAAATACTTTAGGTTTTCCCTGCAAAACAATCTGAGATAGAAAATATATTTTTATCTCCATTGTTATATTCATATAAACTATAACTATTTTTTAAAAACAAAAATGCCAGAATTCATAATTAGTAATTATTAAACTAAGTCTGCTTTTTACTTTTATGACTATACAGCCTGTCTTTAGAAAGGACACAGTATAACAAATACAAAGTTTATAACGGAAATGTGTGGTATAGGTGTTAAAGGTAGGAAGCAACTTATGCCCGAATGAGTAATCCTGAAAATTGTGAGAGTATTGCTGAATTTGCTCACAGGAGACATCTTTGAGAGAAACCCTTGTCTTCTAATGGCCCATAACCTGAAAAGTGAGCGTCCAATGCCAAGACTCATTTCCTTTTTAAGATTCATGGAACGTGGAGGTTTTTTGGTCCACAGTCAGGAATACAGGAGGAAAAATGTAATAAAGTAAACTGTAAGAATTTTTAGCAGCTGAATGTCCAGGCTTACAGAACATAAGAATTAAGTTAGAAAGCAAACTCCTATGGAGACACAAAGAATAGATTCAGATAGAGGAATTAGAGGGGTAAAAGAAGAAAAGGAACAGAATTTGGAATGGAAGGATCACAGATTAAAGGCCTCGCCACCATGCCCAACATATGTTTAGGTCTTTGTTTTTGTGATTTTTAAATTTTCACTCAATAATATATCACTCAATAAAATTTCACTCAATAAAATATCCATATGAAATTTCCAACCAGGATGACAAATGTGGGAGAAATCCTTGAGTTTTGACATGAATATGTTTGCTAAGGATTCAGACACATCATGGGGTATTACTACAGAGAGAGGTTGAGATATTCCAGGAATCGATGCACAAGACTGAAGATTGTGTCACTAGAAGTGATTGTGTGTCACAGTGAAGAAGTCTCAGAGCTCTTTCTGAGGGAGGAGGTGATGTCCATCACAGGTAAGCATCAAGATTAAGAAGTATATTTTTTCATCTCTTGTCTTAAAGAAAACGTTTAAGTTTGATCATTGATGTATTAAGGAGTAATTACTTTTCTGGTAACCTATCCAAAATTCTCTCCTCCACAACATTTCTCTAATGTGTAGGAACATTTTTTCCCCAAAATCCTTTTTGTTTTTTTCTTCTTTTTTTAAAAAATATAACTTGATTTTTATTATTAAGCTGTTGGACAGAGGAATTAGCATTTCATGATTCAGGTACAATTCTTTTTGGACAATGTCATCCCTTCCTTCATTTTGTATAGGAACTGTTAAAGAACTTTTTTCTATTAATGAAGGTTCAGAAGTAAGTTTTTAAGAGAATATTTATATGAAATGTCCCATATTTCCTAAACTTCTGACAAATGAGGATATGTCAACAAACAATATGTTTTGAAATTATGAGAGTGAAGACAATTTAAAAGTGTGTGAATTTGTGGCTAAAGAAAACATGTCTTTCTAGGTACTCTCAAATACAATCAAAGAATCATACTTGTATAAGCCACACAAATGCAAAGAATTATTAATTTGTCTTTTGTATTTCTTATTAGGATTTGTAAATAAATTAGGATTATCATATAGTGAATTAGATTAGAGAAGTGAAAATGAGCAGTTAAGTAGATGTTTCAGTAGAAACTTTAAGCTTTTAAGCAAGAAAGATTATTTGTACATTGCTCAACTTTGGCTTTCATTCAAGATAGCAAGGTATGCAGTTTCCTAATCCTGTAATACGTACATTGAAAATGTGATTTAGGAAGTAACTTTAGGAAAGCATTAGTAATGAAAATCTCTGCAATAAAGAAATTTGCCTCACCTTATTTAACCCACTGTTTGCCAAGTTTAATCAACCATGGATTCTCTGATTTCATACATCTTTGAAATGCAGAAAAGCAAAGCAGATGATTTCTGTGTCTCTTGTATCAACCTTCACTCCACTATAGAGCCATCGTAAGTTTGAAAAGCAGTATTTATGCAGAATGCAGAGAGGAAATGTCATACTACCCTGGACCTAGTGTTGTATGCACTAAATGTATTGTCCTGAAAAAGTGTCGGAGAGAAAGAGATGACAGCGCTTAGTATAATATTTTCAACCGTGGTTAAACAGTAAAACTTTGAGGAAGTACCATGTAATCCCAGGACATGGACAGCTCCTTATGAAGAGTTTGCTGTGTTTACTCATGTGTCCACAGTTTAGAAGATTTCACCTATTTCTTTGATGTCCTGAAAAATAGAATCTGGTTCCTTTTTTTCCCCCCCAACAAATCACAGCCTACAGGTACTTACATCATTTCTTTCTTGCTCCTCGGCTTTGGGGGTTTGTGATACTTTTCTTTTTTCTTTTTTCTATGTCAAGTACTTAATCTTGGCATAATGAATTACACAGGCTGCACATGCAGAATCAACTCTCTGGTAAGATTTGATTATGCTCATCGCTGAGAAGACTTCACTGCCATCTAAATGGGAAAAGAAGACAATATCCTCAAATTCCTTTCCTCCTCTGACCTCCACTCAGCCTTTCTTCCCCTCTAGGCATCCACCAATCAGATACACTGAGGGCTTCCACTTTTTTTAAAATGTCCATTGACTATATCAACACAAAACACTAGTTTGGTTTTTATATCTGATTTTTCTCTCATGAACCCTTTTCTCTGGTTCCATTTTCATGGTTGGACTTTGTTTTGTTTTGTTGTTGTTTTTGCTGTTTTCATGTTTTTTGCAATACCTCTTCCATGATTCTAACCACAAAACTTGATTTTTACTAAATACTTAAGCTCTTTATCCAAGATAATCTTTCTGACTAGCTCTTATTTTAATCTCATGTTTTCTTTTGGTTAGCACTATGCAGATGAAAAGCATCTTATTCAAATTTCATGTCTCTTTCACAAATCCAGACCTAGAGACTTAGTTGAAAAGAAAAAATATTTACTTCATGTCAGATATTTGATCTATAACAAAGATCAAAGAGACAACAGCACTATCAAAAGGAGGGAGCTGCAGATTCCCAAACGTTTAGCAAGTCAACAAGTCTCTCAGAGGGGAAAAGAAAAACTATTTCATGCAAAGTCATTTTCTTTTCAAACCTCCAACCTTCTGAGATCGTTAATATTCTGATTTGTATAATAAAGATGCAAGAGACACAAATGATATATAACATGTCACAAAATTATTTGGCTACCAATGACAGATTTTGAGTAGTACCCTCTGGAGTAGTGTTGCGGAAAAATATATTTCGGGAAATAGTAAATTAGATGTTACAATTCCTGTTGAAGGGGATTAGAATGTTGTTATTAAACTTTCCGAATTCCTAAGAAAAGTTTCTGAGCAAAAGTCTCTTACTTTTATGTCTGTTTATGCTAGGTGGCTCAGAACATGTAAAATTGCTTTTAAAATAGAACATTAACTTTGGAGGTTTCAGTTTCCTGCACACAAACTGTAGAATAAAAGACAAGTAATAAAGTGAAATTCTATGGCATACTAACCTGTTCACAGAAACATTTTAACAAGTCATTACTGGTCATTTTCGTTTTATCCTATAGCTCCCCACATGCATAGCAAATAGAGCATGCACAAAACCTAGAAATGAAAAAGTGAATCAAAGAAACAATTATGTCAATGTGTTAAATGAAATTGAGACTTGGCATTGGTGGCTCACATCTGTAGCTATTCAGGAGGCTGAGATCTGAGGATCACAGTTCGAATCCAGCCTGGGAAGGAAAGTCCATAAAACTTTTATCTCCAATTAATGACTAAAAAACCAGAAGTGGCGCTGTGGCTCAAAGTGGTAGAGCACTAGCCTGAGTGAAAAAGCTCAGGGACAGCATCCAGGCCCTGAGTTCAAACCCCACAACCAACAAAATGAAAAAAAAAAAGAAATTTATCTAGATACAACTTAAGATAAAAATCTTTCTAAATCATTATTATCCAAACTAGCTTTCCTTTCGTGATGCAGAGAACTACTTCTAGGTGTGGCCAGAGTCAAATAGCCATTGCTGTTTAGTTTCTCTTCTTAGTGGCTTCATAGAATCTTTGAATAAACATGGAATTGTTAGTAATTTAATACTGCAAGTTGCCAGCTGCTAGTGGTTCACGTCTGTAATCTAGCTGCTCAGCAGGCTGAATTCTGAAGATCACTGTTCAAAGCCAGCCTGGGCAGGAAAGTCTAGAAAACGGGAAGTGGCACTATGGTTCAAGTGGTAGAGAGCTAGACTTGAGCTGAAGAGCTGAGAAACAGTGCCCAGGCCCAGAGTTCAAGACCATGACTGGCAAAAATAAATAAATAAATTGCAAGTTTCACCTTCATTATAGCTTGGCTTAGACATGTGATCTAAGCTTTGTGATCACACTGGTTTAATTGAGACTCATTTGGAAGTGAAAATAGGAATGAAATCATTGTACTATATCCTGAGGTCGTGACCTTGGTGGGCATCAGTAGCTTAAAACTTTAGTCTCTAATTAACACAGCCTACACTGATGGCAGATATTGTCACATTTGCCTCCTGGGCCTTCCTGCTCGTGTTCTCCTCTTGAAGCGAGAGCCATTATTTTCCCTTAGGAAGTGGTTTTGTTCCACCTCTGGTCTTGACTCTCTGCAACCCTCTGTGTTGTGTTTACTTCCTCTCACACCTCAGTGTCTGGACTTGTGTTGAAGGCAGAAAGTGAAGATGCTATTGATGGCCATCCAACAAAAACCACAGAGGCTGCGGATCTCTGGTTCTGACGCAGGCTTCTCCATGTGTTGGTACTCAAAGCATGTTTTTAGTACCGGTGGCTCATGGCAGGAGACAGAGTGGGAGAGGAGGGGCCAGTATCAGAGTGAAACACCAAGAAGGAAGCAGTTCCGAGGGAAAAGTGGGGTAGGAACGGGAAGGGCAGTCAGTCCGTCCATAGACTTCCAAAATGAACGCGGCTCACTCTAGCGGAGGACTTTAAAAAGTCCCTCCACTAACATCTAATCACTTTGATACCCTAAGTGCATAGAAAATAGGCCTGAGTGGTAGAATATTTTTTTGTCTTTTAGCTTGTGTCCAAATGTCTGCACAGGTAAAGCTCCAGAACAGAAGCTTAGAAATGGGGAAAAAAATCCAGAGATAATGAAGAAATCCACACTCAGTAAAAACCCCCAAAGACTGTATTAAGAATGAGAGGGAAGGCAATTTGAGAATAGTCACACCTGTATTTGTTCTTATGGAGATGATATTATAAAAGCATTTATTGTCAATTTTCCCAATTTAAATTTAGATCCTGTGTAGTCTCAGATTGTCTAACTCTGGAGAATCTATTATTTCAATCTGTAAGTGATGATCAAAAAGACTTTCCTTGGTTAGGGATTGGTTTTCAACATAAACAAATAGAAACCAACTCTGAATTCTATGTATTTTTCTAAATGTCATCTGGGTCAGCAGGTTCTCAATATATAATATATACTTGAAATTAATACAGTTGTCACGATCAAGGACAGTTTAATACTCCTAGCCCTTTTGAGTTTATTTTTATTTAAATCAGACACTACTCACTTTCCTCTTTGAAATATCATTATGCTTTCTTAAATTGAAATCTCATCCCTGAGTTTGTATCTTTGATGGTGTAATCATTTCTGCTAACATTTTTTACTGGAAATTTCATTACTGTTTCTCAAAATGAATGTCTGTAATTATCTGTTTGTGGTGGCTAAAGACAATGTAATTAATGTTAAAATATTTGTGTGATATCCCTGGAAACTTCATTTAGAATAATTAGATAACCATGTTTTTATATAATACTCAATTTCAATATTGTACTTCTTAGAATTTAGGCCTCAAACAGTACTTTTTTTTCCTGAGTGAAGTTACCTGTAAAAGTGTCAGGATTTATAAATGTTATTTTGAATCCATATAGGTGAATTTATCTTCAATAAGGTTAAGTACACAGCAATTTGTTTTCAAAGGGGATTTTTCCCCCTCTCCAATGATTGCAAACTCACATTAATGAGTTTATATCAGTCTGTGTCTGTAATGCTAAGGTATAAAATAATAAGAAGTAAGTTCGGTCTCCTGTAAATGATCTCTGCGTTAATCTCTTAATTAGAGGAATGAATTGGTTTGAAGTCTGTGATTATTCTTGTGACACCGATGATAATTTTCTCTTGAAACTTAAAGACCAATAGATTTCCTGCTGTGGAGTTCTGGTCCTGGTCCCAGCAATACTGGGCCAGAGTTCCCTACATTGAATGGCCCTCCAGAGGGCTCTTTACTTCTGATTATCCCTCCACCTGACACATGGGCTTTAAAGAATCTGAATGACAATATAGCCCTTCAAGCCCAGGACACTTCCCTTGGTGATAACGAGGAGAAAATTGTTTTCTTACCACAGTCCTCTTTTTCAAAGAAAAACTTGAGCTTTGAGCTTTGCAGATCCTGTTGCTGTACGTATTCAGGGACACAATGGCATAGATCTGTAGTGTTATTACTTAAAAATTCCCCTGTGGCTATAAATCAGGAATAAAAATCCATAGCCCAGCCAATCATACTGCATATTTTTAGACACGGAAGACATGAAAATATCTCTTCCTATTGAATGTTCTCAAATTATAAGACATACAATCTACCCTTGCAGAATTGAACACAGACACCTTGTATTTAATTTGATTTAAGAGAAGAGAATTTCAGTCTATCCTCAACACGTCTTTTGAAGTACTGAATTATGAAGTGTATAAGTCTTAGTGGACAATTTTAATTTTAACTAGGCCTGGCAGGGAATAAAGATGCAAATGGCAAACAGAAAGCTGTTAATTTGTGTGAGAAGAGGAATTTGAGAAAACAGGAGATCAAAGCAGTTGGTTGGTGTTATGACCACATGGAATCCACCATTCACACAGGGTGGGGCTGTAACAAAGCAGCCATTTACTGAAGTGTCAACACATGTATTCTGTCTTTCATTAGAAAGCTCACCCACTGGTTTGCATGCTGTCAGAAGTAGAGAAAATCACGAAGGTGTAAAGAGGGGGTGGATTCACAATTCTGTTTTGTTTAACTCTCTTCCTTATCCTGGATGATACCAATATTTCTGCGCGCTTTTAGGATAAGAATCAGCTCCCTTTGTACAATTATGGTGGGGCATGTTTGTGATTCAGATGACCTGCTTCCCTCTTGATTGCTGAGTGCGCTTGGAGACTCTCAGTCACATTGGCCCCCAGGTTACCCACCCTGGCCCTCTGCACGGTCTGCCCACATCATCTGTGAATACATAACCATAAAAAGTAAATGGAGAGGAAATACATGGCATCCATCTCTCTTTCTGGAAAGTGTTCTACTGAGATGTTGGTTAATGATCTAAAGACTATTAGACACAATGTATCTCCTCCCATTCCTGCCAATTCCTCCCCAGTTAAACCTCCTCAGATCACCCTCCTCAACTCTGGAAAAAACATAGCTCATAGGCAGCGGCTGTGTAAATTGGTATTAAATAATCATCAATAAAGTCATGTAATACAACTAAGCAAAACACCAAGAAGTGGTGTTTATCTAGCTATGGAATTATTACAATTCCTTTAAATATTTTCTAATCATAATTATGAGATAGAGAAATGATATCAATTTTCTCATGATTCATTTCCTAAGATGGAGGTAATTTTGTGTTAAGTAAACAGTGGATGTTAACCTTCAAAACAGCAAAAAACAAAAAACAAAAAAAACTCTCTCTGGTTCCTTAAGCTAATATAATTCACTAAATCATGTGCTTTTTGCAATTTTAAAGGCACATCTTTTCTACTCATTCTAGCTTTATAGGATTTAAACTTTTCATTTTGTAGGGTTTTGCTTTTCCAATTAATTAATTAATTAATCAATTTAATTAATTATTTATTTCAATTATTTATTTAACTTGTTTTCTGTCTACATTGAGCACGGAAAGCTTTGTGTGTGTGTGTGTGTGTGTGTGTGTGTGTGTTACACTGATTGTAGATTTCTCATGGAAAACAATTGTGTATGAAGTTCAGACAATGTAGTTTTTACCCCCACAAGCAGAACTGGGGAATGGAAGGCAATCACAGCAATGGTGGCACACAGTGTGAAGGAATGCAACAGCCATATTCACCAGACACTGTTGGAAATGAACTTTACAGCTGGGTGGGGGGGCAACGGAGGGGGAGGGAAAGGGGGTAAAAGAGAGGGAGAGGTAACACTGAAAATAAATGCACTCATTACCTGACTTATGTAACGGTAACTCCTCTGTACATCCTCTTTACAATAAATAAAAAAGACTGTGTGTGTGTGTGTGTGTGTGTCTGTCTGTCTGTGTTTAGGATGACCTTCCTTGCAGCGCGGTGAGTTATCAGCGGCCTCTACCAGTTCTGCTCCCTTGAGCGGCCTCCCCGCAGGCAGAACCCTTCTTCGAGGGCCACAGCTGCTGCTTTGGCTTCAGCTCTCCTGGTCTAGCTGACTGGAAGATGGAGAGCTGCCGGCCGAGCCTGGGCATCTGCAGCCGGGGCTGGAGGTCCTCGTCAGGGATGCTGTCGGCCCAGCCCGCCCACGGCCTGCCAGGCCCCGCAGCCCGGGCACTGGGCATGAGCAGCTCAGAGCCTGCCTCCCCCCACCCCCGTCCGGTCCCCCTGGCGCAGGAGGGCAGGAGGCCAGAGCCCCAGGAGAGCTGGGGCTGGGGCCCAGGTCGAGGGAGCCCAGCACTGCAGACTCGGTCTGTCAGTGGAGCACGCGAGGCCCTTGGAAATGCTTACCACACAGGACTTCATACTGATATGTGCACATACACAGTGAGTTTGCTTGTAATGAGAGACATCTCCTACTACTTAATCAGAATACAATGATGCCAATGAAGAGAGGCCCCTGCAGATTAAACTACAGAAACTTCTAACCCGTTAGAATCTTACGTTCAAAAAAATGATGAAAAGAACACATCCTAAAATGAAGCGCATTTCAGTGTGTTTCCATCTTTGATGTTTAGCGTGTTCCCAGAAGCAAAGGGTGAAGATGGAGATGGAGCTCAAAGGGAAGAGGAAAATGACTTCCTTTCCTCTGTTCCGTGACTTTTCACACCCCGTGAAGCATAGACCAGCCTCGCTTCCCCCCACCCCCTGTAGACTGACAGCTGTTCTTTCTTCCTACCCTCCGTGGTCATTTCTGGTCTCCTCTGGGGCCGTGGTCCACTCTGCTGAGTGGAAGTTTAGCAAATCTCTTTCTCAAGACTGAAGATTGGAGTGAGGTAGTGCATATTTGAGAAAGTGAGGAAAAATAATTTCAATGCTTACACTGTTAAGACAGACACCGCACACCTGCTCCTAACAGCAGGTATGTCCAGACAAGCACACACATTTTATATTCTTAGGTGCTGACAGATAGAGAAATTGAAGAGATTATTTCCTGGAGTGCTCATATAGATATTTGCAAACATTTATGCTAGGAAGCATTTATAATATATATCTGGAACCTGGTAGCAATTTTATTATTTGAGTCTAGGGACTTTAATGCCTTCAGTGAGGATTTATTCTGCAGATTTGAGTTTTGTGATTAGGTATTGCGGCAAATGCATGTGTTCACTCTCCCCTTCTGTTTAAATTACTTTGACTACCATGTCATCAATTGCTTTGAGAGATACTTAATGGTTTGCATTAGCAAAGTTACATACATTTCCCTACATCCAAATGCTATTTTGTAATGCTTTCATTAAGTTACTTTAAAAGTGGAGTCCTTTACATTTAAATGAGAACACTCACTTATATTTAGAAAGAAAATACTCTCTCATAATGCATAACATGTAACACTAATAAATTTAAATTCTGCTTGGCCAATTAGCAAGATAGTAGCAAAAGAAAAAGGATAAGATAAATTACTTCTGAGGCTTACTGAATAATCTCCATAATTTCTGCATAAGTATATGCATTAAATGTGTTTTAAAGTGGTAATGTACTGTATATGTGCATCTGTAAAGCTATAGCAATTGGTGAACACATAGTTGAATTAAAGTATATGTATTATTATTTCGTATAGGAGCTTAAAATATGGGATACAACACAGAGTCAGCCTGTTCTATAATGATTTACAAAGAAGAACTGAGTAGGTAGGCCTAATTTTGGACACATTCAGAGTAATTTTACTGATTGACTGATAATGACTGATAATGATGACTAGAATACATAGCATTCAGAAATTGTACTGCACCTGGAAATTCACCTTATAGCTTCATAAAATATTTTTATTTCCATATATTAATTGTAAAAATGATATTTATGGGGATGCTCCCATGCAAGTGCCAGGTAAACCTAACAAATTCATCCTTCTATTACATCCTCAACCCCATTCTTAAAAAAATTACAACAGGTTTCATTCATCTATTTCTGTACACATCTATGGATATGCAGACAATATTCTCTACCTGCTTTTGTGCCCTGTTTACAATCAACCCACTGAAACTAGATTTTTGAGTGAGAAAAGAAAAGCAGTTATAAATACAGGCAATCTATAGTTTGTAATTCCATGTTCGATGTGCAGAAGCTTGGTATTTTTTTATGAAAAATGAATAAACAAATGAAATTTGATAAACAAATGAAAATTGATAAACAAATGAATAAAGAAATTTTAAAAAGTAAATAATAAAAAAAGAAATATTGACATTAAGTAACAATCAAATGTAACAAATGTGTACCGATTACTAGTTGGATAATTAACATCTGGCAACCTGAAACCCTCTGAGTACCTAAATATAGAGACTCGGTTATTTTATTACTATGCTTTCTTTGACTGATTGCAAGGGAATGAGTATCTCTATGCTCACCACTAGATCTACCATGGGCAAAGTTTTGTTTTGGTTTTCTTTTGGTTTGGTTTTCTTTGCAATCTACAACTGTATTTTATCCCCACAAAACTCCCTTGTAACCAGGTGCTGGTGGCTCATGCCTGTAATCCTAGCTTTTCAGAAGGCTAAGATCTGAAGATTGTGATTCAAAGCCAGCCCAGGCAGGAAAGTCCACAAGACTCTCATCTCCAATAAACCACCAGAAAACCAGCAGGGAAGCTACAACAAAAAAGCCTCATTTTCTAAAATGATACACAAAATATTTAATTTTCTAGTCTTTAAGAAGTTAACCTGATGAATTATATTTTGAATGAACAGCTAAAAGGCTAAAAGAGATTTTTTTGGGGTCAGTTCTGAGGCTTGAACTCAAGGCCTAGGCACTATTTGGCGCTTTTTTGCTCAAGGCTAGCACTTCACCACTTCAGTGAAAGCTCTACTTCTGCCTTTCTGGTGGTTAATTGGAAATAAGAGTTTCAAGAGCTTTCTTACCCGTGTGGTCTCAGAAACTCAGACCTCGGGCTTCTGATTAGCAAGGATTGCAAGGGCGAGCCTCCAGCATTCAAAGTCAAAGCTTCATTCTTAACCTAAAATCTCAGCATCCTAGTATTTCCCTAGCATAAGTCTTTTATTCACAAAGAGATACAGTTATATAAATAACATTTTTCAATGCTCTTAAACTGTTCCTTATTTCTACTTGGGACTTTCTGCAATAGCAGAAGCATCCGTTAAACATTTTCATTTGTCTTATTTTACACATGTTCTCTAGAAAAGTTGTCAAAATCATTGTGTTTGCAAAAGAAAAATCTTATAAAACAGATGAGTTTTCCATTCATTTATTTTTTAACTTTTTATTTATAGATTTATTTAATTTTATGGTCAAGGTGATTTTCCTGTGCATCTTCAATAAGTGAACTCGAAGACAAAACTTGAAGTCAAAGATTCGTAAATATAGACAAATACAGTGAAAAATACTGACAGTGAAAATGTAGAGAAAAAATAAGGAGAACACAATTTGTGTGTGTGTTTGTATTTGTGGGTTTGTGGTTGTTTATGTGTATGTTTGACACAGTGTGTTGGTCTGCATTTCTTAGACAATGAGGCTGAGGAGGAATCTTAAATTCAAAACCAGCTACAAAGCCAATGAAAGGAAATCATAACAAAAAAATTCCAAAGCCTGCATTCAAATATAAATGGCTTGATTCAAGAAAGCAAAAGGTGTTCAAATTAAACCTGACAACTCCAGGTCATATTACAATCAAATTCAGAAAAGAAGAGCAAAAAGAGAAATCTAGGAAGAAGAGAAAAGGCTCAAAGAACAAATAACTTATCTGATAATTTTATACCCAGACTTCTTAGTTCAGGCCCTGCAGGACAGATGTGGAGAGCTACACAGCCAAGGCAAAGTTCCACCAAGTAAACACCAGAAAACCAGTGCTGGAAAAGGGGGGTGGGAGCAAGTGGAGAAGGTTAGGTGAGTGAAGAGGAGACGGGAGGGAAATGCAGTCAAGAATACAGCACACATTCTACAAGTCAGGAAAGCTAGGGAAGGGGTGGTGCGGGAGAGGAACAGGAGAGAATGATGAGAGAGCTGACATCGGTCGCAGTGCATGGATTTCATAAACTGCTTTGCTAAATGGATACCCAGGTGTACATGTGCTTTGAGACAGGAAAAAAGGCAGCATCTAAATCTCCTGCATCTGGCAAAGATAAACTTCAGATATGAATGAGTGGGGCATTCCCAGATAAAATGATTGCAGAGAATTCATCACCATAGTACTTAAAAGAACAATAACGGCTGAATTTCAAACCAAAATTCCAACAACAACAACACAAATCTGAGCTTACAAAACGCATTGCTCACACGCTTGGAGAGGAAGAACAATGGTTGGACTCTTCTATGGTGGTCATAAGTTTTCATCTACTTTAAAGGTACTACTCAATTAAATATTGAATACTGGGTAATATACAATACTCTTCGAATATTAAAATTATAAAAAATGCAAGGATTTCTGAGATATAGACAATATGAAGAGAAGTACTGTCATTACCAACATAACTGCACCCGAGTGACTGAAGGACAGAGGCAGAAGGCACAGATTAGTGATTCCCACATTCAAGCTAGGACCAGACAAATATTCATTCCTTCTTGGTGCCTAATTACCTGGCAGGGAATACAGTTGCTTTGCTATTTTATCCACAGTGGGATTTCAGAATCTTGGAGATTCTTTCTGACCTTTTAAAAAAATTGTTTTTGTTGGTCCTGGGGCTTGAACTATGGGCCTGGTTGCTGTCCCTCAGCTCTTCAGCTCAAGGCAAGTGCTCTACTGCTTGAGCCACAATGCTACTTGTAGTTTTCGAGTGGTTTATTGGAGATAAAAGTCTCACGGACTTTCCTGCCTTGGCTGGCTTTGTACCCTGATCCTCAGATCTCAGCCTTCTGAGTAACTAGTATTACAGGCGTGAACCACCAGTGCCCGGCCCACTTCTGGTTTTCTAATGGTTTATTGGAGATAATAGCCTCACAGACTTTCCTGCCTGGGCTGGCTTTGAATGGCAATCCTCAGATCTCAGCCTCCTGAGAGCTAGGATGACAGGCGTGAGCCGCGGGTGCCTGCCTGGCACTTTCTGACCTTTGCATGCAGCAAGGGAGTATGAGCCTGGAAACTCCTCCACAGAAGAGCTAGCTCTGCCAAGCACAGGGCGAGTCCAAAACACACACCCATCCTCTGTGGGCAAAGGGACAGATTCCTATGCACAATAATTGGGCTAAATAAATCACTATGCAAACTTCAAAGTTTCTTCTTTATAATAACACTTCTAATGTGGCATCTAAATTGACTGTGGGTATTTTTCCCCCCATAATAATTTCTTTGGCTTTAGCTTGTGCTTAATAACTTTCTTTGATGTATGTTTGTTGCTTCATACAATACTCTTTGTTTATTTCAGTAGTTATAAACCTGCAAATAGAATATTAATTAAGAGTTACTGGATGGAAAAGTTCCAAAACCATCACAGGCAACAATTTTTTTTGTGTGTAGGTGTTGGATAGGTAGCGTATTTTTATAAAAGGGATAAAGTATGCTGAAGGAATGTGCCAAAACAACTGACCAGAGCTATAGTTATTTGAAAGGAGTTTGAAATGTTGAAAATTATTTGCTCACGTGCAGATGAGTAAAATTAATGTATCATACATGGCTTAAATCTATGTCATTTGGTTCTATTTATTTTGGACAAATACCATTTGATATTTCAAATGTTTCCAATGTTTTTTTTTCAACTATGCTGATAGCTTTATTATTTTTCAAAAGATAGGATAGATGAATCTGTTCACTTCAGTGTAAAAAGCAATGGTGCTCTCAAAAATCCTTGCTTGCGTTCATTGGAACATGCATTCATTTGTATAGGTTTATTGCACCAGGATTATTCTCTACATACCTAATCAGGAAAAGATAATCTTCATAACAGAACTGTTCTCCATTCAACAGTCACACTAGGCACAGATTGTTCTGGTGGCTTCTGGGACAGTAAGATTTGAACCAAGGAAACAGATCTGGTGGTATGTTTTTGACCGAATGCAGAGACGACTTCAAGGTGAGAAGGAATGATTCAACATTTCACCACTCACGGAGTGTCACATTATTTCTGGTCTTCTGAAAAATTTAACCAGAATGTTATTCATGCCTATAGCAAGTTCCTGAAATGCTCACTGGATGCTTGCTTTCTAGGAAGCTTTTATGGCTGATAGACAGGTCGGTCTTGTGAATCTGATGTTCCCTTGCAGATTACTGGCACCAGTGGGATTCAAAATTCTACCCTGCACCCAGCCATACAGGGCCAAAAAACTACCCACAGCCATGGCCAGAGGCCTATGTCCAAAGTCATTTTGTCTTTGAACAATTTCCATGACCTAATGCCACCTGAAGGGTTCCACATGCTTATGTTCTCTGTGGGGATAAGAACAGGTATGGACTCTGCTCACCAGTAGGTGCCGAATGGAGAGAGAAACAGAACAGAAACAGAATAGTCCACATCCCCTCTCAACCTGGGGACTTGGGGGAAACCCATCGTGTTTCACATCCATGACATTTTCACATCTACTAGCACAAAGACATTCTTACAAGATCAACTGTTGAGAACTTTTGTTGTAGCTTTCAGTATTTACATTGCTTTGATTGCTTTGGAGTAGTGTTACAGTGACTGATAATTAGCAGACAAATAACTAACATTACAACATAACTAAGTACTTAATGAAAGTGTCATCAAGTGTAAACATCATCTATGGGATATAGTTAGGTGCTTTCCAAAGCTATTGTTTGCTAAACATGAGTTGGAAAATCAGAGAAATAGATTGCAGGAACTCATCCTCCAAGCCTTCTGTGAGACAGTCACTGTTTAAAATATGACACAATAATTCCCAGACAGCTTTATCTTCCACTAGTCCCCTAGAAATATTAGAAATAGAATACTGGACTGATCATGGTTAGAATAGCAAAGTGCAATTTTTCATAGGAAAAAAGCATAAATATTTGTAAATGTACTTATTTTTAAAGAAAATATTGAAACATTCAACCATTTTATAAACCTGTGGCTAAAAAATATGTTTTCTTCCTGCTTTTCAATATCACTCTTTTCCTTGAAGGAAGTAAATAAAACTAGTAGATTGGAACATGAAAAAAGGGTGATGGATGATAGACAGATGATAGATAATGGATGGAAAGACCAAAAATTGATGAATGGATAGATAGATAGGTAGATAGATAGATAGATAGATAGATGACAGAAGATCGTTATAGTCAGAGTTGATCGATGTCTTGCTAAAGTAGCTCACCCCTGCGTGTCCAATAGCTTTCCAGAAACCTTGATCCTGACCAGTCTGTGCCACACTTTATGCTCATACTCTGTGTGCTCTTGCCATTCACACTTGGGGACTGAAATCCAAACATGCCATATATTGCTATAAAACATAAAGCGAGAGGCTTTTTTTTTCTTTTCAGGCGCTTGATTGCTAGGTAATGTGCAAGACTCCTGATGCTTGAAATTAGTCTTTACAAGACAGACCCCAGACAGCTGACCCGCCCATCCCAATTTACCAGTTCCCAGGGAGAGGGGAGGTCGGAGACCTTAACCCGGGCTCTTCAGCCTCCTACAGTGCGGGCGACACCCTGCTGGGCTCTGAGTCTAACTCCTGTGTGACATACGGATAAGAGCTGCCAGAAGAGGCAGTAGACGAACCCCTTGCGTTTTACCACGTTTACACTGAATCCACAGGGATGGACTATCTTTAAATTGAGTTGCAGTTTAAAAAATAGAAGTAGCGTTAACGCCAGCAGCGAAGGGTTGTTTTGATCTGGAACAAGACTGGCATTGGAATGGAGCTGGTTGACTCCAGTCCTTGGGCGCGGGCAGAGCGGTGATGGGCGTGTGCGGGGCAGCCGGGCGCGGGTGCAAGGCTTGCGCCCGGGTCCTGGGCTGGGCGAGGTCCAGGCCCGGTCCTGTTCTCCAGGGGCCTCGAGTTCTCAAGAGCGCGAGAAGCCAAGGAGCAAAGAACAATGGGTGAAAGATTGGGCGTAAAAGTGCGAGGAAAGAAAAGACAGCAGTGATCGTCTGTGAATGGAAGGAAAAACCAAAGGGCGCCCTATGCGGGGCTTGTCAGCAGTTTTCTCCAAGCCCAGTCATGTGAAGGCTGGGCCGCCTGCTCGCTCTGTCTGTGTCCAGCCAGCACCACACAGTCAGGAGCACTCAGGTGCAGGTCAGGGCCTCGTACCGAGCTTGATTTCATTTTTGTTCTTACCCAGGAAATTAGGAGGACATCAGAGACGGACAAAAGAATTCAGAGGTTGTAAAGGAAGAATACAGTGCCATAAAATCTGGTTGGAAAACTAGACAAGGACTTCACCATTGCAGGCTTGTCAGAGGTTTTCTTCTAAGCACGGAGCCACAAAATAAATTCTTCTTCCAATTTATCTTGCCAAGATACAGATATTATTCAGGCACTGCACCATAACTTTGAGGAAATCCAAAAAACTGCATAATTTAAAATATACAGTGCCTGTACAGGTTTCCAAGAGAAGCATGTACTCTAATCTCCAGGAAGTTATAAAGCCGGCAGTTTGTTTGTCATGCTGTGGAAAGCTTTTGGATATATCTGGCTGATATCGAAGAAACTTTCATTAACATAGCTCTAGTGAGCAGATATATATTTTCTCAAGGGCTCAGAGACATTTCATCAACGTTTTTCCCAAGAAAAATTTGATCAGTGACTCCTACATCAAAATGTGGTTCTATCTGGTTTGACATTTCTTTTATATTTCTGATACACTTCTGTATATTTATGCTTTACTTGTGTACAGAGAACCTATTTCATTTTAAAGTCTCTAGCTCAGAATTTCTGTTCTTCACCTCCAGAGAGCCAAGTTAAGATGGGAACATCTATTGGCACAAGACAAAGAGTTCTTGCTGACCTTCGAAGCAGTCCTGCATCTGACTACTAAATATTAGAATCGGGGCAAAACAAAACAAAACAAGAAACAGAAAAAAAAGGGCCCAGGAATTTTATCAATGTCAGACCAGCTTTCCAGTATCATTATGAAAACAAGAGTGTTATGGTTATGAACGTCTATGTTTTTTTTACTAAGAAAGGGAGGAGCTCCTTATCATGAAGACTGGAATTGTTCAGTGATTACAGTTTGCCTAATTCCTGTAAGTTCTGCCAGAGGGGACAGGGTCCCCTCAGGATGACTTTCAGAAGGTAAGAGATTCTCTGATGAATCGTTGTTATGTCCTGATTCCACATTTAACATGGTGACAGACAAGCCTCCGTGAAGTACGGGTGTAGGTATGGATCAGCTCATGCTCCATAAACTACGTGTCCATGTGGACCTTTTTCAGTTTCTGTGTAATAGTCTTCAAGTTGACCTGTTCTCTAAATATCCTCTTCATCACTCTCGGTGGCAAAATGAGCTAACCCTGCTCACCTGGTTACCAGTATGACGGCCATGGCTGGCTAGAAGTTGGTGCACGGATGAAAATTGATTAGATTTTTATTTTATAGAGACCATTCTAATATAAAGAGTGATTGAAATGCTATTTCAAGGCTTTGTGTGTATTCACTAAAAAAGGAATTAAGAAGACATTTCTGGGCTAACTTAAAGAGAATATCAATAGGGAATTGCAACTATTTTCCATGTACTTCACCACTAGTGACTGGATAGATATAGTTGAATGATTTTCTATTAAAAAATAAAACGTTGTAGGACTTCACAACACAGTTTTAAATTTCTATTTTTACATCTTATGTACTTGCACTTGGTAATAACTTCCATCATTTTTATTACATGTGATTAATTAGAGTATCATTAAGATACATAAAAATAAGTCAATATTTTATTGAGTTTTTGTTCAAAGACATTGACTGTAAGTGAATACTTACATTTCTGCATCCTAGATGACCTTGAACTAGAGTTGCAAAATATTATCTTTCTCATGTTAAACATTCTCTTTCCTCTTCTAGAATCTATTTGAATTTGCATGCTTTTGGGTTGCATGTTTTCATTTGAGAAAGAAAGAATTAGTGGTCATGATACAAATTTGCAAGGAAATTTGTAGTGTTGTGTTTGTATAGAAAAGTTAAAGTATGAAGTATTTTTGTATATTGTTAAAATCTTTATTGTACATGTGATGCCCAGAGGAGTCACATGGCATAAATCAGGTATTGAGACGCCCATCCAAGAAAAGCCCAGGACCAAATGGATTCACAGCCAGCTCCACAGGCCTCCAAAGGAAAATTCACCCCCATACTCCTCAAACTCTTCAATGAAATTAAAAGCTAAAGATCACTGCCAAATGCATTCTATAAAGCCAGCATAACACTCATCCCCAAACCTGATAGGGACCCATCAAAGAGGGAGAACTATAGACCCATTTCTTTGTTAAATATTGATGATAAACTTCTCAATATAATTCTGGCCAACATCTAATAAAAATATTCATACACTATGATCAAACACAATTCACTCCAGGGATGCAAAGCTGGCTCAATACATACAAGTAACTAAGGTAATGCAACACATCAGAAGGAGAAAGGACAAGAACCACATGATGATCTCAATAGATGCAGAGAAAACATTTGACAAGACTCACACCCCTTTATGATAAAAATTACGGAGAAGCTGGGAATCCATAGAACATTCCTCAATACAACAATGGCTATATATGACAAACCCCACAACCAACATTTCACTTAATGGTGAAAAGTTAAAACCATTTCCTCTAAAATCAGGAACAAGACAAGGATATCCACTCTCTCTACTCTTCAACCTAGTAGTGAAATTCTTAGCCATAGCAATAAGGCAAGAGAAAGACATAAGAGGAGTCAAACAAGGAAGGAAAAAGGAGTTAAATGATTTCTCTTTGTAGATGACATGAATGTGTATTCCTGTATTTCTTTTACAATTTTTTTTTACAATTTTTTTTCTGGTCCTGAACTCTGGGCCTGGGTGCTGTCCCTCAGCTTTTCAGCTCAAGGCTAGTGCCCTACCACTTGAGCCACAGCATTACTTTCGGCTTTTTCTGCTTTTTCTGCTGAGGAATCAAACACAGGCCCTCAGGCATGCAAGGCAAGCACGCTACCACTGAGCAACCTTCCCAAACCCTCCTGTATTTCTTAATGAACTTGATTCCCAAAGAAATACTACAATGACTAAATGCTTCATTTAGTGCATGTAGCAATCATTTTCATTAATGCTGCAGCAAATTACCACA
Organism: Dipodomys ordii; assembly: GCF_000151885.1. Lineage (NCBI taxonomy): Eukaryota > Metazoa > Chordata > Mammalia > Rodentia > Heteromyidae > Dipodomys > Dipodomys ordii. The sequence continues at coordinate 7,506,796 of NW_012267335.1, read as the reverse complement.
AACTTGATATGCTAAACTAACAGGAGTTCACTGAGTCCTGTTTGAATAAATCTTTTACACAAATCTTGTTGGTCTGATGTAAAAGTGTCATTAACAACAGGGCTGCAATGGCAGGCATTTTATGGATTGACCGGAAAGTCGTTTTTTTTGTTTTGGTTTGTTCTTTTGTTTTCCTTTGCTTTTTCACTTTTCATTAGATTCTAGAAAAGACTATTATTCATTGCTTGATGGTTCTGTATCTCTGTCATTAAAGTAAACAGCACTGTATATCTGATGACTATTTTGTTGTTAACACAGATAACTTGGAAAAAATTATATTAAGTGAAGTAAGCCAGGCACAAAGAAACACAGGTCCCATGGTTTCCCTTATTTACAATATCTAGTATATGTATGAGTCAAGCGGAAAAAGTCAGATAATGTGATGTTAGGAAAATGAATCCTTAGATAGGTATTTTAATGTTTTTTTTCAGTTTATTTCTTTGTTGCTTTGTATGTCTCTCCCCCACAGTATAACCCCCGCTTTCAATATATTTGATGTCAGTATAACTTATGGAGGAGATGGGGAAAAACAAGTCATTTAAGGATTCAGGTGGACCTGTTGCAACAATGAGAAGTACAAATTGTCATGTCAAAAAGGAGCTTTACAATGTTGGTGGGGGGAGAGCGGGGGGGGGAGGTTGGATTGGGGGGAGGGGGGAGGCTGGGAAGGGAGGTGTAGGGTAAACAAAGGAGGAGGCTGCAATGCTTGGTAAGAAATGTACGCATTATCTTGCCCATGTAATTGTAACCCCTCTGTACAGTATGTTCACAAATAAAATAAAATAAAAAAACACTTTCTTCTTCCCTTATTATAAAAAAAAATTCTTAGTGTTTAAGGAGTCATTTGATTAGATTTTTCCCAAAGATAACCCAGGATTATTTCTTTTTATCTATCTATCTATCTATCTATCCTACACAGAATTCATAATCACCTAGTTGTATTCTGGAATATACATTATATGAAATGTAGCTATATATTATATAAATATACAAATTATACAAATATAAAATATAAATATGTGTGTTGGTTCTCAAATTAGTAACACAAATTGTTATTTTAACATAACATAACCTGAGTCTTTTTTTCTTCTATGTATGTGATGCTCTCAAACCATATAGGTGTGTAATTGCCTTAGCTGAACCTCTAAGAATTGCTATGATTAGTCTGCAACTAACTTATTGGGATTGCATAGACTGCACCAGAATTTCATAGGCCACTTCCTATGCATAAACAACTCTAAATGATTGAACCTCTTGTGTTTATTTCATTGAATATTATATAAGTGTATATACATATAATCACTATGGTTACTCAGAATAGTGGACATGTGGATGAGCTGTTGTAGGAACAGAATCAATGTTATTTGAACATCGCAGTGGGAACGCCGGGTTTCTTTCCTTCCTGCATCCATGTGTCTGCTCACAACGGCTCAGACCTTCAGTGACTGAGGCAATGATTTGCTGGCAGGGGTGTCAGGCTGCGCGGTGGTGCTGGCAGCGTGTTAAGCACTTGATTGATGGGCCCGTGTCGCTCTGTCCCCTGTAGCTGCCGAAGCTCTCCTATCGCTTGTCATCACCTGAGAGATGGATTTGTTGCTTCATTATCTGAGTGCCACACTAGATTAACAGGGCCAGGAGGAGAGATGACTGGTCCCTTTTGTCCCTCCTTCGATCTCCTGTGATGACAGTGACCAGAATACAGTAGGTACTCAGAAAACAAGTGGTGAAGAATTACCCACATGCTAAAGATACGGAGCCAATGTCCAAGCTAGACAAGTTTTGGGAAGATCATCAGAGGCAGAGCCTGGCCTTTGTGTCCACACTGCCTCCCTGTGTCCAGCCTTGTGTCTGGTGGTTGCTGGCTGGGACGATTGTGTTTTTTGTTTGCCCAGGGTGCTCTCCACTGTGGGGACCGTGACCACGCAATCACACTGGCTGCCAGGGCATGCTTTTCACTTGCCAAAAATGCTCTGGGACGAGCTGAGTCCTTTCTACTCCTCCTTATCCCATGCATTATTTTTATGTTTTTTCACTTGGGTGGTGCTTAAAATTTACCAATGATTTCCTGAAATTGTGAATGAATAGAGTTCCTATCAAGTCATTTCTGTAGTAAGTACAACTGTGTTAAGGTAAATTGATCCACCAATGTAATGGCATTAATATAAAGCTGGAGAAGGTCCTAGGGATATAATTACACTAAAATTAAATCTTACTGACTCAAACTATTATTACAAAATAGCCTTATATTATGTTGTCCTTTTGACAGATGGAGGAAAATAGCGAAACAGATAACTGTATTTCAATGCAAATGACTTCTGCGTGTACAACATTCCATCTATGTTTCCTCTTTTACATGTATAATTTTGTTTGTTCTGTTATCACTAAGTGGTTGTACAGAGGGTTTCAGTTCATTTTATGAGTACTGTGCATGTTGACCAAAGTCACCCTTTTCTGAAGAAGTATCCTATAGTATACTTCAAGAACAAAAGTGCCTGAAGGTTTGGCATTGTGTGAGTGTGTGCTTGTATGCGGCATTGGGTCTGGCTTCTTGTTCTTGTGCAAGGTCAGGGAACTAGAGCAGAGAAAACTGGAGAGACTAAGAGGAAGCAATAAAGAAACTCTTGTGCGATGAGCTTCCTATTGCATGGAGATAACACGCCAGGGTAGATCCAACTTCATGATAAAAGGTGTTGGTGGGGAGATAGTACAGCCTTTGTTATTGTCATTTATCAGAGCTTTATGTGTCTGCATAGAGGAGAAAGCAAGCTATAGCTAAGAATCTATTGCAGGAGCATAGAGGATATAATAGTTTCCTGTGTCCATTTGCACTGGCTTGGTGATTTTAACACCAGAGACTGTGTATTGCATTTTGTGATGAGCAGGTCACCAGTACTTCATTTACAGTGAATGATTATGAACCTCTCTCATTGCGGTTATTTTTAATAAAAACAATTTCCTTAATAAGTTAACTATAAGGAAGAATAGAGAAGCAATCACCCATTTATTAATTAATTTTCAAATAATATATTTTAATTTTAAAAAGGCTTTGTGTGTTTGGCTTTGGGCCAAACCATTAACCATTGGTAAAGACATACCTTGTTGCATTAAAATCCATCCACACCTTTTTATGTGCTTATTACACAAATTTCAGCCATACATTTTTAATTTCTAATTCGGTTAATAGATGGAGTTTTTTTACCTTCAATTATCATAATTCAGGAAACATATGTTCATTAGTTCTCTTTTTAATTCTTCTATGTCTTGGTTTTCTGAACTTCTTTGTGTCTTTGTCTGTTTCACTTAGTTTTGTCACTGGATCAATGGAGCGTGTGGATTCTCTTTACCTGGCTCATACTTGTGTACATTTTCTGTGTTTCAAGTCAGTCTGGCTCTGGTATCATGAGGAAGGCGGGATGATTCACATATTCGTGTTGCCAGGGGACTTGGCCTATTGAGGGGAACAGGCCCGGTGGGGCGCGTGTGCAGCCTCTTGCTGCATAGTTAGAGTATTTTCTCCTAAAATTTAGTTAATTTTATGGCCCCACTCTTCCAAAAATATGAAAAGGAAAAGTTTTACAATTATTTAGTTGAAGAATATTAAAAATATAAAACTTCACTCTTTAAACAGTAATTAATACAAGTGATAGCTCCTATGTGCTTTACTTTTCTGCTAACACTTTATGTATTCTTCTTACTGTGAAAAAAAAGTACATCATGGCAAAATGAGAAGATCTGTGAATTTGTAAGGCGATTGTGAGCCTTACAGCCTATAGATACCCATTGCTCACATTTTCTTTATGTTTTATTACTAGGTGTTTATAAACAGGAGAACATATGTATGAAAGCACCGCTGATTGTACGTGTGTGTGTGTGTGTGTAACAATCAATCAAATCATCAGTAATACATTAGTAATAGCATTCTCTTAAGGTTAAAATCATTTGTAAAGTTATTCTCTTTAAATGTTATGGAATAATTTTCTTCTCAGATACACATGCAACATTTGTAGAAAAGAATCTACAATATGGTGGTCTTGCTATGTTGCTCAGGCAGGTCCTGAACTTCTGAACTCAAGTGATTGCTGGTTTCAGCTCCTGAGATGCTGGGACTCTTAATGCCACAGCTCTGGCAGTCATACTCTTCAAAGGAAGCTCACGAAAAGGATAAAACATATCCCTTCTGTTGTTCTGTAGGGTTTTATTTCTTTCACTTGTTAGTAGGCAAAGAAAACATTTTTACTGATTAAATTCATATTTGCTTTTCAGCTAATGTTATTATTTACTTGTTTTTCAGTGTTAAGATGGAAAACTGGGCATTGAATTCAATAAGCAGATATTCAATTAATGATACATCCCTGCCCTCTATGTATGATTCTTAGAATATAGGAGGGAAAAAAGCCACCTCACTTATCAGAAGAACTCATATTGATATCATTTTAGATTGTCATAATCCAAAAGTTGGATAACACACCTGGTTCAGAAATCTGTGGGAGTTAAAAATCATGAATCTCCTTCCGAGATGAATTTGACATCTAACAAGTTTATCTTCCTATATATAGCCATCTATAATTTGATCAGCAGTGCTACCCTAGTAATCCATTCTGAAGTTACACACCTGCAACAACAAATTTGCCTTTTAATCGAGGAAAATTGTAGCAAACCCAAATGCCCATCTATGTCTAAAATGGGGTATGCTATGCAAAAATGAAATAAATCCGTGAAATGACAGAGCGTCACTTCAACAATGTTTCAGTGACATGAAAAGTGACATGAAAAGTGTAGAGGTATTTAGTCTTAAGTACAATCTGTTTACTTTTGTAGTAAACCATTAAGAACTACTAAGACACTGATGAAATAGTTACCAACAAGACTTCAGTAAAATTAGGACCAACTAGAAGGGTAGAAATAAGAATGTACAAAGCACGTATTTTTGTAGAAATTAAATTTTAGAACTCATAAAGGTTTTATATATTTTTAATAACCAAAATAATAAATGTGAAACAATACTCCATGGTTCTATTTCCTATAAACTGGGGGAAGAGAAATTTTCACTTCAATAAGACACATAGAAGACATATAATTATGTCTTCCCCTCCTGAGAACCCAAAGAATTAATTTAAACCTAAAGTCAGCAAAGTTCCTGGAGTTAAACCGAGACGATGCAGACACATGCGTGGGGGGAGGGACAACGCTGGCCATGGTTTCTGGTTAGATATCTGCATTGTAGAAAGCCATTTCTTGCCAACTCTGACAGCTACATGGACGTTACCATTTTTCAAAGGCAGTGCGTGCCTGTGTCTGGGGCTGGGTCGTTACCTTAGTGGGCAGAGGGAGCCTTTCCTCCCGTGCGCAGAGCGCTTCCGGGGCTTGCGCCAGGACACTGGGCACGATCCAGTGGAACACGCTAGAAGGGCAAGGACGAGAACACCGCACAGCCTCCAGCTGGAGTGTAGGGTCACCCTCGGAATGGTGACGCGCCTCCTAGCACAAGCACAGGCGCTCTTGGCATCGGACCCCGGGGAAGCCTGCGGTGACAGGAGGAGGCTGAGAGGCTGAGAGGTCAGGCAGACATTGGCTGAAAAGAAGCTGGAGAGAGAAGTAGGAAAGGCCCAGAACATGTAACCAGAGCCCTCGCCCCTGTGGTCTGAAAGGTGTGTGTGCTCCTCCCAGCTACTGATGTATAAATCTGACTTCTGTGACGTTGGGATGTCCAAGATGGGGGAAAGTAGGTCTCGGAGGAGGATTGCCAACGTGTCTCTAAGATACTTTGTCCCTTCAGTGAGACCATGAGGCCAGGACATTTTACCTAAGCAAAAACTTCACGAGTCCCAAACCATGCTGGCCATGGGAGTTTAACTTATGGTTTGGGCTAGTGAAATAAGGACCATGTCAGAGGAGAAAGAGATCTAGTGACTACCAGAGCCTAAGGAAGGAATTTGGGAGAGCAGGGAGAAGTTCCAGACACAGAGGAAAATAGAGCACCAGATGATGGAAAAAATTCTCCTTGGATCAAAACTGTGGAGTTCCAACGAGTTAAGATTTCAAACACAAAGAAAAATGGAATGGAAGGATGTGGGATTGTTAACTAATATAGAAATAAAGACTGAACGGAAAGGGGAAGTTGCTAGAAGCCTTTAAAGAAAAGAAAGAAAAGCTGAAAATAAAGGCATAGATCATAAATAAATAAACGAAATTGTAACTTGGCTTTTTGTAATTAGGGGAATATAAGTGATTAAACTTGAACCCAATGTAAAAACTCTCAAGTGTATTTGGATTGGACCCCTTGGGTCTAATTTATTATCATAAGAAATTATGTGGTACAAAAGTGAAAATTGTTGATATTATCAAACGCATTTTATGCTAATAGTGGTTTTTAAGTTTTGTAACATTAAAGATAAATTAAGAATGCTTAATTATTATCCTTTAAAGATACCTCATTATCAAGAGAATATCTGTCTCTATTTACCTGATGGACCCAGAGGCGGCAATGGAGGCAGAGGAAGGAAGTGTAGGCATCATCTGATTTTTAATTCTACAACTTGAGGAGAAAAGGCAATTGTTACACTGTTGTGAAATTTTGGCATATTGTATCATACTCAAGAAGTGACCATAGCAAGAATAATGACATCATATACATGTTTGCGATACTTTAAAAAGTCAAAATCTTCTACATGTATTAAATCAAAATAGGACGGAACTTACATATTGTGGAGATTTGAATTGAGAGCCGACACTACTATGGAGAAATATCTAGAATTGTGTTGGATTTCTTCCATGCAGACACTGAAAGTTAAATAGATAAATGATACTTTTCTCTTTCTAATCTAAATATTGGATACTACTAATATGTTTTAAAGCAAAACTTGCTTTAAAATTTCAGGACAGAAAATAATATGGAGATGATTAAAATATTATTTTAATCACATGTTGAATTAATTAATTCTGTTCAAGACACTTCTAATCAGTACTTTGAAAAACTGAACATTCATGAAAATGCCTACACAAATCTAGAGCTTTAGGAAAATTCTACTTAGCTAACTTCATTAACATAACAATTATCCAAAAGAAGTGTTATTTAAGACATAAATGGCAAATTCTAGCCTATCGTTCTGGTGACATTTTACCATCTTGTCTTACTGTTTAGTTTTGCCCTACATTAAATTCTAACAGTGGCTGAATCTCCACAGGCCTTTTCTCCTCTTAGTCTTATTCTTCAATAACAGAAAACAAGTTCATAGCAGGGTGCATTTCTACTTTGAGAATGCCTAAGTCTTTACTGCCCTTCTATTTTTTACCTTTCCCGGGATGCTGATATATATCAATAAAGGGCATGAGAAGATGACTTCTGAAGAGACATTTATGTTTTCAACATTGCCTGTGTGTTGAAAAACTCATGACACTTTAAAAAAAGAGAGAGTTGCTCTTTTGTAGTACCAGTTCAAAAAAGAAATAATCACTTGGGAAATTTTACTCTGTATCTGCAGCAAAGAAACCCAACTGAGAAAAAAGGCGTGCAAAACTATAGAAGGCATTAAATGTCAGGAAAGGTGGGCCATTCTTGCTTGTAACCATGAGGGCATTTCACTTACGCTTGAGCTCATTGTGATGCTTAGTCAACTATAACCTTATGTCAAGCTGATCTTGGCTCTGTGGAAGTCTAGAAGTATAACTACAGGTAACAAAGCCTGCACCAGAATGTTGTAGGAATTGAACTCTGAATAAAATTTAATTGCAGTTCAAGGACATCCTTTAAAAAACTGGTTGGAATTCTTTGACTCTAAGTTGGAAAGTCGAATTTTTCCAACGGTATTTTCATATTCATTGGTTATTTTTCTAAATTGTACAAATACATGTGCTATGGATAGACACAGTATTAGTGTGATGTGCTAAGAAAATTTAAGTAACTGATAAATAGGACATGTGTGCCCACCATCAAGATAAACTTTATTATGAAGAAAAAGTGGGAAATGGAGATACAAAGGTGTGAGAGAGGAGAGGCAATCAATTATGGTATGGGAGTGTGTACATTAATTATATTGAACTCATTGTTTTGTACAACTGATGTATACTTCATCCAGTCACACGGCCTGAAGTAATGATGTGAATTTCTGCACTTAACTCCATATCATTGTCACCTTTATGGCACCTGTTCAACTCAAGAGAAAGCTACAAGCATGAAGCTTTCCAGTGCTACAGACCCACGATGTATTTGTACATGTTTAAGATGAGATATTAGGTTTGAGGAAAATTATTATCTCAATTCTGTGTGGTTCAGTTCTGTCTCACAGCAGTGTGCTCCGTTTCACAAGGTGAATTCTGCAGCTCCTCCACCTATGACAGGCTTCTCGTGTTTTCTTTGCCCCTCCCTAGTGCACTGCCCTCTCCACCAACCTCTCCAACTCTCCACTCACCAGTAGGAGTTTCTGCCCCAGGATTCAATTATCTACTGATGCACATTTTCTTTAGCTGCACCGGCTTGCATATCCCTATTGGTACTTGAAGACTGGGCAGTGCTGTTTGGACCTATGTCTGGGACATGTGTGGTGTCATCCACAAAATCACGTGGCACGTACAAAATCCACACAGCAGACTCTTACTCCTTCTCTCTGCTAAGGGTCTACAGCTCATGGGTGTTTTCCAGTTGGACACCAGCGCCAGTGAGAATACTGATAGGTGCACCATTGATCACGGTATCTTGTATTCGTAAGCCTCTTTGCTAAATGGAAACTCTTTAAAGATAATAATAAAAAGAAAAATATCACAGGGACCCCTGATAGCTGAAGACACACATGGTATCAGATTACATTTCATTTAGTATTATATATCACCTGTCCATAGAGATTAGAATTTATGAATTCATCCAACTCATACAACAATGAAGGGCTCATTATTTATTTTATAAGTAGTAATAACAATTCTTTTTATTTCTTTTTTTTGGCTGTCTTTAACTAGTTGAACAAAGGATCTCAATTCAACATGTCAGTGTTTAAGTACAGTACATCTTGATCATTTCTTCTTTTCATAAGTAACATTCTCAAAGGTAGTTTAAAAGTTTAAAATGGCATTATGGAAATCCACACAGATACGATATTAACCAAAAGTTCATAAGGTGCTTTTACAGGAAAGTTTTGTCTGTTTTTGTTTGGTTTAATTTTTATTTCCAGTAACTTCAAATTCTACATTTTTGGAACATGTGCTCTATCATAACACTGTACTGTTTTGTGTTTTTGTGTAGATCCATAAATAAAATTGATTGTGATACTGATGGCTTTATCTGTTCACAATATTTTATTTGATGAATCCCTAGGCATGTACCTCTGCTGTCATATGTACTCCTTTAATTTCTAATGTATTTGTGAGTGAAAGATAATGCATTGAGTGAAAGATAATCCTTTACCAAGCAGTGTGTACATATTTTTGTCTTATTCCCCTACAGTTTACTCTTATAATGATATTTTATTTTATTCTGTGTGTGTGTGTGTGTGTGTGTGTGTGAGAGAGAGAGAGAGAGAGAGAGAGAGAGGGAGAGGGAGAGAGAGTGTGTGTGTGTTGGTGTCCTGGGGATTGAAGTCAGGGTCTTGCTGCTCTTCACAGGTGCCTTACCCCTGGATCTACGCCCACAGCCCTTTCTTTCTTGATTGGGCCACATTGAGACCTAGGATTGAGTTTGAACCAAAGTCCTTATGATCTCTGGTTCCCTAACAGTATGCATTTCAGACCTGCCCTATCATGCCTGGTTATGATTCCTAAAACCTAAAAATAACCCCATTTATAAGAAAAATGCTAATTGGTACTAAGAAGTAAAATTTATGTTTCATAAAATGCATGCTGTTATAATTGTCTACCTCCAAATGAAAAAGCGACACATACTGTAAGCCTAATTTATGAATGCCTGCATTCCAATTGTCTAAATCTCCCAAGGATTTTAGCAGTGAACAATGGAAGCATTTTTCCCACTTGGCATTAAAATTCAAGATACAATTAGTAGCCATGGAGAAATGAAACAATACCTTTGCACTGCTTTGTCAGTGTTTCCTTCATTGGTGTTCCTCAGGGCAAACATTTCTTTTAATCCATTTATATCCCACAGATGTGTGAAGCTGGGTAGGAGCATGAACTTTAAGATCAAGTTTCTATAAATTCATAATTTATAAATTTCCAGATCTCAATTTTTACCTTTATCATAAATCATTAACAACTTCTATCTTCATCATGATCACTCACAACACGTCATGTAGCCAGTAAAAGAAGTAAATTGGTTGTCAACTTGTCTCTCGATGTCTTCCCTAGAGTCCTGGGTCCTCCAGTGAGCAGAAACTGAGTCATGCTTTGGTACACAGTCCTTACGTTTACATACATGCACGTTTGAACACCTGCACACTTACACAGCCTGCAGGTCCCTGCTTCAACTCTCTAGGATCACCCGATTACATTTGAATATTGAAAACCCTGATATTTCTCCCTGCATCTTTTCATCCTCAAAAATTAACCAACATTTTCACTGGAAAAATATTTGAAAATAGAACATTGTACTAGGATGTTCTCATGGACTCAACAGTTTCCAAGATTTTACTGGCAAAGTATTTAACCATGAATATAGTTTTCCTAGGAAAAATTGATCTTAGACAAGCAAGAAAAGGTATACAATCTTGTGACACCTCAAAGCTAATTGACTAGCCTTTGAAATACCAATTTTATCATTAGAAAGATATTAACAGGAGACTTAAGGCTTTGCTTACAATTGATGTTAACACAAATTCACTTCAAAAAGGCACTTTAAATTTTACCAAACAAGTAAAAAAAAATAAAACATATTGAGCTCACTTTCTCAAATCTCTTTTGTAATTTAATAAAAACTTTTTAACATTCTATATAATAGTCTGAGTTATTTCCAATTTTATTACTTGGTTACAAAATTCCAAACATTCCATATGCATTTCAAATAGATTCAAATTAAAATATCCATGAAATCATGATTGCTTTCTGAAATAATGATTTTTGCTTTTCAGGTATTTGCTCTCCTTGAATTATATTTAAAAGATGACAACTTGGCAATTTTGTAGTTTTAATTTAGAAACATTCCACAAGGGCAAAAGGTATTTAGGTATTTATGGCCACCATTCCACAACAGAGGTGGTATACATTTACCCATGTGAAGGCAAACTCTACTTTGTCTCTTCCATTATTTCTCTCTTCTATTTAAACCTCAAGAGTTCTTAACAACTGTGTATAGTGTCTATCTAGACAGGTGTTTAACACTTTAGGTTTAATTGCAGGATAATCAGTAAACATAATTTTATACTTAATATCTCATTAAGCATTTTTATATACTTGAAATTCAAGCATAGAGTTATCTTTTTCTGCATACATAGCATATAGAAAATTATTCATTAAACTAATGCCTAATAGTTTCAGCCTAACTCTGATCAGATCATTGACTCACTCCAAGTCTAGCTTTGCTTGATCTGAAAAGACACACACAATACTAGAATGCTTTGTCTGGAATTCTTCATGTATGCCCTGCAGAATGGTGAATAAGAGAAGCTGAAATCTTTTCATTTCCCATTGCAAAAGAAGTATTTCTAAAAATGTGTTGTTACCCAACAAATTGGGAGGGTGTGGTGGGCAGGGCCAAACCCTGGGCCAAACACCGCAGGTCGTTGTTCAGGCATGCTCTGGTAAACAGCTACTCCTTCCGCTGCAGACCACACCAGACATCTAAAGGATGTGTAAGAGGCCAGCTGACCTCACAGTGTCCACAGCCTCAAATACAGTTACACGTCCAATGAGCGTTCATCAGCTCGCCACTCGTACAGTCAAAGAGGCAGAAAAATATCCTGGATATTTGACTGGGGAAAGTCAGGTGTTCAGAGAGCCATAGAGGATCCTCAGTTTGAAAGGAAAATTGAGCTGGGTTTCAACATGGACCATATAGTGAACCTCTGGACTCGTGTGTGTGTGTGTGTGTGTGTGTGTGTGTGTGTGTGTGTGTGTGACAGAGAGACAGAGAGACAGAGACAGAGAGACAAAGAGAGACAGAGAGACAGAGAGGCTAAAAATGAAACCAAGATCTCACTAACAGAGTAAACATTAATTCATGAAATTGTTGGTCATGGATTAACAAGAAGGTCAGTTGTTTTTTTTCTTATTTTTGCTTATGTGGTTCTGAGGAATCGAACCCAGGGCCTCATGCATGCAAGGCCAGCACTCTACCACTGAGCCACGTTCCCAGCCCCCAGGTTTTTTTTCTGAAAAAATGTGTTGATGTGGATTAATAAAGATAAGATGAATGTGTTTATTTTTAAGCATACTAATATCAGAGTTAGAAGATAACATGCTCAATATACATATGTACTTTTCAAATGTAAACTTGTGAGTTCATTTCCCTATTAAAATAGTATGGATGATGATTAAGACACATGGATGCACAAAGCAAAACTGAAACAGTTTTAAAGCAAATTTTATTAAGAATCCAACATGGGATAGCAAAAGCCAAAAACCAACCAAACAAACAAACTCATTTAAACCACATGAACATTCACAAGCTTTGCTGGTTTTGGTCGTTGTAGGGCAGTCAGTGCACAGATTGTGGAGTGGTTCAAAGGCCAGTGCTTCCTACAGAGTCAAGCATGTGGTAATGAACTAGCTATGACAGAAGTTTAATGGAACGGCTATTGTCCCTCCTGGCATATATTTTCTATTTGATGATGTATGTATTACATATCCATGCATAATAGACAGACATCTTATCCATACTCTGAATAATAACACTTCTCAAATCTGTAGAATAACACATGTATTTGTGACTTTTTGAGAACCTAACATTTTCTGTTTCTGTGGCACGTACCTGTGTTGTTTGCTAGCTGTTTAGATCAGTTTTCACAGAAGGAAGTTCTTTTATTTAATAAAACATGTATTAGAAGAAGAGAACACACTAGAGACAGGTTAACAACATGAGGATAGCAAGATAGCATGGTGTGATGCTTGGATGCTTTCAGCCCATATTTGTGGTTTGAATATTTGATGAAGAGAAAAGCAAGTGAGACCTCTAATGGCACATTTGCCATTGTCTTCTCCCTGGGGAATACGTTGCATGCAGTGTGCCCAGAATTCCTTCTGAAAACCAGTCTTCTCCGTGCTGAATGTGGGAATCCTGGGTTAGGCGTGTATCCGGTGTGCTGACCCTGAGTCCAATTCTATTAGAAAATATCTGAAGTTTTCCTCAGTCCAGTGCAGGCTTGGGATGCAGTCATTTGATACATCTTGAAAAACATCTCCACTTTTAGACTGACAAGTATTTGAAACTACTTTGAGACCATTTAGTAAAGATGATGTCGAGGGAAACTATCTTATGCGGCTCATGTATCCAGTTTATGACTGCGGAGCTGCACATTCTCACTCTCTGAGCAGAGTGAATTAAAATATTTAAGCTACTTTGCATTTCCTTCTCATCGACCAGGTGTTCCGGCATCCGCCAGGAGCTCGAGGGCTCTCCTTGTATGTGTGGTAAAGTTGGAGTATGATACAGCTGTGCCGCTTTTGTTTGCTCCTCACACATTCAACCAGGTTCCCATCCTTCTCTTCAATGCTGTGATTGCACCAGGCACAAGGGACATAAGGAAAATAGCACTGAATGGAGCGGTGCTCTGTGTATTCATAAATGCAAAACAGATGTGCAGTAAATATTGTGAGCTCTGAACCATTGGGCACAGTAGAAGTATAAAGGAAAGAAAGAAGAGAGATGAATTTTCCAGTGATTTTTGGTAAATATCTTGTTTGCAATGGAGAAGATAACTCCTTCAATACAGGAACTAAAGAATAGTGTTTCACCCAAGCTCTGTAGTCCATCTGTATCCTATAAACAGTCAAACACTAGCAAATATGAAACACATATTTATATATATATTTTCTTAATAGTTAAATGATTTTTAAAATCTCTCTTTTTTTTTGATGCTAATACTTGGGCTGGAACTCAAGGCCTGGGTCCTGTCCCTTAGCTTTCTTACTCAAAGCTAGTGCTCTACAACTTAAGATACACGTCCATTTCTGGCCTTTCTGGTTAGTTGGAGATAGAAGTTTCACAAATTTCTTGTTGGGGCTGGCTTTGAACTGTGAATCCTCAGATCTCAGGCTCCTGAGCAGCTAGAATTGTGTATGTGAGGCCACCAGTGCCCAGCCAGAGAAATATTTTTGATTAAAGAATTTTCAAAATTTTCAAAGTATAGTACTAATTCCAAACCAATTACATCAGTATTTTGAGTTTTCATAAGATACAGATAACTTAAGAGAAACGTAAGGCAGGAATGTTTTATCACAATTTTGAGTGAAAAAGAAGTATTTCCAATTTTACACAATTTCCTGTTACCTTTTCTCAAAATCTGAGGATGGAGGTTTCCCTTCACTGGGCAAGTCAGTGGCAATTATTTTTCTCTTAAACTCCTTTCACCATCAGAATCCATGGATCCACTTCCAATACATTGTGCTCCAAGTCTTTTCATTTGAGGATTGCATTGATTGGTATTTTTCAATCCTTTGCTTGGCTTACTGTAACATTTTGCTAATTACATCTCCATGTTTGTTTATGTCTACAAAAATAGAATTTAACATACAAGAATCACTGAATTATACTCATTTAGCAGATACTGACCAATGATTTTGTTTCAAACAGTTTTAATTCTTCATTTCCTTGCTTAAGTAATTTTTCCCTGAATTAGAAGTCTTCCCATTTCATAGATGTTTCCAAATAGTATAATAATTTGTAAATTACATATTCTATCAGATGAAGTTAATTTTCTTTAAGTCTATTCTGTTAGGCTTAAATCATTACAAGTTAATTCAACTCTTCTGATTCTTTTCTGCTTAATTTTCTCAAATTTTAAATGCAAAACTTGTCAAAGAGTTTTATTATAATTTTTGAAAGTGAATGTAAGAATTAATACTTGTTTTTAGTTTTAATAATATATTCACTGTTAGAGAGTATATCTACAGTATTTGAAGCTGGGAATTTTAAAAATAGGAACAGTGCTGGTTTTGATCCATGCCATTCCTATTCAGTATTTCTGGATGTTACCACCCTTACCATTGAGAACTTTGAAAAAACCAAATTATTGTTCCCCGCCTGGATTTGGGAGTGGAGAATTTGAGTAGGTAATGTTGAATGGATCCTGTGTAAATGTGACACGGCTGGAGGTCGGACAGGAAGTTCTGAATACTTCCCTCCCTGGGAATGAGGGAAAGTCGCAGGGGCTGAGAGTCCTGGGGAGTCAGCCCCCCTGGGCATATCCGCGCGGTTGGATCTCTTCCCATTTTACCTTGGCACCACACAGAATGCCAAGAAGCGCATCCAGGCTTCTTAGCTTTCTAAGTCCGCCAGCGTCTCACAGCGCCAGCGTCTTCTTGTTGATAAGGTTGCTCAGGCGGAATGATCAGGCGAGAAGCGCTGGGCGCTGAGGTTCAGGCGGGGAGATGGCTCCGCGCTGCGCCCTGTGCGTCCTGACGTGCATGCTTCGCCCTGCGCACCTTCTATCCAGCGCCCAGGCTGGAGCTTCCAGGACTCCTGCCACTCCAGGAGTAGGGAAAGCAGCCGCGCCTTGGCGCACTTGCGATTCCTAAGAGGTTTTACACGCCCGGGACATGATACTAGTATTAATGACTTGTCCTGAAATGCTCAAATAACAGGGTGAGAGAAACAGGCGCACTGCATGGAGCCGGGCGCAGAGCGCTGCAGGCCGGGGCAGCAGGCCCGAGACACTCGGCCTGGCTTTCTTCTTCCTGCTCATGTCTTGGCCTGGCTCTCCTCTCCCTGCGCTAGCTCTGCTCCCCAAGTTTGCAGATTCCGTGCAGACCGCCACCGTGAACGATGGCCCCTGCTTCTCGGCGGGCTGTACCATACACTCCACCCTAGCCGGGTTGTTTATTATCTGCGCTGTGATTGGATCTCTTGGTCAAGAGACCCGAATCCAGGGCCTCCCTGTCTGGTGTCTCTTGCTCCACCGATCGGATGTAAGAGAGGAACAGTGGCCAGAGTTACAGGAAGCATTTTCTTGACCTGTGTGGTGTTCCCAGAAAGAGAACCTGACCTGAGCTTCTGGTTCACAGGCATGGAGAAGAGATGGGAGGAAAACGCCCCGTTAGCGGCCTGCGTCCGAGTGCGGTCCGCCCCACGCAGTCTCCGCTCGGGTCCTGCGAGGCCCGCCCTGGAGAGAACCATGTGTAAGATGAGCGCGCGCCCGCTCCGGGAGGCCAGGCGCAGCCCGGGCGCAGGAAGTGCGGGTCCCAGCAGCCCGAGATGGCCCAGGACCTGCCCCACTGACCAACAGTCAGACCTTCCAGGACAGCGGCCCGCTGGTGCAAGTCCTGGGGGATGAGTGGGTCCAAGCAGGTGCGGAACAAGGTGCATTCCACATGCCCGAGTCCTCCCCAGGATGGAGGACGCCCGCACAAGTGACGAAAACCCTCACAAACGAGGCCCTGGCCGGTGCCTGCCCTGGGCAGGGTGCTCTGTTTGGCAAAGGCTCCATGAATGTTTAACACATCGACTGCAGGGTGAAGAGGGAAAGCTAACGAAGGCAGAAATAAGGTGAAGGCCGCAATGCTTGGCTTTGATCCCGTGGATAACCGGGCCACCGGTGAGGATCCGGTGTCTCAGTCAAAGCAGTGTGCAAGTCACTGTTATACTCCTCCAAAGAAAGTGAGCAACGTGGGGCCCAGCTCTGGCATGTTGGCTCGCACTGCAGCAGCACGCACCCAGACCACCGATCATCTCACTCATCATCTTTTAGAAATAGGTATGTACATGGTTCTCCCATTTTCTCATGCCACCCTCTACTACTCAGTCATATTAATGCATTCATTCCCCCACGCCCAAACGTTATAGTACTCATGTGGGAAGAATATCAACTTAACAATAATGTCAGGAGAAAGAAATATCAAGCACCAATGAGCCAAGGGGAAATTGATGAGTTAATCATGTCTATTTTTCTAAACACGGAGAGGCACAGGACAAAAGAGACCTTTGCCATCCTTCACACTAAGTGTGAATTTCTCCTTTTTCTGCTACTATGATTTGAAAAACTGTTGTCATTTTCAACACTAGCTGTCATGTAAAATAAAAGAAACATGAAAGTTATTTAATAATACCTTTTCCAGCTGTTAGAATTAAATGAATTAACTCATGTGAAGGCACATATAAAAGAGCTTTCCGATACGTAGTTTATATTCAGTAAATATTCCTTGCTTTCTCTCCTCTTTTGTCTATTCCCGCAGGCAAATAGAAAGTCCCAACCAGACTGGAGTCAGCCTGTCATTTGCATGTGGCCTGCAGGGGAAGCTAATAAGCCTGAAGGTAAACCATTTGCCTTGGGCTCCTACACAGCTATAGTTTTCCATGACTACATTCGAAGTGAGAGAGGCCCAAATGCCACTGTGAGAGGAAATGCTCAGGAGCTTTGTGTCTACATCTTCACTTAGGAAAGCTAATTGCATTGTGAAGAGCAGCTACTGCTCACATGTCTTTGGTTCTGTGAGATATAATACACATATTTTAAAATGTGTAGCAAAATCAATATCCATGGGCTTCCCACCTGTGACTTTAGACATCAATAATCCATGTTGTTTCAATTCTATTATGCTGTCACAGATCTGAACATATCACTTTTCATAATTTAGCTTAATGTTGCTTTCCTTTTTTTTAACTCAACCTCCAGAGACCCTTAACTACGTTACTGATAAGATAATATTTCAGGCTTAGTTATTTTAAAGATCATTTATCAATGTTTTTGTTCAACTCATTTCAGATTTTTGCTTTTTGTTTCCCATTTTCACTTTTTGTTTTCTTTCTTCTTTTTCATTTGATGTTCAAATTTATTAATACATGTTTTAGGATCTTCCACATCTAATAATGTCCCCTAATCTACCACGCTGGCCGGGCACTGCACATTTTAAGGTATTTGTTTCTTTGGCTTTTGTCAAAGTCTTTTCTGTATATTACAGAAACAATGACTGTATAATTTATAATTATCTAGTTCCTTTTGTAATATTCAATTATCAGAATATCTTTTTTTTAAAATGTATGCTACAAATGACTTTGTACCTTGCAAATTAAAGTGCTGTGTGTGGCAGTAACTCGATTGAGAGTTACTTTGCCTGAGGCCCTCTTGTTGCCTCTAAACTCCAGTACTTTGTGCTTTGGGTGATAAACATTAATTGCAGTAGATCTGAGCAACAAAACAGCATCTATTCAGTGGGGATTCCTTCTCCCCAGGGTTATCAAAACCAGCCCAAAGAAAAGAGGAAAGGCAATACACAAATGGTCATGTTGGTACATATCAGAAAAGACACAACATTCCAATTAATAAATTGGCTAAAGAGTAAAGGACAGATTCTTTTTAAGAAGTAAGAATGGCCAGTAGACACATGAAGAAATGTTCAACATCTCTGGCCATAAAGTTATGTAAATCCAAATAACATTGAAATTCTACCTCACCTAATTTACAATGACCATTACCAAGAAAACTAACAATAACAGATACTGGTGGAAATGTGGCCAGAAGGGAATGCTACTGCATAATTTAATTCTTTATGCGTTTTATGTATGTCAGTTCGCTATCTCTGTCTGCCACAATGGGAGTTTTATCTTTAATTCTTTCATAAAGTAATCCTACACTATGTTGTTGGAATTGGACTCTATGAAGTTATATAGAGCAGTGGTAAAGTACAATGTGTCCTTCCAGGCAGTTGAGTACAACAGACCCTGTCTGTCAACCCCCACCCACACACCTGCAGACCCCACCCCAGCCTTCCTGTTAACCCTCCATCCCCATCACCCCTGACCCTTCACCCCACCCACCCACAGCCCGCACCCTTCCCAGAAGTAGCGTCCTGGAGTCAGAGCTGCTGATACTGTCTCCTAGGTCTTGTGTCCCACACAAGAGTGCCTCAAGACATCCAAATACAAACAGCAAGAAACGAGCCCATAGGAGACCCAAGAGTTACTAGAACTGGCTGTGTTTACCTTTTTGTTGTTGTTGCTTGTTTGGTTTTTGGCTCTCATGGTGAGAGCCAAGGCTGTGTTCAACAGGGCCTCAGGAATGCTAGATGTATCCAATGACCAAGTTACACTGCACCCAGCTTTTTTAGTTTTGGATTGAATTTAATGTATAAATATTACCTTTCAGACTTGAAGAAGTGGACAGGGTTAGCTCACCTCTCTGACGTTTGCTCTGTCTTTCTGTCTATATTTTGTGCATTACTTTTATGAAGTTTTCACACTCTGAATTACTGATGCTTGTTTTGGAAGCAACAGTTGTCCACCTCCCTGCTGATGAGGCCCTTGGTTTTTGAATTTGCTGCAAGCTGCCAAAAGCATATGAAGGAAGGGCATCCTCACGAATGGGAATTGGCTCCTAAGAGTGGGGCGTTGTCAATAACACTGGGAAAAAAAAACAAAATAATCAAAGTCACTTCTACTCTGTGCATCAGTTCTGATGCTTGGTACAGCAGAGGTATGAAGGCCATTTCCTATAGCAAGCTGGTAACAGGGTAAACATAAATAAATAATAAATAAATAAGTAAAAACAACAACCAAAATAAAAAATTGCAATGAAGCATTGCATACAAATCAAGGCAAAGCCAATTTTGAAGGAATTCATGAAAAGTACTAACATAGAGGTTAGTAATGAAAACATAATAAAACCAACTGGTGTGGACTTATAGAACAAGATGATGGCATGGATTCATATTTTGTATTTGGAGCAGACCTTCTCTTGGTTCTGAGTCCATAGACCAATTCAACCATTGCTGAGTAAACTTAACTAAAACACAAGTTAAAACTTGTAGTCTGAGTGGGCAGTAAAACACTTACATTTGTTATGTTAATTCTAAGATGCATTATATATGAAAAATACAAGGGAAGCATCTAATATTTATAATTATGAATAATACAGTGAGAATGAAGAAAGAGAGAAGTGAGGCTCAATGCAAATACAAGGGCAAAAATTTAAAAGAAAACTAAAAATATCATTAACCGTAACATCCAAGGATAAGAGTAACTGAAGTATTTTTACTGGGAAAGATGAGTCACTTCTGTGAGGATCTGTGCTTTTGGTGGAGTTAAGATGTCTTGAGTTTGATCCTTTGGCCAGGCAATCAGGTTTTTGTTTGTTTGTTTGTCCTTATAAAGTGTTTCATGGATTTCTGCAACAAGCATTAGTAATTCTGGAAAGCTGTAAATGGTGTTTATACTAGGAAAGCACTGCATATGTTTGCTAGTTTTATGTTATATGTATGCATTTGTGTGTACGCACGCATGTAGTCATGCATAATACACACATTACACACACATACACAAGCCACATAGTCTTCTTCCATTCAAATAAAACTTACTTTTGCATGTGTATACATTTACAAATAGCAAAGTCAACAGAAATGTAAAGTTATCCTTTGTCCTTATGATCGTGATGAGATTACGACTTACACCTGGAAATCAGAATTTTGGCAGTAAGAGCGGTGTAATTCCTTGATACACAGTAGAGTCTCTTCAGTTGTGGCATTGACTAGTAACAGTAGGCAAACAAGAATTAAAAACATCAAATAAAGTATTATCAAAATCTGTTTGATGCTTGTATGAAAATTTCACAGTGAAACGAATTACTTTTCAATTAACACAGTAATAAAAGCAACCACAGTTAAAGAAGCAGCACAGGATCATCCCCAATTCTGTTGCCACGCCTCCATTCTGTCCTGCTGGGTCCGGCTGAAGGCAGAGGCCGGGCTCAGTGCAAGACAGCTAGCCATGGCCCTGAGGCCCTCGGTGCACAGGCTGCCCGGAGACCCGCCACCGGTGTCACCGTCCAGCCACTTCATCTCCTCATGGAGACCCATCGGTTCACGGGCTGAAGGCCAGTGCCGAGACTCTCACAATAGGGTGTTATATAGGGCAGCTTCACGTGGATTGATTAGCGTGTGACACTACCATTGTTCCAAGTTATTATAGGTTATTATTACCCATCCTTAAGAAGCCTCATTTACTCATGAATTTGTGATAGGAAAGGGAAAGTGCCTTCAGGTGTGTTACCCTCTTCGCTTTCAGCTCTGCACAGGGCCTCAGGGCTTGTTTCCGGAGGGTTCCATGGCTCTCTCCTGTCACTTTTTAAAATGCGTCCTGTTAGGAACTGAAGATTGACGCTGTATTTAATACACACAAGAGATGGTTAAGGAAATCATACTTTATATCTTTTTCTATTAGAAAATAATATAAAAATAATACTGCCATATTTCAAGGGCTGTAATATATGTGTTAAAGTCATTCCCTAAAAGGAAACATATTCTAGAAAAAAAGTTGGAGAGGCTCTCAGCCTTATAAATGTATTCTAATGCTTTTCTTGTTGAGTGTTCACTAATTTCTAAGGCTATCAGCAGTTCAAAACACTTGACAGTTCTGAACAGGAGAATTCGCATTGTAATCATGGCTAGTTAAGAGCTCCTGTAATCATCTCGTCAGTCATCACAGTCATATTCCTTTCAAGAGATTTCAATGCCAGCAGCATTTGGGGTGAGAACCAGTCTGGTTTTCCTCTGTGTGCTGGATATAAATAACAACGCATACAAATACGGGAGACAGAAGATACTCAAGCATTTCCTCCTACACAGTCACTTGAACTAGATTTTTCTTGGCAACCATTCAAGGAGACAAATTCTCTACAGATGCAAACTCCACACTCCTCAGTTTTACAGTACATTAGGAGACTTTTTGTATGCAAAGTTGTCCATAGAGAGTATGTTAAATATAAAATGAAATCGTGTAAGTTGCATTTTGTGTTCTGTAGGTACTCAATTTCTTATCTCCAAATAACCAACAAAAGCCTGTCATTGTGATCCTCTCCTAAGAATATCCTCCTTTGTTCTCAGTGTGAGAATGCTTAGAGTGTTGTTATTTGATCATGTCCAAATGTAATTATTTGTCTTTTACTAACCAGTGGATTACCTTGTAGATTTGTAGACATTTGTAGACATATGAGGGAAACCTTCTTTGAGTCTCGCATACTTTGCTTAATATGTTTTTTTCCAAGGCTCACAATGACTCAATAGCTATGTGCATATGACCATATAAAATGCTATCAAAATGAGCTCCAAGAAATAGAAACAAGAGGTTTTCCTTCTTAATTGTTTGCAGTGATTTCTTTTTTCTTTCTTTCTTCTCCTTTTGTTTATTCTCTGGTGTCACTGTTTTTGATTTCTGTACCCTTTGTTTTGTATAAGTTTATCTGGTTTGGGTAGGGGAAGGGGAATCACAGAAACAGTGGGCAAAAGAGTGAATCAATCCAACAGTGTCTATATTGAAATGAACTAGACACCATGTTGGAAATGAACTATACAACATGAGGGATTATGGAAGGAAGTTGGAGAAATTGTGGGAGAGAGTAATATTGTTCAAAAAGAATTTTACTCATTCCTTACATAACTGTAAGTATGTAACTGTATATCATATTTACAATCAATTTAAAAAAAACATAAACTGCCATTGGAGTTATACGTTTAGTTCTACTACTTTTATTTTCTTGAAAACAGACAATTGACCTATTTTATTTGTATTTTTTTCTGTGCATAAGATTTCTTCCTCCTCATTTATATAATCATGGAATTGAAACAAACAGACTTATGCTTACTTATATTATGTGTTATAATCAAATGCTACTGTGTTCATTTTCTTAAGTATATTCTTACCACATTGAACACTGTGAGCTTTTAACTAAATCTGTGTGCTTTTGACCCAAATCCATCTTTGTGGAGTTTTGGAGAGAGGTACAAAAGAATTTCTTACAATTTGATACTTGATGTGAGCTGCCATCATTTGATCTAATCCCCTTTCTGATCCATTCCTTATGGCTATCTGTTTCTCTACAACGCTCTGATTTCCTGGTTTAAACAGTTAAAATGTAAGTACACCATTGTTCTCAGGGCCTTATTTCCATTAAGTCTTTCTCAACGGTGTGTGTATGGTCTAAGTATTTGTGTGTGCGCCCACCTGTGCCTACATCCAGGTACGTTTTTCTCCTAAGAATGTCTCCAGCTCCTATTCAGAACCACATTGCTGGAATAACTACTGAAGTAATTGTTCAATATTAGTATGCATGTATACACTGTCAACATTAGAATTATAGCCAACCATGAAGAATACACTTTGTAAATCAGTGTTATGTTTCTTATATATTAAATTGTTGGTGTCTGCTTTTCATTTTTAATCTTAAATTCTGAGGTCATTTCCATTGTCTATGTGAAATAGTTGGTCTCTGTACTGCAAAAGGGAAACTATTTTGTTATCTTTAGAGTGTGAAAATAAAGATATGTTCTATTTAAAGAATATATCAAATAAAAGGAAATTAAAATTAAGTTATAAATACCCCCAAGGTCTAAGAACACATTCCTAAGTATGTTAGAATGATGATAAATTTTATATATATATGAAGATAGATAACCAGAATATAATTGAAAACTTAAAATTAGAGTATTTAAAGAGCAATTAAATATTTAATTTGATTCATTTTTCAGTTGTATAATTGACCCTGACCTGCAATAGAAAAAATTTTCTTTTTTTTTCGTAGGGAGAGAATTCTTTTAATATTTTTAAAGCACTAATCATAAAGACAAAAAATAGAAAACTTGCTTACATTAAAATACTAAAAATAGGGCTATTTATTAAAATGCAGCAATCTTAAGGAATAAAGAACAATATGTTTAACACAGCTGGGAAAGTAGCTTAGTGGTAGAGATCCTTGAAAGACAAAATCCAGTTCATATTAGTGATCTTATAAATATGAACTCAATTTTAGACTATCCAATTCCTTCCTTGATCATTTGTGATTGTACTTGATCATCCTCTCATTTAAACACTGTTGACAAGTAAAAATCAGACTCTGAAAGCTACACTACAATTTCTTAGGGAATACGAAATAAACTGAATAATCTAATAAAAATTTTTATCAATTCCATAAGACAAATCTATACAAAATTTCAGATCACAATTTATTTATTTTTGTTATGTATTTTAAATTAGTATACATTAGTTCTACAATTTAAAATAAGTAAATAATCATGTTTGCTTTAGTACCTAAAATATCATTAGTGTTGACATTAATATAGCTATTTAAAATAATTATTAGTCCATTAATAGCATTAATTTTTTTAGTAGTCTTCATGGTCATAAGAGTTCCTAAATAGTACCTGACCATGTTAATACTTGCCCCAAATAAGATATTAAATCTATCTTTACATGTAAAATATTAAATGAAAAACTCAGATCATATAAAAATACATCCAATATACTTTTCATGTGCATTTTCTTTGGGGAAAAATAAAGGAGGAGGCAACAGTGCTTGATGTACTCATGACCTTGCTCATGTAACTGTAACCCCTCTGTACAGTATTTCTACAATAAAAAGCATACTTAAAAAAGAGCCTTGATTATTTTTATGTGAAACCTACATTATTTGAAAAATGTACAAATATTAGCCTATCTCCACAGGAAGGCAAAATGTGTTAATAGTATCTGGAAAAGATCATGAAAATTCAAGATTACACAGAGTCACTAAGAAGCAAGAAAAACATCTCCATCTGTTTCCTCCAACTATCCATGAGTTGATGCAATGCAATACAGAGGAAAAACTCCTAGTTTGACCTTGGGACACAAAGGTTCGGTAGAGACTATTATAACTATTATGCAAAGCATGCAAGATAACTGAATCAGTACGGCACAGTCATTTGACGGTGCTTTGTGTTAGAACCAGGGAAAGCAACTGCTTTGATCAATTCGTCACTTCTGAAATGTCCCCTAGCAGAACTGCTTACAAGCAGGCTTACATACACATGACAAAGTCTTTCAATCCTCAGTTAAGTTTGGAGCATAGGTGTTAGCAATGTAAAGCTAGTGATAGAATGTATATATACATGTAATTTAATAATTTCATTCTTGGTTAACTGAGGAAAGGTTTTAGTCTCAAGACCAGAAATTTGAAATAAATAGGATTCCTTTGTCCATATTTCAAGAGTGAGATGGTATGTGACCAGGAGTAAAAGCATTGATATGAAAATATGTCTCCAATATATGAGCAAATAACTCCCGTGTGCTTGGTGTATTTAGGAGAAATGTTTTTGTCATATTCCCGCATGAAGTAATTGCTTAAGACTTGCTTTTCGGTTACAATGGAATTTCATTTCCTATTTGCCAAGATGAAGTCTTATTTGTTAAGGGATAATGAGGTGTTTTTCATGCACCAATTTTTAGACCATCACACGTGCAAACACATTTCTGCATTTGATAATTAAGAGAAATTTTACATATCAGCAAACAAGGCATTTCACATGCATCAAGGATTTACAAAAAGTTAATACATCCTAGGATATTGTTCACTGGATGCCTATTACATGAAAATCAATGAATTTTGTTTAATAGTTAAAGGATACACGCTCATACCACTGCAGTAGAGGACTCTTTCTTTGCTATTATTTTTATTGTTATTGTAGAGTTGATATACAAAGGGTAATGAATCAGGCAATGAGTATAATTCTTTTTGAACCATGTCTCCCCTCCATCGCTCTCTTCTGGTTTTTCCCTCCTGTCCCCACCCACAACATATGCAGTGCATTTTCCACATGGTTTCCAGTGAGCTCCACTGTTGCATTTGTTCATCTTTGTTCTGTCTTTCATGCGCCCTCCTAAGCCCTCCCAAATACAAACACACAAACAAGACACATGTTTTAACCATAGCCAAGATAGAGAATCAATCTATATATCCCTCAGCAGATGAATGGATCCCCAATACACACACACACACACACACACACACACAATGGAATTCTATTCATCCATCAGAAACAATGATATAGTACCATTCCTAAGGAAATGGAAAGACCTGGAAAAAATTATATACAGTGATGTAAGCCAGGTCCAGAGAAACACAGGCTGCACGGTCTCCCTCCTGTGTGGTATCTAGAGTGCAGTTGTGTTCTTGGGCATGTTGAGGTATCCTACCAGGATAAGTGAAATTTGTAATTGGGAAAATTCAAGCAGGGTAAGCATGTCCACAAAATACTTATATTTTCAACATGGAAATTTATCCAATGTAAATTGAAATTTGGGATCAGGAAACTATAATTACTAAGCCATTGTTTATCTGTATAAAATAGGACAGATAATTTATCTTTACCGGATCTCTACTTACACTAAAAATCCAAAGAGATCTTCAGTGAAAATTTAAAAGAAGATTGTTTAGGAGGATTTTCAACCCAGCTGTAACATCCTAGAGCACGGGCATGTTCCTAATAAGTTCCCATTTCCCTTTTGCATGGCTGCAGATGTCTTATAGAGCAAATTTAACACACACACACACACACACACACACACACACAAATTTAACTGAGATTCTTTAAAATTTTGGCCATCTTTCCTATCATCCCCATCCATTCTGATGTATACACATGCTAGTCTCTGCATTTGTAGACTAACACGAGTCCTATCAAGTTGCTGGTTTTAGTTTCTTTACAAGGAACACTGCCTCGTGCTCTGTATCTGTGTGTAAAACTTCAGGGCTGACCATAGTCAAGGCCCATCTCTAGGGAAATTCACTGGCCTGGCTTGGCCCCTGTGGATGGAGCTCACACACTCCCTGGACTCCAGGCCCAGGGGATTTTCAGAGGCCGACGTAGGGCTTTCCTGAAGCACTTTACTCCTCTCAGTGTTTCCCACTCCTAACATTTCTCCTCCTAGTTTCTCTGCTCCCTGAGGTACATGAAGTAGGGAGGCTGTTGATCTGGGGCTCCTCAGGACTTTTGCTACATATCTTGTGACCTTCCTTGTTGTAATTATGCAGGGAATGTGGAAACTGGGTACCACAAGCTTTCTGTTTGTTTTTTGTCTCTTTCTTGCATGGAAAAGTAAGTGAAGCAAAACTTGATTGTTAATTGAATTTGATTCATTGTTTATCCTGACCCACTTGGTGTCTGACGCTCACATGGGTCCATGAACCACTGCGTTTCACCGCTGAACAACTTTGTGCAAAAATATTTTGTTCTGATTTTATGTACGAAGAAAGCCCAGCTGGGGAAACTGGGTTATTTAGATTCATGGAATAATTAACTGTAAAAGTGTGATTTATTTTTCTATTGTGTGTCTTTCTTAGCACTTTCCTTCCACATTTTGCAGTCCTTGAATTCTTTATTTTTCATTTCAAGTCTGTTAGTTCTTGTGATGTATGGTTTGCATGAAAGTTTCCATTTGACTCTGGCTTCTTGGATGCACAGTACCTAAACCATTGAATAAATTTGAGGAAAGTGCTAATTCACGTGAGAATCTGAATGTATCAAAAAATGTGTCTGGCATACTATGGGCTTCAATATAATGAATAAAACTTGAATGGATGGAAAGATTGGTAAATGGATGTTTAGATAAATAACTGAATGGATGGATGGATGATGATAGATTATGGGTTGATGTAGATTGTATTTGTATATAAAGATACTGAGGGGCAAGATGGCAAAGGAGAAGCTGGATGCTAAACAAGCTCTCGCATAGAAAGCAGTTTTAGAGCTCCAGTGAACAGTCCTAAGCCAGAGAACCACACCAAGTGTGCCATCACAGGACAGAGAGTTAGGCCAGAGAGGGAAAATCCAAGCAAGGAGACAGATCTGAGCACTTGCCAACAGCCGACGCTGCGGTGGCAGTGGTGGCGGTGATGGCTGCAGCCGCCATACCTGCAAAACAGAGAGTCCTGGATGAAGGAGCCAGACGCAGTGGGCGAGCAGATTCTACTCAACACCAGCAAGAACCGACAAGGGGCAGACATCTTCATCCTGCAGTTCGCAGACCAGAGATGACCCAGGAACCAAGACTCAGCGTGAGTAGAAGCCTGACATCCTCACTCCTTCTCAGGGAGCAGAGGATGGAAGGCCACCCCTCTCCGCCCCCAGTACTGGAGATCTCCATCTTGGATACTGACTAAGCTCGTCGGAGCTGCTAGCTCCAACTCAGGCCTTGGAACAAAACTAGAGTGATTTAGCAGGTCACAAGAACCTAACCTGACCTGCCAGACTCAGCTCCACCCAGGGAAAAGTCACCCAGCTAAGGCGCCAGCCCCAGGAGTGGCTTTCTTCACTGGGTAATCAGAGCCATAGGCTGCCCCTCCCTACAGCAGCCTTGACAATCAATTGAAATTCAGTAAACATAAACCCTGAGAGTGGCTCCAGGCTGGGCTCTGTGAGTTTCTCACAAGCTAGCCCCCAGGAAAAACTACTGTTTGCTGAAAGGCCTCAACACTACCCAGAACCTAGCCTCATCACAGCACCTCCAAACTTAAGGAAAAAGCCATCTCCCTCATTTGTGATACTCAAAGCACACCCCCTCCCATTGAACTAACTTGGGAGGAGGATCGCAAAATCCTGGGTAAAGCAGAGCATTTTTCTGCCTCTTCAAACAAACCAAGCCACAGGAAAATCAAACACTACAAGCAGACTCCAACAAGAGGCTGGTTAAGGACACAAGGGAGATATAGGATTTTTCCCACCCCTCCCAAGAAAATCAAAGAACTTTTTTTTCTTTTTTTTGTACCTTTTATAAAAAATTTTTTCTAAAACTTTTTTAAATTTTTAATTTTTACCTTTTTTGAAAAAAATTGTTTCCTAGGAACTTTTTTTTCCTCTTATAATTTTTATTTTAGGGGTATGTGTGTGTGCACTTTTCTTTCTTTTTTAATTTTTTTTTTGTTTTTTGTATAGCTCTACTGAACTTCTGATCTTTTTTTCATTCTTTCTTATCCTTTTCACCTTTTCTTCTCTTTCGTTCTTCTTTATGTGACTTAATTATTGTTCTGCACATCTTCAGATAAACCCGTTGATTATTAGACCTTATCCCCCATTGTGTACACACTTAATCCACAAATTTATTACTCAATTCAAAACCTCTTAGACTTAAATTCCTTAATAGCAGTACTACCTCTTTATACCTATATAATATTTTAAGTATTTTTATTTTTAAGTTTTCACATCTCCTTTATATCCCTTCCCTTCTCTCATTATATCCACGTTCTTCTCTGAATATTTTGTTTTCATTTCTGCATAATATTTTTAATTTTTACTTTTCTATTTTTTTGGTCTCTTTTTTTTTCCCTTTCTCTTTCTTCTTTTTTTTCTCTCTCTCTACTTTCATCCTATCCAACCTATTTTCTGCTTTGCGATTAGGACTTAGTTAACTCTCCTTGTGCCTTCCACATCACTCTATTCCTATTTTTTTACCCACATCTCTCCCTAAACCTAATAATTTCTAGTTTACCAAATTCTTCTTTGCAGTTCGTAGCCCATTAATATACAGTTATTTGATGTTGAATAGATGTATCTGTTGAACTAGATTGTATCTGCAGACTATTGACTGTGCAAATGCAGACTTTGGTTGATGCTTGCCTTAAGATAGTGTTCTAGCACAAAACTGGTGTTATTTTCATCTCAAATTGGCAGAGTAAGCCGGAAAAATACAAGAAAAATGGCATGTCCGGATATCTCAACTCCCACTCATTATAATCAGGGGAAAGAACAGATAATGAATAATCCAGAGGAGAGTTCCCAAATAGCTCTACAAAAACTGCTGGCAAACATGATAAATGAAAAGATTGAAAACATACAAAGGACTCTGTATGAGCGTGATAGGGAGAGAGAGGAGGCAATCCAAAGGTTTATACAGGAATATCATGAACGTGAGGAAGCTACTCAAAAACTGATACAGGAATTGTGTGAGCAGCTTGAGAATACTCAAAGAAAAAGACAGGAATGGCATGAGCAGGCTGAGAACACTCAAAGAGAACTACAGGATTGGCATGAACATGAGGAAGCTAAGCAAAGAGTAATACAGGAATTGAGAGAGCAGGATGAGAATACACAAAGATCACTAAAGGCATTCATGGAATCCATTAACAAAGAGCTGAAGGAAGTCAGGGAGACCACAAAGGGAATGCTGAATGGAAACCAACAGAAGGAATGGGAGTCCAAGGAAACCATAACCAATCAACTAAGTGATTTGAGAATAAACACTGAACACCAAATTAAAGAAGTTCATACAAGATCTAAAACAAAGCTTCAACAAAGAATTTGAAGCCATCAAAGCTGACCAATTAGAAGGAAAAAAAATAAAAAACAAAGTAGAAAG